>NW_005841870.1:3669762-3689827 GCF_000455745.1 Alligator sinensis
CCAGCTAGTGAACAGTGTCACTAATCTGAAACTTTCAGGAATTGTGAGCCACTCTTTTGTCGCAAGTCAGATTGACTCAAGAGTGATGAAGTTTTAAAAATGGTAAAATATTAAAAATATTAAAAATATTAACTTTATGTGAGAGACTTAGTTTCCATTACAAACCAGAATTATCCAACTCCAGTAGCTGCAGCTTAAAAAAAAGAAGTGAATTGTCAGAGTTGATGATGCTGAATGAAACTGACTGGACAGGATAGCAAGATAAGACAGTAATGAAATAGCAGTCATCTGGTAACTTAAGGACTGGCTGTTGGCTATCCAGTCTCCTTTAGTGAGAAAAGAACAAGCACAGGATTTGGACTCTTTAGATAAATCCTTCAGAGAAAGGATAATTGCCTTACAGGTATGGCAATGGGGTTTGATTTAGATAAAGTCTTTCCAGTGTCCTGCAGGAATTGAGTGTTGCACATTATTACTGAACTGCATGATCAGCACAGAGAAGAATGGAAGGACATTTTCAAAAGGGCCTTTTGCTACCAGACATGCAGGGATCCAAGAAACTTACCACTCCCCTGTAAATTTTAGATTACTCTAAGTGATCAAGTCGTCAATGGCTTGCAATCACAGGGATTTTAAATTGTACCAAAGGCATGAAAAGATCCTTTTTCATACTGTTTGGCCACCCATGATCATCCTGCTCTTCAACAAAAGTGAGATAACCCAGGGAAGTTCCTAGCATTACATTACATGAGAAGCTTTGTGTATAAAGGCTTACATATTTTCCCAAGTAAACAGGTTATTTATCATATATTATTAAAACAAAGCCCGGTTTGCTGCCTTTTTCAATGTAGACATGTTCATTTGAAATGAGCAATTCCTCTGATACTGGGCTGTACAAAAAGTTTAAGGCTGCAAACTTTAATCATAAGCATGACTTAAAAATAGCTTAAATAATTTTTAATGTAAGAAGTTCTTGTTGCTTTCCCAAAAAGGTTTCACACACTTCAGATATCTTAAGTATCATATATAACTGCAAATACTCCTCTGGTATCAGGCATTACTCATGACATAAAAGTCCCTGCCATCTTCGTCACTTAAAATAAATGCTAATTATTGCTATCTATTATTAGAATGTGAGCAAAGAAGCATTTTGTATTAATTTCTTCTAGAGATAGGATACCTGAATATAGTCAAGTCCGGTATGACTTTAATGCCTCGGTTTCTCCTAGCTCCACAGGGCAACTGTTCGTCTTCGTGACCTCATCATTACAATGGTTAATAGTGTCACAGTTATATTTGGATAGCCTTGTGCTGGAGACTAACTGCAAGGCTGTAAAGTATTTGGCAGCCCTCAAGGTAGATAGCCTTTAGATGTCATTTTAGACACTAGCTGTAATCCACGTATCTGATGTATTTGCACATAAGTCTCTGTAATGAAATGCAAGACTGTTGGATAGTAGCATGCCACTTTTCTCATTGAAAAGCCAAGAGTGGGAGTCATACTGTCTTCTATGACTTGGGCCACACTGAATACAGACTCTAAAATAACTGCGGATTCTGACTGAGTGGAACAGAAGTAGCTGTTCTTTCCCTTATTTGAGGAAAATAAAATTATGCACGTTTGCATAGCTGCTTCCTTATTTTCATGGCTAGTAGCCAGCATGCCTTACTTGGTGGTACAAACTATCAGAGCTTCCCAACATAATAAAGTACCTGATATTCAGACCCTATTAAGGTGAATGGAAATACTTCTATTATTATCAGATACATTTTGTATTATTGTACCTAAAAAGATCAACATTAATGCAGTAATGGCAACTAAGAAAGGAGCATGCGAAAATAAATGCCATTGTTACTTCTGACAAAGGGACTCTGATCCTGAAAGCTTGCAAAAAGGACAATTCTTACAATTTTCCAGTTGGTCTAATAAAAGGTATCATTCTGGAACCAAGAGTTTTAGCTTTTTGTATTGTTACTCTATAATATAATTAACAGAAACCTGTTTAAGTGTGTATGTGTTACAAAACATTTCTTTCTTTCTTTTTTAATTCTTCCCATTAGTATACACTGCTGCAAAAAAGTGCACATGGTAAGATTATATGTCTTAATCCTCTGGTACCACTCACTGACTGATAAAGAGGTCAAGGTGGGGGGAGGGGGGTGGAGAGGACAGGAGGGTCTGGGTGATGATAGTGAAAAGAAATGTTCCAGAAGAGGCCTTACAAAAGGCTGTGAACTGTGGAAATTCACTCTCCCACTGTCACCAGCTATTAGCAAGATCATTAATAAAGGAGCATCTAGATACATCAGAGTCAATCTTGTAAGTAACATTAATGATCGTCTTGAACCTTCTAGAGAAAGGAATGATGGGTACCGTGTATTCCAAACCAGGAATATCACTACATTAACTCCCTTCACTCTTTCTTGCAAGAAAGAACATTTCAGGTAGATTACAGATACCTTTTAAAGCTTTCATCATCAGGATTTTTTTCACTCCGTTATATGACACCATTCTGCTTCTTACATTAGGAGCTGTATTCTGTTATTCTGGACCTACTGTCTCTAATGTCAAAGCCCTAAAATAAAGCAGATGGAGATAATTCTCCACACAGTGAATATGCAGTGAATGTTCTCATTTTGAGCTATTCTCATTGGCTTAAAGTCACCTGGTTGTTTCAATTTCCCAGTTGGATGACTTGCATTATTGACAACATAAATTCTGAATTATACATTCATGTGTACAATTTACAAGTCTCAATTTGTCCTTTGTTGTTAACAACAGTATCCAATGCATTTTGCTCAGCCAATTTCAAATTTTAATGGAATATGCTATTTTATGAACAACCACACTTAAAAATTGAGCCTATTGTGGGAGCAAAGATAAAGCACTCAGAAGATCACTAAAAAAAGACAAGGCAAAAGGGCTCTTCTTTTGAAGTTCCCTATCAAGTTCAAAAGACTACTTAACAATATTTTCCTGTTATTTATTTAGGTATAAAATTCATATTGCATTAAGTCACCAAATAACTGACTTGTCTCTAAATTGTGTTGACCTCACACCATTTTTTACAATAAATTATTCAGCAGAAGTGTGGCTTACTTAAAAATATTTTGACTGAGAAGGACTTGGTCATTTATGTGTATAAATGCAAAAGAATAATTCAAATATAAGATTAGGACAAGGAAACAAAACAGACATAATGAAATAAAATTAGATGTTTTTCTATTGCCAATCTGTGGTTAAAAAATTACTATTTTGTTACTTTTATATATTAAAAAGAAATCCAGTAAATGCAATAACAAAAGAATCCTTTGGTATATTGCCTTCAAGTTATTTTATGTTCTCACCTACTTCAGTTCAAAATTGCTGACCTGGGTGAAAGTATGAAGATTTGAAGAGGTTTGTGAGCCAAAGGTACAGCTGGAGCTTCTTTGCCCAGATAGCACAAGATTCCATATTTTTGGGTGATTTTTGGCAATACTCACAGCAGGGCTGTCTTATGATCATTGCATGAGTGGTTCAGTACAGGGCAGCAGACAATGCCACAAGAAGTCAGCAGCCAAAGAAAGGAGCTAAATTTTGGATCTGGGTCCGGGTCTGGGTTCTGAAAGTGTGTAAGAAGCTACTTCTGGAATAAAGCTCACTGTATAGCCAGGGGGCAGTTGTTCAGGCTCTCCTTAATGTGAGCCCATAGTTAATCAGGCAAGATGGTTAATAGGTAGCCTGACTGGCCCCAGGTGGAGCTTAACTAGTTCATCAAGGTGCCCAACACAACACTGATTGGCTCACACCAGCTAGGGATGCTTAGCTTTTACAGGCCTCTGTCTTCTAAGTTAGGATGGCAGTTTCTTCTTCTTTTCCTTGGAAAGGAAGAACCAGAAATTGAAAAAAAAATTATCATAGGGGACTCCAACTTGGCCATTTCTCCTCCTTCTGTGTTCTGGTGTCACTTCACCTGCTGTTGGGAAAGCTGGGAACCTCACGAACTAAACTGCAAGATAAGCTTGTGGTACATGTTACGGCACCTGGTGCCACTTACCCAAAACATACAGATGAGCATAATTCCAGGCATGACAGCAGGATACCTACTCCATACAGCTGAGCACCTGTTCCCCTTCTGATCCTAGTTCATGTTTTCTCACCTTGCAAGTTGTCATTTCACCAACTGAAGAAAAAAGAGAAGGATGGGGAGTTCTCCTAAGCTAGAAGGGAATGGAGAAAAAATTATTTTCCTTCTAGAAGCAGAGTTGGAGCAGCTTTTCTACATGTTCTTTCTTACTTTAGTCCTTGCTCAACACCTTTTACTTCCTGACCTGTTCAGTAAAGCCCAGTTTTTTGTGAGATCACGGGTTGGCTGATGTCAGAAGAGAGGCCTGTAAAGGTGGTTCAAAATCTTTAGCTGGCTGGTCTGAAACAAAAGAAAATCACATGCCTTTCTAAAGATACTACCTCACACTCTCTGGCATGCTGGGCTGCTGTCAAATAGAGGTTGCTACTCCAGAATCAGTGGTTAAAGCAGATCAGAACAGGATAGCAGCAATTCTTGTGGTTATAAAATGATGTCATGGATATTGATGTCATATTGGGATTAATGAGTGGCTTTTAAGTTGGAATGAGCTGCTAGAAAGTGGATTGTCCAAGAGAGGACTGTTATTGATTTAGGGAGTGACTGAACAAGACACAGGTTTGCGTATGTGGTATGGCTCAAGAACAGGAGAAAAGAAATCCTTGAGAAAAGCCAGAGTAGAAGAAAAAATGGGGGAGAGCTTACAAAGGAGGGCATAAAACAAAGATAACCAGTTAAAATCAGCAAGAAAGAATGAGCTGATAAAAGTATGAAAAAAAAGGAAGGAGAAAAGGAAAGAAAAAAGGAGAAATGGAGACAATCAAGCCAAGAGTAAAGAATACAAGCAACTGCCACAAGGAAGCAAAAACATTTGGTAACCATGCCGTACAGATTGCCTGTGATTCCTTAAGCTCATTCAGTTGTAGGGCACCCTGAGCTGAGGTCTTGACAGGTAACAGTAAAATCACTTTCTAAAATGTTGTTGAAAATATGTTTAAAATAAATCAGTGTAGGCCATATGGTCTACTCTGTCATACATCACACAAAATTCCTAAGCCCTTTATAAAACTTCCCAGTTCACCTCAGCTCACCTTTAAATGAATGCTTTCTCAAAATGTCAACAAGGAAAAGATGTCACCTGACATTTGCTGCAACATCCAACATCTTGTTATTCATGGCTTATGAATAATTGCCTATCAAATGCCAGCTTGACTCAATTACTGGCTGAATGTTTGGACAGTTGATAGATTGTTCTGTTGGGAGGACATGCAGCAAACATAGGAGAGTCTCTTGTGGCTTGACCAAGCACAGCTACAGCTATCTACCTACAGCAGTAGTACATCCCAGCATCCACTCTTCTTGGGTTAACTTTAGACCTGGTATGAATGAAGGCAAAGTATACTCTAGCACTGATTGTAAGCCAAAATCTTGCCCATCATACAACTACTAATACAGCCTGGCTCTCCTCTCATGGTGCTTTTATATTAATATAACTCACTGTTGTCCTTGTATTCCCCGTGTCACAAAAATTCAGGGTAACAATCTTTCTTTTCTTTTTCTGGCAGTTTTTCTAGCTGCAAGAAATAGAAAAGACCTAGATATCAAAGTCCTTCCTCTCCAAGCCAGAACCTTCAGCCATATAAATAATCCCATCAACTGCAATGGACCAATTATTCCTTTGAGGAAGGGCAGAGAGAACTGGGCTTCAGGTCTACACATTTAGCGTTTCACATACCAAACTACCTAACAATGACTTCTCTTTCTCTGTACAATATCAGCTGGGAAATTTTTGTCAACCCAGTCCTTAGTTCTGAACATGCAAGCACTATTGGCAGGGAATTGTCACTGGAGATCTGTCTGTCTTCTGTGCAATGTGCTTCCTCCACTGGTCTGACAGAATCCAAGGCTGTTGATCTTCTGGGCAGGGTGTGTGGCTCATCTGTTTACTCAGGCTCTTGCCCACGGAGGTGGCGGTGGGGAATGTGTCTAGTTTATCCTGGAGGGGATTCTACATAGATCAACAAGGTGTCTGTTTTGTTTTCAAATGTGTAATGGTAGCCAGAGGCTGTTTGGACACATTTAATAAATATAAAAGTAATTTAAAAAACCCTACATTTCACTTGGGCTTAACAAGACCAGCAAGAGATTATTAAGGAGCTGTGTAATGTTTTATGGGGGGAAGTAAGTCAGACAGAATGCTGTCATTTATTAGAAGTACACAAAGCAAGCTGATGTAATTTTGCTTTTCGTTCATTACAAAAGTGCACATTGACAAGCAATCTAGACATTAAATCCCACTGCATATTCATGTGCTTTGTGTACAGTTATATTTCATATTTGCCTCACATTTTTTCCATCTCAGTTATGTCCCAGCTCACCTGGAAGTGCATTAAAACCCCCTTGACTTGGAGAAAAGAGAAAACCATGGGTTAAAGAGGAGCTAGGGGAAGACAAAAAAGGTCATTGTTAAAAAAAAAAAATGGGACAAGCAGGCAGATCTGCGGTGATGCCCTCCCTTCCCTGCTATGCACCAGGCCTCAGGGCTCCTTCCTCCATTTGTTACATATTGCAGTACACAAGACCTTAGTTTCCAGTTTGCTATAAGCTGTATATGTGTTCTCAATATAATACTGATACTAAAAGAACATAGAAGAACAGACCAACAGTTTATCAATATGGCAAACTTACAGAGCAGTCCCAATGAAACTTAGGGCCACAGTGTGGAAAAACTCTATCATTGTCTGTCATAAAAGGTTATCCTAGAATGAGTTTACATTTGCACTATTTATTGTTTGTGACCCTTTAGGGTAAAAGCTTTGCCCATATTAAACAAGTGGAAATCTGTACCATTATACCAAGATTCTTATTTCTATATACTTCTACTTCTGTGCCATAACTTAGTTCATCTTTTCTTATAAAAAAAAAAATTAGAAATGACTTTTCCTGTTTAAGTGAGCATAACTTATGCCATTTGTAGAATATTTTTTTTATTTGTGCAAATCTTTACCTTAGGCTAGAGTGACATCTAGTGATTGCACCCTAAATATAGCAGCAGTGCATAGATTTTTTATGTTTCTTCATTATAGGCTCTACGGGCCTGTCTTCAACTGTATACTTATAGCCTTACTCCTTTCTACCAAAGACCAGATTGGTTCCCCCTCACATTATGAAAACATATGGAGCTTGCAAGACTGTTTACATTCAATAGAAACTTATAAATACAGACACAGCTGCCTAATTAGTTCCACAGTAAAGTCTCTGCATCTACATATGTGGCCCTATTAAGCCATAGGAAACTAATTAACTCCACCACAGGTTAGTACTTGTAAATGCGTGTACCATCCTGTGGCAGCACTCCTTAGTCTACAGCAATGCACATGTAGACACCAACAGCTGCCTGCTGGCTAACCACGCACTGGAGCATCCTTGTGCCCCAGCCAGCCCCTTTGCAGCACATTGAGCCAGGTTGGAACAGCCCCAGGCTGCCAGGTTGACCCCCCCCCAGGACCCCTGCCAGCCAGAGATGCTCCAGTGTGTCTCAACATGTTGTGCTCCTGGGCACACATGTAAATGGACCCCCAGCAGCAAGAAAATTGGGTGCAATATGTACCAGAGTTTATTGCTTCCTGTTAAGTTCATGCGTAGATGCAGCCACATCTATTGAACCTGATAGCTGTCTCATCCTATTTTGAGATTTCTTTGTACTCCTGTAACTGAGTTGCACCATCTATTCTCCACATTAGTGTGGAGACATGGAAGATTCAATAAAAATCTGTTTTTCTCCCCTTTTGGGATTTAAAACCAAGTATTGTTGTATACACAAGCAGCCAATACTACTTCAGTGTGGCCACTCACATGTGGAAAGTTAAATACTTCAGTAACTGGTTGCAGATTCAAAGCCATGTTATGCAGTGCCGTAGCAAGAAAGTTTGGCACCCAGTGTGAGCCCGCAGTGGCAACCTGCCCTCACCCCATGCACAGATCTGGGGGTGCACACAGCAGCAGAAGCCACCCCCTCCCTTCCCTGTGGATGAGCTGCTCGCAGCTCTGTCCCACACCCCACGCCAGCTGGCCAGTGCCTGCCTCAGTCCCAGCCCAACTCCTCCCTCACTAGGGGGCCTCAATTTGCCCTCCCCATGCCCCTTCCTTCCCCCCACCCCTTCTCCTTCATGACAGACTCAACAGCCAAATGGTGCTGTCCAAGCTGCCAGGCTGGCTCTGTGCATGCTGTGGCTGTGCACATGCATGCAATATTTATCAGCTACGTCAGCCAAAATGTTTTGAAATATTTATAACAATATATTGACTCACGACTTGCCTGTTGGCACCCCTTCACTTTGGCACCCAGGGTGGTTACCCCATTCTCCCCCTTCCCTTGCTACGGTACTGATGTTATGTTGCAATGGTTTCAAATCAAATTTGCAAAGCTTTTCAAAAGGATTTTTCATTCCCTACAAGCTCAGCCTGCGATCTAAAAGCCAAATGATGGTCTGTCCAGTTAGTGACCATCTTTCCTGAAGATTTTACAAGACAAATGCTGCTCTCTTTTCCACACGTACAACATAAGTGGCCAATAATTATGCTTTCTATCAACTGTAGTGGGATTGGAGTGTCATTGTAGCCATGATTGCCCAAGAAATGTTTGAAATGCAAGAGGGTTTTTTGGTGATGTCTTTTATTGAACCAACCATGTAGCTGGGAGAAACATTAGACAAACTTTTGGGCACAAAGTATATCTCTTCAGATGATATTTGTGTCCAAAAGCTTATCTAACTTCTCTATTATCTGTGCAGCTCTGGTCTTCAGTAGGATTGCATAGATCAACCAGGCATCTCCTGTGAAAATAGTAGGACTATACAGATAGTTTTTCCAAGCCTATTAACATTTGTGTTAATGACGTGTGAGGCAGGGAAGAATCCAATTCACTTTACTTTCTGGACTATTGCTGTGGAACTGAGAGATGAAAAATCTTACTCTTTTTACCACAGTAAATATATGCAACATGTTTCAGTTTCACTAGGTCTTACAACTTTATATCTAACTTTGCAATATTTAATACTTTTCTTTAAGACCAGTCCTTTAGTCATGTGATTCTTTGAGAATCTTAGTTTTGATTTGAAAAAAAAGTTTCTAGATCTTATGATTCCTCATGGCTAGAAAATGGGTTTTGACTGTAGATGAAAAACTCAGAAACAAAAAGGCAAAGAGAAACACCATCTAGTGACAGATAGTATAGTGATTTTTTTAGACTTAGGTCATCATATTTGTACATTTGGGATTAGCAGCAATACATGGCTACAGTACTAGACCTACTAAGAAATAAGTTTCCATTCTTATATAATCACTTTTTTATGGTAGAAATGCTCTGTAAAGAATAACACACTCTTTTCAGATGCCATAGATTTGTTGATCACCACCTCATTCCCAAACAGGTGTTTAGGGAAGCAAAAAGTGGTTAGTTCTAACAAGTTCTTGGGTTTTATTCCTTCATGTGTCATAAAATACCTTTGTAGCCCTTGGCGAGTTATGTATATTTTCTGGGCAAGCTTCCTGGTGTGTAAAGTGGGGATGAATGTACTCAGGGCTGTTGTGAACTGTATTAGTGTTCATAAAGTTTTATGATAGTGTCAGAAAGTGCCTCAGAAGTACAGAGTAGCATAAAACAGAATGACATATGTACATGCAAAGACTAAATAGATCAAAAAAGTTCCTTTTGACAGACAAATTTTGTCTCAGATAGAAGGTGGGATACACAGGATCAAGTCTAAAGGACACCATGCTCATGGCAAGTTCATTTGCGCTATGATGAGGCAAATAACACCTAGAGCACCTGGGGACAGAAAAATGCACAGGTTGTTCTTTTAAGGACAACTTCCAATTACTGAGTGATCCAAGCAAGTCACAAGGAAGACAGATCTGATTATAAAAGGAATAATTCTCAGTCTTATTAGAGCCATACTTTTTATGTATTTTGGATTTTAAAAAATAAGATGGACAGGCAGGGAAGCTAAGAGGCTAAAAAATGAACCTTGGGCACATCTCAACAAGTGTGCACGTTCAGGGGCATGCATTTCCCATGGGACAAATAGCAGTAGTGTCCATGGGCATGCCCCTGCACACATGCTCCAGTACATGGCAAAGTGACCCGGATGGGGTAGGAGAGGCTGGCCCCAGAAGCCTTACATGGGGTCCTGAGGGCCACCCAGAGCAGCAGCAGTGCTGAGCTGGCCACTCAGAGCCCATCTGGCAGCCAGAGCATGGCTCTGGCTGGCCCGGCTCCCTTTCTAGAGATGCATGCTGCTGCTGTGTACACCACACCACTTTCTTTGGACACTGGAATCTCCCAATGTAAAAAAACCTGCCGCACTGCAAATTAGCAGTGTGGCAAACAGGTGCACATGCACTGTTTGCAGTTTGAGGCACCACACACCACATGTACATGCTTCTCTGGATGCACCCCTTGTTTCTTACCATCTAATGTTATGTCACAGAAGCCAAACTACCTGTGGTCAGAGTTTTCTCTTTCATCAACCCTATAATGCCAGATTGCAAAATTGGACAATCTGTGGCTAGAATTTTACATTGCCTACTGATGCATCCAGAACTGGGCATGGATGGTAACACGATAGCAGAAAAGATAGTCCTGTTCTTGTAAAAATCCTGTTCCTTTGTTTCATTACTGCCCAGAAGACAGCAGGATAATATCTTCAAAGTCACTCCTACTTCTCTTTCTGCACATTTCTAAAGATAGTGATTAGTTAGACTTCCAGTTTGCAGCTAATTCTTCTACCCCCCCCCCACAAGTTTTTAATAAAGAAACTTTAATTCCAAACAAGTAACATGGATCTATAATTATGATGCTTGACAAAAAAATTGAATGAAAAAATATACTGCTTAATTTTTTCCAGCAAGGACATGGAAGCTAGTCTGCTGGATACCAATGTTGTCTTTGAGGAAGTCTTTCCCATGGCCATGTGGTTCCATGGATGCAGAATTGCATTTTTTGCCTTACTTTTGTATTCTGCATTTTTTACATTTCATTTAGATTATACATTCTCTAAAGAAAGAGCATTTGTTCACTTTGGGAGGTACCATCTGGTTTGAGTTTGGGTTACGTGGGGTCCTGGGGAGGAGCAGTTTTTATTCTGACAGTAGAAAATAAGCCCAAGAGCAGTAGATTTGGGGAAATGTGTTTAGCCAAATTGACCCCTGAATTCTATTTTATTATAATCGAAAAAGCCTATAGCAAGGTGTGTAGGTTGTAGCCGTGTTGGTCTAAGGACATGTAGCAATGTGTACAGCTGGGTAAAAGCACATATACAAGTTGCTGGCAGACTATTGCACTAGGGACAGAAATTACATATAAAATGGTATAAGTGGTAGGAAACATGTTCAAATCTGTAACACAACAGAATTTCAGTGCACATAAACCATTTTCAAAATGTCTGAAACCAGTTTAAGATACATCTGGATGAATGTAGTATCAGACTTAATTGATTTAGGTTAAATCAGTTTACTGAACTCCTGTCCCAGATCCCCTCCCCATTCAAGTTAACTCATTGCCCTGCAGTGTCCCAGGATGCTTTGCATCTCCCCTGCAAACCCTCACTTGCAGGGTGGATGGGCTAGCTTTGACCCAAGGTCTCTGCTCTAGCCCAGCAGAGAGGCATGTTCTAGTGCCCCTCAGCTTTTGACCTGGGTCACTGCAGGCATGTGGCTGCATTTCTGGAACAAAAGTGAATGTCTGTTCACTTGCTTATCTGTTCAATCTATGCAGCTTAGACTAACCTGAGAAGATTGAATCAATTCAGCCTCAGGCTTTTTGACTGTATTTAGCCTTGCTATCCACCTTTATAAAGTAATAATTATGGTTGCCTTCTAGTGGCTATTTGGAGCCACTGCAATGAACAATGTATTGCACGCACAAGCACACATTTTAGGTTTATGATGCAATATATGCTATAGCAAGCACTGAACTTTTCTTACACAAGCAAGCCAAGGCACAGCTCAAATTTTCAGCATACTTAGAGGCTAAACACTGCTAGTATAGACAGATGTCAAGTTACATGGATTCCAAGCACTATAATGTAAGCAGTGATCTAGCACTGTGGCTGGGCATCTGGGGTACAGAGTCAGTGGAAACTTTCAGTTGAGACCTGTACCACCAGCATAATAGGATGGTTACCAGTGACAGCCTTTTTTTTCCCCAAACCCACCACCCTCTCCCCAAGTCAGTGCCCAGGAATGTTTCCCCAGTAACCCTGCTCTAGTTCTGTCTCTGAATGTAAGAGATAAGCATGATAATTTTACTACTGCAAGCTTAAGCGAAGGCAAGCAAGCTGCTAAAACTGAAATTTCAACATATCAAAGAATCTTAAATTTTTGCTGAATGCAGGTTACCCAGCTGGCCCATACTTCTGCCTTTCTACCTTTTCCAAACTAATCAAAATCTTTGAGGCATGAATGAGTGCTGGCTATTACTAAAGCAGAGGTTTTTGAATCACTTCTCAGTTCAATAGCTGACTGATTCACTGATGATGCAGGTAAGTCACTGAAGTAGTCTTATTCTCTTTGGTACTGACCCCTTGCACATCCCATTATCTTCAGCAGAAGCTGTACACATTCTGTGTATCTGAAAATTACTTAGTTTTTCTGAGTTCCCCTTTGGGGAACATACTAAAGAACTGAAAATAAAAATATTTTTCTGTCAGCCTTGTTTCTTTTTTGGAACAATCAAGGAAATGTTATACAGAATTCTATCCTATCAATGGAATTGTAGAGAATGATTCAAAAGCACACTCCAGAAAGGATATAAGTCTCCGTGCATTTAGAGTAATTTCTATAGGCTTCATATTCATTTTTTGTGGGCACTTGATTTCATCCTTATTGCAATCTATAGGGCAATTTCATATTAAATTAGTATAGCCAACTTTTGACAATGAGATAACACCACATGTAAAATATGTTTCCCCCTCTAGAAAGCTATATAGTGGTTGTCTAAATTATCCCTGCCTATCTGTTAATAAATGTATCTACCAGGATTACAAAAACGCCATGGCAGGACAAGCATAAAAATGCTTAGCTACTCAGATCACAGGTGTATTGATAATAAAATGATAACCATCTACATCTAAATGTTAAAGAGATGTTATATGGGGAAAAATAAACTTAAAATAAAAAATAAACAAATTACCTTGCTGTTTCTGAGGTTGAGAGAGGAACATTTTAAAATGAGAAATTAAGCTTCTTCCTGTTTCTCACATATGTGAATTAGAATCATAGAAAATTAGGGCTGGAAGGGACCTCAGGATATCATCTAGTCCAATCCCCTGCTCAAAGCATGACCATCCCCACCTGTATTATCCCAGCCAAGGCTTTGTCTACCCAGGTCTTAAAAACATCCCATGGTGGAGTTTCCACAATCTCTCTAGGTAGCCTGTTCCAGTGATTTATTACCCACCTCATGAGATTTTTTTCCTAATATCTAACCTAAACATCCCTTGCTTCAACTTGAGACAATTGCTCCTTGTTCTGTCATCTGTCAACACTGAGAACAGTCTAGCTCCATCCTCTTTTGAACCCCGCTTCAGGTAGTTGAAGACTGCTATTAATTCCTTCCCTCAGTTTTCTCTTTTCCAAACTAAATAAGCCCAGTTCCCTCAGCCTTTCCTCATAAGTTATATGCCTCCTAACCATTGTTGTTGCCCTCCACTGGACTCCCTACAATTTGTCCACATCCCTTATGTAATGGGGGGAGGGGCAAAACTGGACACAGTACTCCAGTGCCAAGTAGAGGGGAATTATCATGTCCCTTGATCTGCTGGCAACACTCCTACTAATGCAGCCCAGTATGCTGTTAACCTTCTTTGCAACAAGGGCACACTATTGGTTCATATTCAGCTTTTGTCCACTGTAACCCCCAGGTCCTTTTCTGCAGAGCTGTGCTTAGGCACTCAGTCTCCAGCCTGTACCGCTGCATGGGATTATTCCATTTTAAGTGCAGGTTTTTGCACTTCTCCTTCCTGAAACCTGTGGGACTTTTTGGTCCAATTCTCCAATTTGTTAAGATCACTCTGAATCCTAACCCCATCCTCCAGTGTATCTACTACTCCCCCAGGTTGGGGTCATCTGCAAACTTGCTGAGGGTGCACTCCATCCCATCTTTCAGGCTGTTGATATAGATATTGAACAAAACTGGGCTCAGAAGTGACCCCTGTGGTACTCCACTGGATATTGGCTGTCAGCTAGATATTGAGCCATTGACTACTTCCCTCTGAGCCTGACAATCCAGCCAATTTTCTATCCACCTAGAGTCTACTCATCCAACCCATACTTCCTTAGCTTGCTTGGGAGATGAATGGGGCCAGGAAGTAGGTCACTGGAATGTGGTTCAGTAAGATGGGAACTCTTTTCTGGCCCTGGTGCCTGTGCTTCAAGACAGTTTTTGCATATAATAATCATTGGATAAAATAGAGACAGTGCTGGGATAGCTTCTGTTCTACTAGAGGGAAGGATAGAGGAAGAGCTTCTGTTCTACTAGAGGGAGGAGCTAGGGCTAGAAACCAGGGTCCCCTCTCTTTTAGGTTCCTCCTCTATTTCACTGAGCCACACTCCTAGTGACCAGAGTGAGATGAGTAAGCAGCACTTAGATGTGTAAAGGTGAAAAAGGGGTTGGTCCTTGTGGCAGGCCAGTAGGGGGAGCTCTTGCATTGAGCCTCCCACCTCACTACACCCATCCACCTTCCAGACTCCACGTGTCTCTCCAGGGGCACCTAAGCCTGGTGGACCCCCTTTCGAACCCCACCGCAGAGTCCGGGGGTAACGTGTGCTGCCACCACCCTGAGAAGGGACTGTCTGGGTCCTGTGTCCTTGGGGAAACACAAACCTAATAGTCTTATGGGTACTCGACCCGATACAAGAACTTGGGGCACTTCCCCAAGTCGGGGGCCAAAAATGATAGTCTCCCTTAGTCCACAGACCCAAGGGGCCTCCTGGGCATAATTAAACCCACCCCTCAAGTCTCCCACACTAGGTACAAAGGAGAACTTTATTGGTTACAGAGGGTAGGGTTAGAATAGGGTACAGGGTAGAGCAATATCAGAGAAATCCCATAGAGCAAACTCCTGTGGCTGGGGTACCCTTTGATCTCGCAGCTGAGTTACTGCAAGCTATATATCTAGTTGGATCTCAGTTAGCTTACTCACAAGTATCATCCAGAGGCTGTTGGAGATTGCCTCTGGAGGCAAGCAGTTCCTTGATCATGAGTTTTGAGAGAGAGAGCAAGTTTCAGATGGTACAGCTCTTCTTTGTTCCTGAGTATCTCTCATGGCTGCTGCAGCCCCCTCCTCCTCGCAGTCCTTAACTTATATAGCTCTTGTGACCTCGTTTACCTGGTCCAATGGAGGTCAGCACCTGTTGGCTGTCAGCCAACCAATTTTAAATACATCACTAGTTGCTGGGCAGACTCTAGCCCACCAGGAAGGAAGCCCCTCACTCAGGTATGTAATACTAGTCACATAGGCAGAGAGAACAGGTTTCCCCCCTCCCTCAGGAATGTATTCAGCTCAGGTTACCTAAAGAGATAGGGTAAGGATGTGTCTCTTTGCTGGGCCCATCCTTATCAAATGGTCACAGAGCAGAGACTTTGGGGAGAGACAAAGGTGGCTTTCTGCCACAGTCCTCAATGCCTCTTCCTGTTACTATTGAACTCAAATGCAACACACTCATGTATTTTGATGGTGCCAAGACTGGGCACTCAGCACAGGTGAATGCCTTATCACAAGGATAAAAGCAAAGATCTTCAGCACAATTCTTCTACAAAAGAGAAGGGGAATAGGAAGATTTTACTCTTACCTGTCCCCAGATGAGATTGTATGTGATCTCTGTCTCTATCACCATCACGCAAATGACCTGACATATGCTTTACATTTTAACACCTGCAAAAAATGTGAGCATCGTGTTCAGCACCTGTCCTCATTATCAGGGCAGTGAAGTCCTGGAACAGATTCCAACAGCAGTGGTAGAGGCATAACCTAATGAGGTTTTAGGGGTTGGTTCATGAGTTTATAAATAGAATTCTAGGATATGATTGCCTGTGACTTGACTCAATGACCAAGGAGGCTCCTGCCACTCCTAGTTACTGGGCATGTCTTGACATTCATTAATACGCTGTAGTTACTGTGCATTAAGTTTAGTACTTGGTTAACTGGCAGCACACAGCAGCACTCAGTGGCAGGGGCCCTCTCCCTGAGTCCCACACCCAGGGCCATCCCTAGCGGGGAGTGAATTGGGGTGACTGCCCCAGGCTCTGTGCTTTGGAGGGGCCTGTGGACAGTCCCATATAGGCCCCACCATGGCCACCACCTGCTGTTGTGCACTGCCAACTCCAGCTGCTCATCATCCCCTCCCCCCCAACTCCACTAGCTCAAGCTGCTCGCCACCCCCTGCCCCCGGGCCCTGCACAGGCTGACATGCCCCGGGCCCCGCACACCCTAGGGACTGTTCTGCCCACATCCCCCTGCCCTGGTGAGGCAGCTTGTCCCAGGTTTAGCCTCAATCCTTCCCTTGCTGTGGGGGCATTGATCTGTCCCCCCAACACCCCTTCCCTCTCCCCTCTGCCTACCAGAACAGACTTGCCAGTTGGATGCAGCTGTGTCCAGCATCCTCAAGGACTGATGCCTGTTTAATCTATGGTCAAATCTCTGAATCAGCGCTGAATCTTTGGATCCAATTTGGCCAAATCAAATCAGGACAGTGATTCAAATCACCAAATCGAATCACTGTCCCTCCAAATCAGCTGAATCTAAATGCAAATTGAATACTTGCTGCTTTGCACAGGCCTACAAGGATGGAGCTAGACGGTTCTCAGTGGTGGTAGGTAATAGAACGTTACAGATAGTTATACACTTAACTGAGTAATCCTATTCTGTCAGTGAATATATACATGCCCATAGTGAAACCCTTTTAGAAGCACAAAAATAAGTGCATAGATGAAAAGATGAAAATAGACTCTAAAATCTGCATTAAGTATCAACATAAGTGGCTACTTTCAGATGCATAAGTAGCACTTAAATGCATAAATGTGAAATAATATAGTGTCTCAATACATTCAAGAAGGGGAAATATTAGCTATCCACCTTTGTGCTTATTTATCTATCCATCCTGACCCTTTCTATTTTCTGCAGTAAAGAAAAGCCTACATGCAGCACATCTCAGTGATACACAAAGGGTTTGTCTACACAAGACACTATGGCGAAGTAGCAATGAGCTACTGACCCACAGCTCATTGCTACCGTGAAATAGTGTCAGGAAAAAACCTTGCGGCGATGGTACTACACAGTCTGCCGCATGTGTAGACACAGCCAGAGAGTTATATAAACTTTTTTGGGTTACCCCTATTCAGATTAAATCCATACAGTTTATGATTTTGTGTGGCTGGGAAAATTTTTCCCCTTAGAATGCATGATACATCATGAGCTTCATTCTTTCTACCGTACAAAAATATGGAGGTGTACTATAAGTGGTGTTTTGACAGCCATACAGATAAACTTCCTCAGAACAACACAGTACAGAAGAACTCCAATGCCTTAAATCTCACAAGTATTTGGAAGCACACTAAAGAAAACAGTTTACCAGAAAGTGGAATGTGTATTGCAATATCCAATGCAAGCAAACATGTCAAAGGAATTATTATTGGGGTAATATTTCCTACCTCATTCTTCACCTGAATGTACCTGTCTTCAACCACATATTCAGTATTCATATGCAAGCAAAGGAGACCTGTTAGTGTGTATGTGGACAAACCTATACCACACAGGTTGAATCATGCGCCCCCCACAACTAATGGAATGCAGTCATCCATCATCTTTGACCATCTGCTCAGACGTGAAGATTTTCCTCCCATTCCCTTCCCCCAAACTGTGGTTGAGGAAAAATATCAAGAGAATAACATTTCTTCTGGTAGAGGGAATATACCAGTGCGTCCTGATGAAAGAGGGACTCTTTGTCCGGTAGGAAAGGAAGGTTGCCACAGAACAGATCACTACTGTTCAAACACCTGAGAACAAGCATGTGGAAAATGATATGAGTCCCTAACTGAATTTTTGTCAGTGATAACTGTAACAAAAGACACTCAGATAAATGGAAACCTAGGGCATACTGGGGCTGCAGCTTTCCTTAGGTTGTAAGGAAAGCTCAGGTCTTATCCTCTGTGTTGGTTTTACCTTGTATACTTTTCATAAAACTTTTATCTTTGGCGCCTCAAGGGGCTTTTAAGTAATATAATGCAGTATACTGTTTTGTATGGACACTTGTGAAAAATTATCTTTTAGCTGTGTTTGAAAATAGTGTAGGGCATGTTGCCTAGCATTACCTTTAAAAGGGGCATACATTAGACAAAGGGGCTATTCAAACACTGCCACCCCTGCCAGCCCACAGGAAAACTTCAAATTTCCTACCCATCCATCACATTTTCAGGCCTCATTCTCTGTTGCTGCGTGCTGCGCACATAAAGGCAAAGTGAACGTAAAATGCTGCTAACTCAGATGCAGACCTTTGCCCAAATGATTACAGAGGCTATGGGCAATAGCAAATCAAACCTGTCATTCCTAACGTGTCTCTCAAAATATAAATTGACTAGAATCTGAGAACAATCTTGTATGACCAAATTTATCAATTATAACCATCCCCCCCCCCCCCCCCCCCCACACACACACACACACTTATTTGCAATATTCTGCCTAGGTTTTCTCCTCCTCTTTTGTGCCTAGTCAAGGAACACCACCAAGAAGGACTCTCTACCCACTCAACTCTGCTCAGCAGACGCCAAAACAGGAAATAAGGTCATTGGAACCACCTTAAAGTAGCTCTATGTTCCATAAACACCCTGAGACAGAAGGCCTAGGAGTGGAGCTAGGGAATGCACTAGGGCCTCTCTTGTTAGGGCGGAGTTCTGATACATCAGTTGTCCTGTGTAGTGTAGTTATGAAAATTGTGTAGAATGAAGCATGTGCAGTTGCATCCTGTTACAAAGGTTCTAGTAAAGTGTGAACTGTTCACTTCTGTGCAGTAATGGACTTAGGATCCATTACCAAGCATGCATGGTTAAGATAGCAGAAGTGGCGGGCATGTTTGGTATGACTTACAGTTAAGTGATTGTGCCACTTCTGAGGTGACTGGGATTTTGATTGGTGAACAAGTGGACTGCATGAAAGTTTGTAACAAGATGAGTGATTGACAGGCATGCTTATGTGAAGATGAAATTGACAGTTATTTCCTTTCCCTGCAGGACCAGGCACCGAAAGAAGAAGCAGCCCGGGGAATGCCCTCCGCAGCAGAGTGGCAGACGGTTACAGCCAGGACCGGAGCAGCTCGCAGAGAATCGGTACCAGCTTCTCCAGTCCGACTGGAGAACAGGTACGAGGCCCTGGTGACCCTGCAGGAGATGGAAGGGGAGGAGGAAACCCTTGGGCAGGAAGAAACACCACATTCTTCACACTCTGAACAGGTCAAGAGATCCAAGAGAACCCAGAGGAGGAGGCGACGAGTGCTCGTCATAGGTGACTCCATCCTGAGAGGTATGGAGGGGCCCATCTGTCGCCAGGACCCCTCAGCACGGGAGGTATGCTGCCTCCCTGGAGCAAAGATTCGGGATGTGACGTAGGTAATCCAGGCCAGGATCAAGCCCACCGATTACTACTCCATGGTCCTAGTCCATGTGGGTACTAATGATGCGGCCAGGAGAACCCCTGATCACCTGATGGCGGACTACAGTGCTCTGGGCGGCGTGCTGAGGGAGTTCGGTGCACAGGTGGTATTCTCTTCCATCCTACCAGTGAACGGACGCGGAAGACGGCATGAGAACTGCATCCGAGAGACCAACTGGTGGCTTTGGCAGTGGTGTCTCGAGGCAGGCTTCGGCTTCCTGGACAACGACCCACACATCACGACGAGGGACATGCTCAGCTGGGATGGGCTTCACCTGTCCCCCAAAGGTAAGC
>NW_005841870.1:3692731-3702122 GCF_000455745.1 Alligator sinensis
TCTTTCCTGCTTATGCAGGGGGTCGGACTCAATGATCTATTGAGGTCCCTTCCGACCCTAACATCTATGAATCTATGAATCTATAAGATTGGTCACCTCAGACGGGGTGATTTAGCCCTTTAAAAGGGGTTGTTAACCAAAATCAGGGTCTTCAGTTTAGCATTTGCAGTTGCTGCTGTTGATTATGTACAGGAAACCCTTGCTATTCACAAACTCCGGGTTTATGGATTCAAATATTCATGGGGGGGCAGAGCCAGGAGGCAGGCGGAGAGTGAGCGCTGGGGATGTGAAGGGAGGCAGCAGCGGTTGCATCTTCAGCACTGTATTTGCACCTGTGGATGAGGAAGTAATAGGGTGTTCATTGTCATGGTCAGTTATTGACCAGAGCTTAGAGACAGGACCTTTCCTGTCCAGTTCTTTTGTTCTGAGAGGTCCAGGAGTGGTTCAGAGGAGCAGACCAGGGGTCTGGGTCTTCAGCTGCTGCTGTTGAGTGGAGTGTTCTGGCTGTCTTCTCCTTGAGAGAGTCCAGAGCACACGGTGTTTGATTTTGATTCTGAGAGAGCTTGTAAAGACAGAGTGTCTACTTCTGAGACCTGGAGGCCAGCTGAAGGAGTGTGTGAGTGTGATTGTGAAGTGTCTGTGTCAGACCCCAGGCTTCCTCTTCAGAAGGGGAGCTAAAAGGCATCTTGCCTCCCTCCTTGAGACAGCCTAAGGGCTGGAGGGCCTGGGAGGCCCATAGCTTATCCTTATTGGTTATTGATGTTGTTGATTGCATTGTTGCCATTATTGCTTGATTTTTGTCCCTGTTAATAAATATCACTTCCCTATTGGTGAATGGAAGTGGTTATTTTGTTAAAGGATTAAACTGGCAAATTATCAGGGTCTGATAGATGATCTACGCTCGTACCTGCCCCAGTCATAAATGTAACTGTTGATTGATCCAGGTGGAACCCAATTGTCCAATTTTGACTGGCCATACAACAGTTTGGTGCTTAACCTAAGTCTCAAACTGCATGTTGGTTTTTCCCCAACCAACATTCTAAGACAGCCGAGCAGGAGTGGTTGGGTGGGTGTGCTGCAAGCACTCCTAGGATTGGCATGAAGTTACTGTAGATGGGCTTTCAGTGTTGAATGTCTAACTTTTAGATTGTTGGCCCCTGTGCACACCCCAAAATCCTGAGTTAAGTGTCTGGGCTCAGTGCACAGTGCATGAAGAAAGCTAGGTCCCCCAGAACAGCAATCTAAAATGACCAGCATGATAAGCAAGGAGCTACACAGAGCTAGCCAGAGGGAAATGCTGGAGAGAAGGGTCTTTGAAATCCCAGAACTTTTTAGGCCTTAGTTACTTGACTCAGAGCTGCAGGAAGGCACTTCCATTCACTAAGGATCCATAGCCTATTTAGTCATGTTTTGTGATCTAGGCCCCTGGCAGATGTTAAAAGAATGGTGCAATTAGGATCGGGAGAATTTTATGCCCCAGCCCAAACATTGTGCCACCTACAATGCATGCCTGGCATGGTGATGTTTAGGCTGGGGCATAAAATTCTTCTGATCCAAATTGCACCACTGCAGAGTCCCTCCTAGCTTGATCCTGCAGATCATAGTTCATAGTTCATAGTTGGTAGGGTTAGAAGGAACCTGAGCAGATCATCAAGTCCGACCCCCTGCCATGGGCAGGAAAGAATGCTGGGGTCAAATGACCCTGGCAAGGTGATTATCTAGCCTCCTTTTGAAGACCCCCAGGGTAGGAGCGAGCACCACTTCCCTTGGAAGTTGGTTCCAGATCCTAGCCGCCCTGACTGTGAAGTAGTGCCTCCTGATGTCTAGTCTGAACCTACTCTCAGTCAACTTATGGCCGTTATTCCTAGTTACTCCTGGTAGTGCTTGGGGGAACAAGGTCTCCCCCATTCCCTGCTGGTCCCCCCTGGTAAGTTTATAGACAGCCACCAGACCCCCTCTCAGCCTTCTCTTGTGAAGGCTGAACAGGTTCAGGTCCTGTAGCCTCTCCTCATAGGGTCTGCCCTGCTGCACCCTGATCATGCAAGTGGCCCTCCTCTGGACCCTCTTGATACTGGCCACATCCATTCTGAAGTGCAGCGCCCAGAACAGGACACAGGACTCCAACTGTGGCCTGACCAGTGTTGCATAGAGGGGGAGGATCACCTCCTTGGACCTGCTCATGTTGCAGAGTTGGATCTGCTCCAGACCTAGGGCTGCCCTCAGCCCCAAGCCACTTCCAGACCTGAGGTTGTCAAGGGCCAGGGCTAAGAGTCAGCTGACTGTCCTCACTGACCCCAGACAGCCCCAGGTCCAGTTTGAGACCTCAGCTTCTCTGAGGCAGTGCTAACAATCAGCTGATTGTCAACCTCAGCCCTGGAACAGCCCTCAGTCTAGCCATGCTACACATTCAATTTATAGCACTATACAAACAAGCCATAAAGATGTTCCCTATATTGTGCAGAACAACTTTGTGACTGTTTTGCCACTTTATGGCACCATAAATCAGCTGCAGATGTAGGATTGTTACTATTTATTGTACGATTAACACATTAATCTCACTATAATTGTAACATGGGCCAGAAGTCTTAGGTGCCTAAAACCATAGAAATGATAACTAGATTTTAAAGGGATTTGGGCCCTGAATTTGTGTACTGTATATATTTGCCCACTGTATGGCATTGCCTTAAGATATCCTTATCATCTGGGGAGGTGTCATCCAGAAGTAACATTGTATACATCATTAAGCATATGAAATATCAAACCTAAAGCACAGATCAGCTTTAAATTACTGGTACCAAGAAGTAGAATATGATTGTTTACAGTTGTATACATAGAATTTGATATGATTAATCTGCTTTTTTGGTGTGGAAAAACAAGTGTACAGATCATATTAGGAAAAACATTTGCTTCGGTGATGCTGCTTGTTGACCTTGAAGGTCATCTGGGATCCAAAGTAAATCTGAGTAGCCCCTGTCCAAACCCAGTCAAATCTTTCAATGGAAGGAGTATGAAGGAAGAATTGTATTAAAAGAGCAATGAACACTGATAGCAAATAAAGGCTACTACAGTGTGAATAATGCAGCAACAAGAACATATCTAGATATATATTTATCTAGTCCAATATTTACTCATTTAAAAGAAATTTAAAAAATCTTAAAACCCCAGATTCTAAAATCTTAAATTCTGAAATCTAAGCCTAGCTTCTTAGGAAAATCTCATTCAAATTTCAGAGATTAAGTTCTAAAAAGCACTGGTCTCCATACATCTACAGCTGGGAGATTCAGCACAAAGGTAGCAAGAGGAACATCATCTTAGGGGAAGGCCTCCCTTTTCATTCCCCTCCTCACTATCTAAAGCTAAACAAAGGTTCAATTATGGTTGAAAAGGATGTGACTTTTGGCATGCTATGTTCAAACTGGAACTATTACCTGTCCTTAAACCACCAATCGATATCCAGGTCTCCTAGAACTGACTTAAACTTTCCTATACTTCTAACATTGTCTCACCTGTGACTCATCTCTTCTTTACACAACTTCCTGTAGCCTGATTTATGTTAACTTGGCCTAACTTAAATTTACCTATTCCTAGAAAACAATCCAAGATCTATTAAAGATAGATTTATGGTACGAAAGCTAAAACAACTTCATAAAAAACTTCTAAAAAGGCTGCATGTTTTACTCTTCAAGCCTTGCAGTATATTCCATATTTTATCTTTTCTCCAATCTTAGTTCCTCCTAAACACTCTTCAAATTTTCTGTCCATTTCTTTGTTCTGAGCTTCAGTAAAAAACTCTCTCCAGCCACCAACAATTCCTGCAACCACAAATAAATAAATACATCATTATCATTTCTTGGCTGAAGTTATTACTAACTTACCATTGTAAATTGATATTTTTGGCACATCACAATGTGTAAACATCCATCCATATTCCTAAAAATATATCATTTGGTTTGGTAAATCTACATTTGTGGCCTCTGGCCTGAGACTTTTTTTCAACAATATAAGATGTAAATAGAAGAAGCTATTCTGCACATTGGGAATTCAAAAAAACTGCCATAGTTCTTTAAATTCTTTTTTTATCATTTTGGTCATACCATAGCTGTGAAATATCTTGCATTACAAACCTCCAATTTGTTATATACAAGATTTGTTAATGAGATGTGTTAATGCCATTTGTTAATGGCTCAGGATTATTTTTTGTCAGTTGGGCATACAGTTTGGGAGTTGTTACAGAATTTTGAAGTTTCCCTCAGATTCTGATGGATTTTTAAACTGCAGCAAAGGTTGAAAGGAAAATCCAAGTTTAATTAAAAAATAAATAAATTACCATGTATAAAGCTGTAATAAATTAGTACAATTCCTTTGACCCACATGGAGCTACATCCATTTATACTACTTTGTATTTGACCTCAAGTCTGCAGCCTTTCTTCCAAAGACAGCTTTAAAATTGTAAGCTGAGCATAAATATTGCTCTCAGAGTCCACACCTCTGCCTGACCTCTCAGAACCTGCTCCTGCTCTTAGAACCACATGCCTGTCCCCCAGCCTGCCCAGAGTGTCTGCCTCAGATGCTAACTTTTCTTGTTATACCACTGAATTTACCTTTACGGAAGATAATTTTTCCAAACAAGCCATGGGTTTCTGGGGATTTCTCTTTCATAGCTTTGAAGGTGCTCTTCTCTGCAATGGTCTGGATCTCATCATCACTGAGGGAGAATCCAAGGAATTCGGCTATCTTTTTCATTCCCAAAGTCTGGTTCTAAAGAAAGGAAGATGCATTTGTATTGTGCCTGTAGAATGACTATATTAATATCTCTGTGAGCTCATGCATAGCAGACTGACTGTAAAAACCGTGTCTGTATGTCTTAAGCATTGTAAGAATTCTAAGCATTTTAATATACAGGGAATATATGCCCAGTGGGGCTAGCCCCAAATTCATTACTCATGAAAACAGGGAGGTTTTTCCACATGAGGAGAGGGATCTGTGTGTTTTCTGTGGAGCTCTTTGTCCAAATAAGTGCTAAGGCATAGAAAGCTGGACTGAACTCTAAGTTATGCCATGTAACTTAGTTGATTTCATTACAACTTTTTGCCACTTGGTATCATTACAACTGAGAGTTTACTTGTGCATGTTCATACACCCAGGAATGCTGAAGTAAAAGGCAGTGAGAACAACTTGGAAGGAGGTCTCTATAATCTGTTGGTTCTGCATAGAGGGTCTACTAAAGTCAATACAATTAGAAAGCTTCCTTTTGCAAACCAATTGGAAGCATATTAGGGACCTTGGGCTCCCAAGTCTGACCTGAAGAGCTTGAGACCAAGACAGCCTGGAAGACCAAACTATGGCAGATGAAGAGCCTCTATGCTCAGGCTTCCCAGTAGCTCTCCAGGTGAGCTGCTGAAAATACAGGTGCTTGGAGACTGGGAAGGTTCAGCTTTATTGTTGGGGCCAGCCTAAGAGCACCAGGACATATGTAGATGGGTTAGCAACAGGAAATCATGCAGGCTGGTCAGTGGCCCAGCTATTTGCTGTCCTGGTTTCTGCCAAAGGTACTGGCACCCTCTGTGTGTTCTTATGGAATATTTTAAATCTGTTATAAAAGTATTTTGTGCTGGAGGAGTTTTCTGATGGAAAAATGTCAACTACCTCCAATGTGTGTATGCATTGTATAGTGGTGATTTCTCATTGAATTAATTTAGTACTGGACTTAGGTAGCAAATAACAGGCATAGGAGAAATGAGATTGCCCAAGTTTTGGGCAATTTTAATTCTTTAAATCACCCCTCAATGACCTTGTCCAAACTGCAAATTAAAAGTACTTTTTCCACCAGATGATTACCATCTTTGTATTCTTGGACCTATTATGCTTTGTGGTATGTCAGCATAATAATAGGAAGCCATGCAAACTCCTGATTTGAGAAAGTACGTTGTAGGTTGTAACCACCTTCACTCTACGAGGTGTCCCCGCGCCGCCCTTGCCCGGGCCCAAGGTCTTATGTGCCCTGGGCTCACGGGTGGACCCCAGAGGTTACCCCTGCTGATGTCGGGAGGACCCCTGTACTCGCCTGCCACGACTTTGAATGTAACTTCAGTGGGGGGGTCCTCCCATGGGTAGCTCCTAGAGTTGGCGCGGTCCCCCGCAGGTAGTCTTGGGGCTCTGTCCTTCCCTACCCCCCAGCCACTCGCCACCTATAGCTCTGCCCAGTCGTCAATGTTGACCTTCAAGCCAGGTGTCCGGCTCACTGGGACGCCGGCCTGGCCCTTTTGCCCCAGCACTTGTTCCAATCCTGCAGCCCGTGATGCAGCCGGTTCCTCTGTTAGCTCCTTTGTCTGCAGTGCAATCGGTTACTTCACCGATGCTACCGCCTCCAAGGCAGCCAGGTACTCCGCGGTTCCTGCCGCTTGTGAGGCAATGGGTTTCCTTACCCGCTCTGCTGCCCGTCACCCGATCAGCACCTCCCGCTCCCGGCTGCCTCACTGGCTCTGCTGTCTGCTGTCCTGTCAGCTCCTCCGGCTCTGTGGCCGGTGTTATAGCCGGGTTCCCCACCTGCTCTGCTGCCTGCTGCCCAGTCGGCTCCTCCTCCAGCTCTGTTGTCGGTGCTGTAGCCGGTTTCTTCACCAGCTCTGCCAGTAACTGACACACTGGCCCTTCCACCAGCGCTGCTGCCGGTTGCTCCGCTCCGTCTCTCGGAGCCGGCTCTGGCTCCGCCCTTTCCTCTCTCTGCCGCCGTGTGTGGCGGCTGCTCCTCTTCTCGCTCCCACTCGCTCCTCCAGTCTCCTTCTCTCATCTGCCCCGCCGCCTCGGTGGGGCAGCCTTTTGTTCTTCCTGGGAGGCGTCCTCCGCCCCCGCTACTCTGCTGCAGCCAGATAAACGCCCGGCTGATTACCTGCGTCGGCGTTCTCGGCATGTGCGCTCCCTTTAGCTCTTCCGGCTCTGTGGGCAGTAAGTGGGACCCTTTGCTGCCCTGGGGTTCTTCTGGCGTCCCAGCTCCCCTGGGACATAGGTAAATGAATTTGTATGTTCCATCAGTATTTTGCACACTTTACATTCATTTAGGTTTCAACCCCTTGCATGAGTTTTGGATAAACAAGACTATATATTAGGCCTGTGCGAAGCTTTGGTTGCTGATTCAATTCAGAAGAGATTCAGGCCAATTCGGTTACCAAATCTCCGGATCCAAATTGACTCAGGAAACCAATAAAAAGGTCCAAATCAATTCAACCTCTCTGAATCAATTCGGAAAAGATTCAGAGATTTGGAGATTCGGGCAGTCCCCATTCACCGCCCCAGGGAGCTGAACCTGGGCTCCGTGCCAGTAAGTAGCAGGGAGTGGGGCTAGAGGAGAGGGGAAGGGGCTATGGGGGGACACCCGCTCCATCCCCTGCCTGCTGCCCTAGCCCCCCTGAGTGCCCCCAACCCCTGCCTGCTCTCCCAGCCCCAACAATGGCTGCCCTGCCTGGCCCCAACACCCCGGCACTTAAAAAATTTTTAAAAAGCCCTGCACTCACCCACTGCTGCAGCAGCCATCAGGGCCTCTGGGGGCTCATGGCAGCCCTTGATAGTGTCAGGGTTTGACCACAGGAGACAGTCTTAGATAAAGGAGGCTTGAAAACAAAAGCAGAATCAGAGGACTAGGGCAAAGAGCTGATTTGAATATTGAGAATCACACCCCTGGGTGGGGAGAAAGTATGCTAATGAAACATACATGTATGGAAATGAGATACATAGCTAAAACACAGGTATAGAGACATGCTCAGTAAAGAACTCCTTGCGTCACTCCCTTATAACCAATTAGCAAACAAGAATGCTTATAAAGGTCCAATCCTCCTGTATAAAAGATGCTCATAATTAAGACTCTGTGTGCTTGTTACGTGAAATTATTCCGCTTGCACCTTGTATTGCTAGCAATAAATCTTTATACTTTCAGCCCTGGTATCTTTATTGGCTTTTGCATACCGGGCACGATCCCAGACTTGAGCTGGGGCTCAACAGTAGGATGGGGCCACGAGCACCATAAGCCACCTGAACCCTGGATGCTCAACAAAGGAGAAGGTCTGGCCATCCAGAGCAAGCATCTCCCCAATGCTCTAGGTGATCTCGCTCGCGTTGGGAATGCACTCCCCTTTGTCTGTGCCTTTCCGCCACTGGTCCAGGGTGGCCTGCCTCTGCTTCTTGGGGATGGGGGCTTAGGAGAGAGAGGGGGACTTCTTTTTGGGTATGCTCCCACTGGTGCCAGGCTGAGAAGGAACAAGGGCAAGGGGGTGCTGCCTCCTGAGATGAAGCAGCATTGCTGTGGTGGTGAAGTGTTTCTCATCCTTGCCCTGGCTCATCTGCTTTTGGCAGTGCTGGCAGGTAGCATAACTGGAATCATTTGCCATGTCAAAATGATCCCACACTGCACTACCCCTGCCAATTCTGGGGTGAGGGTGGGGATCCTGCCTTATCCCCCTCCTTACCAGGCAGAGGCACAACAGGAGGAGGAGCTCAGCCACCTGCCCCCACAACCTCCTTCAAAGTGCCTTCCAGAAGAGACCTACCTCTAAGGGAACTTCGAGGGGTGTGGAACGCAAACTCAGATCACTGCAAACTTCTATAATTGTACAGTCCTTAGTGTAGACAGAAATGGAGCTTCAGGTGGGTGCCAAGAAATTATCAATTAAGAAGACACAGGGTTGAATTCTGCTAGTCGACATGGCAGCTTTCTAACAATGTAAGTGGCATTTGTAGAACTTGTACACCAGTAGTGATACTATGACCCATGCCATGTAGATAGGTGAGTGTGCACAGGCAGACTGAGTATGAGCACTAGGCTTTGAACTGGCTAGGCACATATATGACTATGTACATGTGCCCATTATGGATGTGCACCTGTATTTAAGTCACAAAAATGTAGCCAGCCAGAAACCCACGGCTGTGGGGAAGGAAGAAGGCAGGGTAGATATACACCCTGTAAACCAGTAATACCCAAAGGATGTGCTGAGACATACTACTATGTTGTGAGAGCAATGGAAGTGTGTGGCAAGCTCTCCCTGTGTGAAGAGGTAAATGCTTTCCAACCCCAACTGGCACCCTGCGCCTACCCCAGCTGCTTCAGTGGCACCTGCAGCTTCTCCTATGGAGACTACTTCTGCCATCTTCCCCCATGTCCCCTGCCCCTGTGGAGCCCGTGTGATGGAAACCTCCTCTTCCCCTGCCCAACAACTCTCCCAGCAGCATGCTCTGAAAGGGCAGGCAGATGCACAGACTGAGCTACATTTTGCAGCCCAGCTCATTCCTTCCACTTCTCCCACCATCCCAGGGTTGGTTAGAGGGGTTGTGTGCATGATCATTGTTGTGTCAGACCCTGCAGGAGCAGCAGGGGCTGCCGTTACCCCCTAAGTTACAGTCCCGG
>NW_005841870.1:3703037-3712253 GCF_000455745.1 Alligator sinensis
GGGGGGGGGAGGGGGGGGGGGGGGGGGGGGGAGCCAAAGTAAGTAAGGGCTTTTATATATCAGAGATATATGACCTGCAGAAATGTTATATATCTCATCCAGTGCACCAAATGCCTTGATGGAAAATATGTAGGAGAGACCAAACAACAACTGTGCACCAGAATGAATGCACACCAAAAATCTATCAAAGACAAAAATACCCAACTACCTGTGGGGGCACACTTCTTACAAGACAATCACTCCCTCTCCAATCTCTCAGTTCTAATCTTCAAAGGGAATTTACAAAACACCTTCTGTAGATGAAATTACGAACTTCACTTCATAAATCTAATGGATACAAAAAATCACAGACTCAATATAGACATTGGAGTTATGGCATATTACAACCTGCCTAACATCTGATTCACCAGGTACCTGCCAGACTCGGCCTTATACTTCTCTTTTCCCCCACTTCTCCCTTCTCTTCCTTTTCTACCCTTTGTCTTCCTAATTTCCAGCTATTTACTTTTTCACAGACAGCCTCTTTTCTATCCTGGAAAACTACTAGTAGAGTCTCCCTTACTTACCTTTGGCTTTTTTTCCTCCTCGTTTACCCCCCTCCCTTCCCTTCTTTACTTTTTGTTTTCCTAATTTCCACCTATTTACTTTCTCACTACCATCCTGTCACACCTTTAGCTTCTTTCATTCCTTGGAGATCTCAGAACAGCAGAGAACTCCTATGTCTGAAGAAGGGTGATTGCACCCAAAAACTTGCAAATAACTTTTCTCCAACTATTCAGTCCATCTAATAAAAGATATCACCCAAAGAACCTGGCCTGCAGATGCTTCTAAGGTATAAGAGACTTCAAGCACAAAAAAATGGTTGTACAGTGGTTCTCAACCTTTTTAGGCTCAAGGCACCCATTTGGAAAACACCAGCTCTTATATTTTCACTTTCTTGACTACAGAAAAATAATAGAGAAATGTTTATGTTGCAAAGCACTTAAAACCCACAATGGGTCAGACTGTTTTTAAAAACATGGATTTGTATTTAAAATCTTTTGTTTTATTTTGTGAATCATGTTAGCACACCTAACAATGTAAATATTATGTGGTACTCCATGGCACCCTTGAAAAGATCTCAAGACACCCCAGGATGCCACCACACTCTAGCAGAATCATTGACTGTTATCCTGGGATGTGGGTAGCTGGGAGCCACTTGGTGATTGAGGCGCTAACCAGGGTTGGGCTGGGTGAGCAGGATCTGAGGATAAATCAGGTCAGGGAACCAAGGAGTAAGGGGGAGAACAATGGTCTGTGAATGAGCCAAATCAAAAAGGTGGGACATCATACAGAGAGAGGAGTTGAGGACTGATTGTTGTGGGGGAGCAGCAAAGCACTCTAAGATGAGGTTGATCCCTCTTGCCCAGACACTTCCTGTTTCTGTGCTGGGGTTTATATAGGGGAAAAGCAGCATCAACTGACCCTGACTGTCTACTCTGGTGATAGCAAGTGGACTGAAGGTTAGACCATACTGAAGGTTTTAAGCCAGTCTTTAGGCCTGCCTGAGTGGTTATCTGTGGGATGGCAGGACTGGATGAGTGTCTCTGTTGGCCAGGCTGAAGCCCCACATAGAAGATCATGGCCTGATATTGACTTAGTAGATAGAAAACCTACAGATAAGGTAGCTATTGTATTGGATCCTGTACTTAGATATACATATGGTTGTCATTTTTGCTTTCATTTTTCTGTTAAATAATCACATTTTTATAAAAGAAATATTTCTGGCTCTGGTAAGTCTGTGTTACCTTAGAGGACTACATCTCTATCCGTTTTCCTGATCCATCTATTCTACGGTAAATAGGACAATGACTGATAGTTTGGGGAATGACATTTTAAACTATACTGTTCTAGGTAAATAACAGATACATAAAACAATGTATTATAAATCTTAACTCCCATGCTTTCCCTAGCCGGAAGACTACCTGGACCATTTGCGTGACAAAGTAGAGAAACATTTTTGTTCCATAAGTGCATTTATTTGCCGTTTCAAGGGGCTGCCCAGAAAGTGCTGAAAATCAATACTTGAGTTTTGCAAGGTCTATTGTGACTTTAGTCTCCGATTACTTTTAATAATTTAAACCATAACAAAGAGGAAACATGAAAATCTATTGTTCTCCAATTAGTTCTGGGTCCCAGTCTCCATGTGGCTGGGAGGCAGCTGCCCAGCAGCCAGGATAGCTTTGCTTACCCCTTATAGCCCCCGACTGCCTAGGCTGATGAGGAGCAATTTGCTCCTGGTCAGTGTCTATATGTGCGCTTTGGCACATTAGTTTGTCTACAGGTACTAGAAAACATCACATTAGACTAATCTACTGGGCAGTAATTGCTGCACACATGTAGACGCTGATGCTTTACTGTGCATTAGATCAGTCTAATGTGCAGTAATGCATCTTGTGCAGATGCACCCAGTATATCTGTATTAGGGTACAGTAAATTCATTAACTCCTGCTCCAGAGGGGGAAAATGTCAGGTTTGACCTAGAAACCACTACACAAAGCCCAAGCAAAAGTCTCTGTTATGTAACTAATGCCCATCTGCAATGATAAGGAGGAGACAGTCTTAGATAAAGGAGGCTTGAAAACAAAAGCAGAATCAGAGGACTAGGGCAAAGAGCTGATTTGAATATTGAGAATCACACCCCTGGGTGGGGAGAAAGTATGCTAATGAAACATACATGTATGGAAATGAGATACATAGCTAAAACACAGGTATAGAGACATGCTCAGTAAAGAACTCCTTGCGTCACTCCCTTATAATCAATTAGCAAACAAGAATGCTTATGAAGGTCCAATACTCCTGTATAAAAGATGCTTAGAATTAAAAATCTGTGTGCTTGTTACATGAAATTATTCCGCTTGCACCTTGTATAGCTAGCAATAAATCTTTATACTTTCACCCCTGGTATCTTTATTGGCTTTTGCATACCGGGCACGATCCCAGACTTGAGCTGGGGCTCAACAATAGGGCTGAGCGAGAGGGTGGGGGATGGGCCCTGTTCGATGGCCAAATCTCCAAATCAGGTTCAGGCAAATCAATCCGGGACAGTGATTCAAATCACCAAATTGAACCACTGTCCCCCGAATCAGCCAAATTTGAATCTGAAGCAAATACTATCCACTTTGCACAGGCCTACTATATATAGCTTTATCCTAGTGCTCTTAGGCAAAATTTTCCCTTGCAGACAATCAAAGTTTTCCTAGAGCAAGAACTAAAAGATTTGAGCAGTTCAGATATTGAACCTGATTTTCAGAAATGCCACCTGCTTTCCACCCTTCATGGAGCCAATGGGAACTTTAGGTGTTCCTTGTTTTTAAGCCACTGATTTTCAAGGATTTTACACAAAACCTAGGGAATGTATAAGGCTGATGAAAGAGGATCATTGTTACAGCAACTTACTGACTTTGACTTTTGAGGATCATTTTCCCAGAAAATTAATTGGAAATGGTGAAAAGTAGTAGATGTATGCCTCATATATTCAAAAGTACCTCTGCCTTTGGATTCAGGTTTCAGTGATGCTCTTATCTTCATAATTTGCTTTTGCATAGAAAGTCTGCACCAAAGCTAAGGTGCATTTGAGCCTACACCAAGGCTAAGGTGAATTTGAGTCCTACTTTCCAGGGGCAAGGATAACTGAGTTAAAAAATCCCCAGCAACATTTCCTCAGTGATAACTGTCTTTTTTTTTAAACCTTTTAAACAAAAAGTTATTATTTGTTTAATCAAGAGAGGTTTTCATCACAACTCTAAAAACATTTTTTCATTGTGGGATTTGATTTTTCAGTACAAAGAGCTCAAAAAATGTTTTTTACTGAAAGGTAGAATAAAGCAATTATTTTCTGGTTTGAGTTATACTTAGGTGGGGGAAAGGCCATGCATGGGCTTAATAGTGACCTTATTACTACTTATGAAGTATTCCTGTAGCAAATACTAAATAAAATTCAAAATAAAACTTCTCTTAAATGGCATTAAACTCACTTCTTTCATTTCTTCATAGGTTATCACCATAACATGGTCATCAGCAATATACTTGTTCCATTCAATTAAATAGTCAAAATAGGAGCCCCAGGTCACTACAGAAAACAAGGAGAGAAAATATTAAAAATGTAAGAGTAATGAAATGGGAAATTGATTGAGATGGTGTCCTGCTACTTCCAGCATATACTTCTTTTGTAAGGATAGGCTGGCTTTTCAGTGCAAGTTAACAGGATCTGAAGAAAGAACTAGGGCAATACATTACACCGCTGCTTTTAAGCAGGAATAATACATGGTCTCAGCATCCATTTGCTACCACCCCAGCTGTGTGGAAGTGATTCTTAATTACCATGGCAATCTAGTGAACAAGCTGGACAGCTAGACAAGAAAACATTTTAGTCCCCAGCTGTCTGCTTCCTCTGATCACTTAAGGTATTGATAGATTGAAAGATTGCTATTGAAAGATATGAAACAGTAGATAGCATTTAGCCTTCTAAACAGCAAATACATTATACATAGATGAGAAAAAAATCAGTTATGTGTATTGTGTGAAGTTATTTTTAGTTGATTCATCAGATTTGAATTTCTAAGCTAACATCTTGTGCATAGATCCATTTACAAAGTGAATACATATCAGGATTACTTACCTATCAGGAATACTTACTTATCACAGTAAGATTATCAGGATTATTCCCTTATCCTTATCCCCCTGCAAATATAACGGTTTCCAAACTAGATGGAGGTATATATAGCTGAAGCAAACAGCTGTGCAGGCCCTTTGAGGTGCTCCAGCTATTTTCTGCAGCTTTTACTTCAAACTGTGCCACTTCTCTGATCAGCTGTGCAGAACCACTGATAAGCTCCAGCCAGCTGGAGAAGCAGTAGCCCCTAAAGTAAAAGTTGCAGCAAGCAGCCAAGTAGCATACCCTTAATTCAGCAACCTGTGCTGCAAAATACATAGGTTGTGAACCACCCAGATCTAAGTAATCCAGGATTTACTCTGTGCAAATATATATATGTGCACACACGTGTATGGCTACTGTGTGCAAGTGACAAAAGTGCCATGTAGACAACTAAAAAATTGTGACTTAGACAACTGAAAAGAAATAAAATTCTACCCTAAGCAATTTACCTAAGACCCTAGAGGGAGTTAGTTAGCTAATAATGAGTTTAGTGATTTCTGAAGCCAGAGTCTGATTTCACATTTCACCACTATAAATCGAGCACAACCCTAATACAAGTAGGGCACAGCTACACATCACCCTACATGACCATAGCAATGTGCTACATCACCTTAGGATGACATGGGTCTACACATGACTGGCAGCTATTTCACCATAATGGCATGCTCCCCTGTTTTAGCAGTGAGAATTAACCATATTCTGCGTGCACAGCACAGTATGGGCAGTTTCTGTGCTATGCTTTAGTACTTCCAAAAGAAAGTACTGAAGCAAGGCACAGTAACAATGTCACTGTAGGGTGATGTGTAGACGTATCCACAGTGAATTTATTTTCAAATGATAATAGGGCAACTGATATTAGAAACTGGCTTTGGTTTTCCTGAAGCCCAGTGCCAAGCATAGCCTAGATACCAAGTAATTTGAATAGCTTCCAAAAAATGGAGCGCACATTTTCCATTCATAAAAGCTGTAAAGTACTCATCCCATGTGTTGAAGGATTGAAGTAAAGGCATATCATTGTAAAAATGAAAGTAAGAGACAGCTGTATCTTTTGGATTGCGAACCAGCAGCAGTATCTAAAAAAACATAAGTAAATAAGTTTGTTAACTGGCTGAAAGTCAGTAAAAAATCTTAAAGTAATACAATTTTTATAGTTCTAAAATTCATTCTTATTTACAGAACCAATAAAGCCAGTGTCGTTTTCATTAATATAATTTTATTTCATTAGCAGGATGCTTCCTTCCAAAATGTTTAGTACAGAATCAATTTTAATATAATAAAAGGCTCAGTCTGTGTGTCTGGGTGTCTGTCTATATGTCTGTCTGTCCGTAATTCTTTTGGCCAACTGTGCGTGTGCTGCTGAGAGGGTGGGTGGCAATTGGCTGCACAGGCCCAAGTTTGGGCTTAGGCTGTGCAAGCCCAAGTTTGAGCTACTGCTGCGGAAGTTTGTGGTGGTGGTGAACATGCCCCAGCCACCTGAGAAGCAGTGCTTCCCCATGCCTCTCTGCCTGAGGGTGAAGGCAGGGGATCACAGTGGCGGCACCCCCCACCACCCAGCCCCAACGCCCCCCAAGAACAGCCGGCAGGGAGTGGGAGGTGGCAGGCAGACAGGGAGGGCGGCAGATGTTGGCCAGGCAGAAGCAGAGAAGCAGGCAGGGTAGAGCGGGGCTGAACCTGGAGCAGCCGGGGAGGGGAACTAGAGCAGGGCTGGACCCAAAGCAGTGGGGGTGGGGGTAGAGCAGGCCTGGACCCAGAGGGGCAGGGGGTAGGAGGGGCGTGGGGCTGGATGCAGGGCTCCATCCCTGCCTGCCTTCCCCCCCCCATCATTCTTGATGGGCAATTTGCTAGTAACAATATAAAATATCAGTATTAGGAGCCAGTGTTAATGCATGGGGATAGATCCGTGTTCCTGAACTTTGTAAGACTGAAGACATCCCTCATTAGACTCAAGTCACCTCTCGGAAAATTTTGTCAAAAACAAGTGTAAAATGTAGAAAAACAGTAGAACAATTGTTCTTTTGCAAAGAACTAAGAAAGACTAGAACAAGTCAAAGTTTTTAACATTATGTATTGCTATTTGAAACGTTGATGGGTTGATGTTGTGGATTATGCTTGCATACATAATAATGCTAACATTGTATGGTACCCCACAAAAACTTTGAGAGAATCTAAGGGCACCCTGGTTGAGAATCACTGGGCTAAATGTCTGAAATTTATTTACTTCCAAGTGAAAACTAATTCAGCTCTTTGTTTCCTGACTCAGGGGACAACACTGTATCACTTCACATTCAGAAATTTATGTTCGCCCAAAAAATGCCAAGATAGAATTGCAGAAAACACATATTACAGAGACAAGGAAAACCTAAACTGGTCTCAAAATGCCCATAAAGTAGGTATAAATTCAATGAAACATGAAATGAATATTCACCTTAGCTTTATTTTTGAAAATAGATTGTGGCAGGATTTGTGGAAGGATATGGGTGGTATTGATTCTTCTGAAAGGTAGTTTCTTCATCATCTTTAATTGGGTTAGAAAGAAAAAGGGAATTAATAGAATTGTATTTTATTAGGAATTTTATATTTAAAAATTAGATTCAAAGATTAATATTTCTTTCTTGTATACTGAGGAGGAGTCTATTTCATTACTATTAATATATATCAATCTAAGCCAAATTAATATTGTTTTTCTAAGTCAAATATGAATCCTTCCTTTTGTTTTCCTTTTTTTCAACTGCAACTACAAAGGTCCTATTACTAATGCTCCTTTTGTGATATTTAGTGAATGTGGACTCATGCATCTTGATCCTCTTCTGGAAAGATTCTCCAAGAGTCCATTCCACCAGTATTCCAGCATGACTAAACACAGGAAGCTTGTTCTTTAGAAATAGCCAGCTGGCTTTGGGCACTTGTTATGTAAGATAAGCTGTATAACAGCTAACAATCTAATTTTTAACATGTACAGATAAACAAAATAAGTAATTCTGTCTGCATCAGCAGCATGTGGTAACTTCTACTAAGAGTATGTCTGTCAACAGCTCTTCAGCTCTGGATAAAAGGGACCTTCCAAGTCAAATCCAGTCCCTTTTTGTTGTAAGCACCATGGCTTAATCCTATTTATCCACTCATTGAATTCCATCTTCAGAGCACTTAGGGCAAGCAGTCTCTGCTAGTGGTTCATGGATTGCACTGATACTCAGTGGGCTGGTGCTCTATTCTCAGTTCTTTCACTGGGAATATGCTTAGACAGAACAATGCAGTTCAATGTACATTCAAAGTAGTGTGGGTACTAGAAACAGAATAGCTGCATTAGTACAGTGTTCTGTCTAGGTCATGAGCAAGTCATGCTTCACCAATCTGATTTCTTTATATGACAAGGTGACAGACTCTGTGGATGGAGGAAGGGCACTGGATACAATATACCTTGACCCTAGCAAGGTTTTTGACACTGTTTCCCACAACATTCTCATTAACAAGATAAGAAAATATAGACTAAATGAACTCACTGTGATTTAGATACATAACTAGTTGGATCATCATACATATCCAGTAATCATCAATGGCTCAAAGTCCATCTGGAAGAAGGCATCAAGTGGGGTTCCCTAGGGTTCTGTACTGGGTCCAATATTGTTTATTCCTTTCATTAATGACTTGGATAATGGAATAGAGTACAAACTTAGCAAATTTGATACCAAGTTGGGTGGAGCTGCAGAAACTCTGGAGGGCAGGGTGTAACTTTTCGTGCCGGTCTTTGGCCCACCGCTTAGATTTTTCCATCCAGGTGCACTGGCCACTATATTATGGACTGACAGTTTGGTCAACAGTGTAGCTTATTAAAATTGCTGAGGGTTCTTTCCTGCCATGTCTTCAATGTAAAATAATGTTGGGGAGGATGATGTTGACCTCTCTTCCTTTAGTGCCTTTACACCTACACGCAGTGTAGCTTGGACCTGGGGCACTGCCTCCCCTACACCCTGCCTAATGCCACCCTGATAGCGCAATGTCAAGTCTGATGCATATTTGTCTTGCCTCACTCAGTTACAAGAGTCTCTGTCACAATAATGGTGGCATGGGCTAGAAGTGACAATGTCCACAATAATTGTCTCTATTCTTATTTGGTCCCATGTATCCTTTCTCTATGCAAGAAACATTGGGCTTAGATCCACCTAAATGCAGTCCACACTGTCTCACTCATGGTTTAATTATTTTCCTTTTTCTTTTTGTTTTTCATGTTCGCCGTCGATCCAACTCTGATCACTGGTTTTTGCCTCCTACGGATGCTTCTCCAGTAATCATGCTGGCTCCTTTGAGTCTACTCTGGTGCTCAGCCTCTCTAAATTAGGTCTCCACCAATTGCCTCTTCCAGGACAATTTGCCTTCTCACGCTGTTTCAGCTGTGGTGAGGAACTCACTTCTGGTCCCCCTCTGATGCTGTCTTGCGGCAGTTTTAAACCAGTGCCTGTGTTCTGCCTTGCGAATTGGTGCCGGTACACACTTACAAGGCATGCCCATGCCAAAGGCATGTG
>NW_005841870.1:3712284-3718801 GCF_000455745.1 Alligator sinensis
CTTTCCCTTCTTCTGCTGCTGGTGGTCAATTGGCTCATGGTGCCAGCATCTGCAGTTAAGTCCCTCAATGTAGCAGGTTCTTCCTCTCTGCTACACAGGGCTAGGACCCAGAATAACCAAGATAGAATAGCTGATATTTAACAAATTTAGATTGGAGATTAGGAGAAACTTACTTTGAGGGTAATCAGGCACCAGAACAGGTTACTAGAGAAACCATGAAATCTTCATTCTTGGAAATTTTCAAGACCAGGCACTTGGCTAGGATACTTTAGTCAGATTGACCCTGCCTTGAACAGAAGGATAATCTAGATGACCTTGTATGGTCCCTTCCAGCCCTACTTTCCTCTGATCCTGTGAACCTAGCTATCCCTTCTGAGTGACAGGGCAAATTCATTTGAGTCCAACATAGCTATGCTGCTTCTGGTACCCAAGCTAGCTCATTCAGTTTTGCTTGGGTATTTCTACATAGCAATGTATTGTGTCACGTAAACATATCTCAGGTGCTTTGGAGTAAATTTCTTCTAATTTTTGTGAGTTTTCCTATATGCAAATTGGATATAATGATATTTACCTGCTTTGTTAAAAACTTTGAGATCTACTGTAAAAATTGGCACATAAAATGTAGATATGATTTATGTTGTGTGGTAAGTAAGTATTTTTATAACGTGCATACATAGGCTGCAGAAGTCAACATCATAGTTGTCCTGGGCAATCATTCAGGCTGACATATTCAGTTCAAATACAGAGTCAAACTATATATTTCAGAAGAATCTTAGCTGAGATGGACTTTGAGAAAGAAAATTCCTTCCCTACCTAGTATTGGATGTGAGATGCATTGGCAGATCTGTGCGCTGTTGTTTGCACTGCCTGTATCATGAAACTGCTTCAAACTAGTAAAAGGACTCTGTAAACTGCAGCCATAAATTTCATACCTTTAATATACAAAAAGCCAGTTACTTCAGAAATGATAAAAATGCAGTCATGGTATAGGAAATGTGCATGCAGTCTGAACCAGCCATGGACTAGCTACAGAATCCATGAGTTCCTGAGTATTATTATGCATTTATAATTAAATGCTCATTTCCTGAATTTTCTTTTATTGATTCTGCATTTGACTGTCAAAGAAACTCTTCCCTATGCCCTAGAAAGCAACATTTCATCCAGCAACTGTTAACCATCCATACTGCCACAGTCCATGTTTTCTTATTTATTTATTGACCTGTGCTTTTTATAGCAAACACTCAGTAATTTTTGCCTTTAGGTGCTCTGAAAGAATCATGGGCAAAGAGGGAGCATAAATCCAAAATTCTCTGTTGCTGTTTTATCCCCCCCAGACTCGTCAGGATGTCCTGCTGCCAACTATTTCTGGGTACACCTATACTGCTGTTGAGAGGCATGATTGCAGTAACAGTAAATATGTCCAAGTAAGTTCTAATCCACCTAGTTTAGGGTAACACTAGAAGTTTAAGATTCAGAAGCATGAACTCCTGAAAGGGAAAACTATCAAAGTGCATACACTGGTATATCTATATGCTGCCAAAGCTAGTTTTAGGAGCAAGAAATTGGAGCAATAACCTGGGTCCCCACTACACTAAATCAGTAAAAGTCACCCACTGTGGAGGTAGGGGAAAGGGAAGAGTCAACGCTTTAGCCTCTACCCACAGCCTCTGTAAGTCTAATACCAACTCTGTTCGGTAGGCTTGTACAACGTGTGTTGATGTCTGTGCCACTGTATTCTCAATGCTAGTGTTACCAGCATCAGATTAAAGCTAATGTGGCAATCACACTTCTGATTACAATGTAGAGGTAACCTGTAATAGAGACAGGAAGAACGCTCAGGGGTAGGACTTCCTGAATCACTGAGGGAGTCCATGAGTTTCTCCATCCCTAGAAATTAAAAAAAAAACATATTTGAGAGACACTTACCTGGGGTGGTTTAATTAGGGATGATCCTGCCTTGAGCAGGGGGCTAAACTACGTGACTTCATGAGATCCCTTCCTGACCTCTTTCCTATGATCCTATGATCCATAGATGCCACTAACTTAGTGTTCCCTCTGCTCTTCCCTCTCCCACCCCACTTTGGACAAATTACTTTGGCTTTGGAGAAAAATAATCTCCATGGCAGGGCCTGTACTGGACCATGGTCAGCACACTGCTCTGTTTTCATTATCATTTTCCACTTCAGGGAGTAATATAACATACAGTGCTGCAGCCCCAAAACTATTCTGTGATATCCTTTTCAATAATCAATTAATACTATATCTGACATTGATCTCACTGTTCTGTACATCTGAAGCACTCTCAGAACTCCCTAGCCCAGCTAGGCTATCCCTGTTGTTATGACTTGATCACAAAGTTGGGGAGATAATGGACCATCCACAGCCTAAGACAGCTATTATATTTTTAACAATTCTCAGATGGTTCAAACAGTGCATGTTAACATTGCTGATATTATTTTTCCTAATATTCTTTGCTGACCTGAAATTGCTTTTCATCTCTAAACTCTAGCCGTGAAATCATTGGTACTTCTTTTTCAATACTGTTTCTAGAATTAATTTCCTCTTCAGTATATTTGCCAGCTGTTGTTTCCAAATCCTTCAGGATTTGTTCAAGCCAATTTGTACCTGAAAAAAAGAAACCAGTTCCAAAACTGTGACTTGAGAATTTTCACTACAGCTTTGAACCTAGCTGGCTTGCAAATACTCTTGTCTTTAAATAATAATAATAATAATAACAACAACCAGGGCAAAAGAATAACTGGCAGTCAAAGATGGTAGCTGAAAACCTAGAAATCTTATTGTGATACAGAAACATTTCCTACTGTTTTTTTGAAACAGCAGCATCCAATGAACAGAAAAGTACTGTTCCATCAGATTATATAATTTGTGACCAATATAACAAACAGGAACAACTGAGTTGTGTCATATGATCTACTTTGTGAGGAACAATTTACTTAGAAGCCACTATGTTCAGAAGCATGTTTCTTGATTCAGTGAAAGAAAGTCATATGCAAATCATAAAGTAATGATAATTGTTGCCACTGAATATGCTGTTTCTTGCCAATCAACATTATATCAATACTAACTTTACCAAAAGCAAATGATACAATAATGGCTTCTCAAAAGAAAGCAGCTTAGCTGGAAACAGAGCAACAGCACTGATGATTCAAGGTTAGGTGAAATCTGGATTCACTCATATTGAAGAGGTAAATTGCTCTTTTGTTCTCATTTTACCAGTGTAAATTTGGAATCTTTCCAAATATATACTACTGTAACTGATGGTAGAATCTGATCTTGTCATTCCAAATCACATTTGTTCAATTTATAAGTGAAAGGATTGTTTTCCAAGCTTCCAACCTTTGAAACACCATCAAGGTGAAACTGTTTCTGCTGTGTTATTCTCAACTCACTCAGAATCAACTGGCATTGATTTTAGTAAAGATTTCTGGTCTTCACTGAATCAAATCTAAAATGAGGCATAAATGAGCATTTTAATAATATGTCTCTTTTGATATTTGGGTTAGATCTTACAATCTTTTACTTTTCATGCTTGTGAATTCAGATTCAACCTGAGGCAGATACTACCAAAAACTTACCAAAAAATTGTATCTATATTCTAAACCAATAAACCCTAAATGTATAATTACTGAAAAATGTAATTATTCAGGCGGAGACTAAGTGAATGGAAGTAATTCATTCCAAACCTCACCCCTGCCTACACACTAAAATACATTACATACTCCAATGTAGGCAGTCTACAGAAGAAACTATCTTACTTGTTTTAAGAAACCCCTAAAACACTATCTTCGTAACAGACCCCATTTACCTTAAACTGCATTAATTCATTAATCATCCATCAGCATTCAATACAATGAATACACGTATAGCATGTTACATTTAATTTGTGTAGCAAACTAGTAATATTCACCAGTTTTAGGGTATCCTGCTAGGATTATATCATCATTCCTTGCTTCAAAAGACTGAAGTGCTTTGAAATTTTCTGGGCTGCAAAAATTGGCAGGATACAAAACTCCTTCATAGGAAATTAACAAATATTCTGGGACCATCTTTTCACTGTTAGCCAATATCTCATTCAGTAATTCAATAGGCGTTCTCCTCCTGTTCGTATCCATGCTTGTTTCTCTATGAAACTGTGGAGAGAGACTGAGGCACAGGCTGTGTTTTAGCAGTATAGATAGATTTTGTTACAGATACATTATAAAAGGGCAAAGAACATTCAGGAAGAAAGTAAATGTTACTGATTAACTCAAGTGTTTGTGACTAAAGGCAGGCAGGTCTTGCTTTATATGTACTCTATTGAAGTTCGATGTTACAATATGTCCTTCAGTACTGAGATTTCCCAAACATCTCAAACTCATAGTTGCCAGTCCCACCCAGATTCAGAGATAATCCATCTGAGATGTTTAAGGCCAATTAATTTACCCCACTCATCCTGAGGAAATAACCATCAGAGGAATTGTAGTGACATAATGTGTGCACATATGACTGACTAGAGCAGTGGTTCTCAACCTTTTTTATACTGGGACCCATTTGCAAAGATTGATGGCTTGTCCCGACCCATCCCTCCCTGGCCTTGCCAGTGCCAACCCACAGTCCTCCACCCCCACACCCAACCCACCCTGTTGCATCCTCAGTGTCTGGCCACCCAGCCACCTTCTCCCAGTGCTGGCATGCACCTGCCCCCGCACATACACCAATTCCCTCCACACATTCACACACACACATACACACACACTGCCCATCCCCACCCTGACAGTTCCCAAGCCCTGGCCCTCCACCCCTGCTCCCCACACACTTACCTTCATCTGGTTGCTGGGACTGCTCCCATAATCCTGCCCGGCTGCCTGCTGGCTATGCTCCAAGCAGCCCCTTGGAGGCAAACATTGCCAGTCTGCAAAGAGAAAACTGCACTTTTGCACATTTTTCTTGCACTTGCTTGTGACCCTTTGAAATGTTCTTGTGACCCACTTTTGGATCGCAACCCATGGGTTGAGAAATGCTTGACTAGACCAAGCTATGACAAAAAGCTGAAACCAAAACATCAGATCTAAACAAACAGTAGCTTGCAAAACAGCAATACCTACAAAAGTCAATGTGAAATTTGCAGGTATTTGAGAACTTTAGAAATCTGAGCAGTAAGTACTATATGTTGATTTAGGAATATTGGTTGTAGCCATGTTGGTCTAAAGGCATAGTCAGACAAAACTCTTGGGGCAGAGGCAATATCTTTTATTAGACCAACTAGATAGTTGCAAAAGTATTTTATTTGCAAGCTTTTGGGCCCAAACACCCTTCTTCAGGCAAAGGAGAATACAAAGATTGTAAAATGTATGCCAGGTAGAAACAAAATTTCATATTGGACAGGAGAACTAAAAGATGGTGTGATTCTCTTGGGTAGAAAAGTTCATTTGTAAAAAAGCTGCTCTGCAAGTATGCTGATTAGGCTCAAACAAAGGCTGGAGCAGGATGTTTACATCAAAGTGTCCAGTGGGAGGCAGGTTGCTGAATTGTGCTTCATAGATTTTGTAGATTTCATCAATGTTTAGGGTCAGAAGGGATCTTAGTAGATCATTGTGTCCAACCCTCTGCCCTGGGCAGGAAAGAGTACTGGGGTCAGGTGACCCCAGCCAGGTGCTTGTCTAGTCTCCTCTTAAAGACCTCCAAGATAGGGTAGAGCACCACCTCCCTTGGAAGTCCCTTCTTTCTTGTTAAGTTGTTCATATTGCACAGGAGAACTGAAAGAAGGTATGGTTCTCCTGGGTGGAAACATTTTTTAAACTTGCAACTATCTATCTGACCTAATAAAAGATATTGCCTCTACCCCAAGAGTTTTGTCTGCCTATATATTGACTTAGGAGCCCATTGTATGTTAATTACAGTTTTCTTACATTGCATGTCTGGTGACTCTTGCGTACTTGGCAATCCTAAGTACAATTTACTGACTTTTTATTTGTGACTATATAAAATAGAGCTCATCTTTGAATGAAGGATGACACTAGGAATGCTTTACTACAGACCATTTGCTTAAAACAGTTGCATTGCATAAGTTCTCAGTATATCTGAGGCCCCTGGCTGATGTTATACCTAACAGGGCTCCTGAGGCAGCTCACGGAGACCATAAAAGCTAAAGAGGCGGTAGTCATGGGGGACCTAAACTACCCAGACATCTGCTGGGAGACACAGACGGCAAAGTCCCAACGCTCATGCAGGTTTCTAACCTGTGTACAGGACCTCCACCTGACACAGGAGGTACATGGTCCCACTAGGGGGAATGCCATACTGGATCTGGTATTGGCAACGGGGGATGACATGGTAGGGGACCTACAGATCAGTAGCCATCTGGGGGACAGTGATCACCTAATAATAGAATTCACCATAAGACGTTGGGTGGGTAAGGTAACTAGTACGGTGAAAGTGCTAGACTTTAGGAAAGCTGATTTCAATGAACTCAGGCGGTTAGTCAAGGACGCACTGCAGAGTAGGAGTTTTGAAATGA
>NW_005841870.1:3719103-3720310 GCF_000455745.1 Alligator sinensis
GGGGGCACAGGCTGCCTGCTGCAGGTTCGGGCTCCCACCCTGCTGCTCTCCCCTGGGGTCTCCGAAGTCCGGCAAGTGCAACCCTGAGTGGCAGGGATCAGCGGAGATACACAGGGATCCCCTTGGTGCTGTGAGTTCCGCACTGCCCGGCCACACATTCTTCACATACAGGGGGAGCAGGGAAAGTAGTGCGGGAGTGTGCCACTCACTGCAGTCCCGTGTGTGGAGGATGCATTGCCAGGACAGTGCCAGGGCACGGGGAACCCATGCCCCCCAGATCTGTGCGCAGCGCAGGCCCACTGCGGGCTCCTGCCCTGCTGCCCTCCCCTGAGGCCTCCTGTGAGCTCTGTGTGGCCCTGCAGTGAGTGGCACAACCCTGTGCCACTTCTCTTACTGTCCCCATACATGGAAGACACATGGCCAGGGCAGTGCGCAGAGGCAAGGAGATCCCTACATGGCCCCATTCTTCCCTGCCACTCCGGGTCACACACGCTGAGCTGTGCAGGCCCCGTTAGAGGACAGCAGGGAAGGAGCCTTCCTTCCTTCCAGAATGCAGTTCAACAAGGAGAAATGCAAAGTGCTGCACCTAGGGAGGAAAAATGTCCGGCACACCTACAGCCTAGGGAATGACCTGCTTGGTGGCACGGAAGTGGAAAGGGATCTTGGAGTCCTAGTGGACTCTAAGATGAACATGAGTCGGCAGTGTGACGAAGCCATCAGAAAAGCCAATGGCACTTTATCGTGCATCAGCAGATGCATGATGAATAGGTCCAAGGAGGTGATACTTCCCTTCTATCGCGCCCTGGTCAGACCGCAGTTGGAGTACTGCATGCAATTCTGGGCGCCGCAATTCAAGAGGGATGTGGAGAACCTGGAGAGGGTCCAGAGAAGGGTCACTTGTATGGTTAAGGGCCTGCAGACCAAGCCCTACGACGAGAGACTAGAGAAACTGGACCTTTTCAGCCTCTGCAAGAGAAGGTTGAGAGGCGACCTTGTGGGGCACAGAAGGGAATTGGTGAGTATTTATTCACCAAGGTGCTCCCGGGGGTTACAAGAAATAATGGCCACAAGCTAGCAGAGAGCAGATTTAGATTGGACATTAGGAAGAACTTCTTCACAGTTCGAGTGTCCAAGGTCTGGAACGGGCTCCCAAGGAAGGTGGTGCTCTCCCCTACCCTGGGGGTCTTCAAGAGGAGGTTGGATATGC
>NW_005841870.1:3720540-3753002 GCF_000455745.1 Alligator sinensis
GGGGTCTTCAAGAGGAGGTTAGATAGGCATCTGGCTGGGGTCATCTGAACCCAGCACTCTTTCCTGCCTATGCAGGGGGTCGGACTCGATGATCTATGGAGGTCCCTTCTGACCCTAACATCTATGAATCTATGAATCTAAGATGCAATTAACCAGTTAATCATGTCTTAGTAACCTGACCACATGTTCAGGCAATTACTGGTGCAAAAAACAGTAAATAAGCCACAAAATTATTCCACAAAGTATGTATAATAATTTTATGGCTGGTTCCCATTGTGCCTTAAAATGTATGTTTGATAGGGTCCCTGTCATGCTGCCCAATGCCAGCTGCATGGTGGGGCTCAGGGACTGGCCTTAATGCATAGACCTCAGCCCCAGGACCACAGTAAAGTTTCAAACTTGCCCCTGTGCAGTCCCAGGGAACAATCAACTGATTGTTAGTCACAGCCTTGGGACCACACCGGCTCATCAGGCATCCCAAGCTTTCTATTTGCCAGTTGTGGGAGAGCCCGGGATCATGATTGTCAAGTAGTAATGGCACAACTGGGGTCTGACTCCCAATCCCAAAATCATGGGACCTGCCATGCATGTGTGGAATGGCAGGAGGTGCAGTTGGTGGGATCAGGGGGGATCCCATTACACCATTAAGTGAATGTGTGCCAGGGACCTGAGTCCATGTTAACATTAGGAATGCTTTATTGGTATAGTACCAGTATATTAGAACATCAAAGCACTCCTAGAATGGAAGCAGCTAAGCTGGCAAAGCTTCATTTTGCAGCAATGTAGCAAAAAACTGTCCCATCCCGTCCCATGCCCACCCTTCCCTTCCCTTCCCTTCCCCCCACACTGAGCTAAAGAAGTCATACTGGTAAAAATACAGTTTTGCTGGTATAGCTGTTAGCTACTTTAGTGGCTTCTGCTGGCAAAGTTGTCTCAGTCAAGAATCATATCTTTGTATAGTTTAGACCTTTGTAACTGTCCTAGAAGAAATCTGCAGTGGTAACATAGCTTGACTTATTAATAAAGAGTTTGTAAAAGTGTAACTTGTTGAATAGCAAGTCAGTACTCAAACAAATTTTTGGCCAAAGCTGAAGGGTGAAGGACTTGGTCACTGCATGAACTGTGGACTATGACATCACAGATACCTACCCATTGCCATAGCACAGTTCAAAAGCACACTGTGCCCAGAGCAGTTGCATGCCATTCACATTTCATGCTGTGGATCACAGAGTTGCAATATTGGCTCTCTTTTGGTGATCTCTTTATGTCATGAGCGCGACTTTCACCTTGGCCCAGCAGCAGAGCAGCTCAGGTTAACGAGCTTTTCTCAAGATTTTGTATAGATCTGAGGCAAGGATTTCTTAGGTTAATATCTCTCATTGGACCATTTGGTGTAAAGTTAGACAAGCTTTTGAATGCAAGACATTCTTCCTCAAGTCTCTTGCATGTCTTGTATTTGAAAGTTTAACTTAATCCCAATTACTCCGTGGGCACATCTACACAAGACACTTCACTATGCAGTAAAAACTGCTAATCACGAGTAAACTTGATACCTACAAATACAGGTATCCAATTTACTCATGCTTAGTTACTGCACAGTAACACTCACATAGACACGATCTGGGAGCAAATTTGCTCCAAGGTCAGCCCTGATACTAGGGAGCCAGCCTGAAGCTAGCCCCAGAGCTCTGGGGCTGGGAGCCTCTCCTGCTCCAGGGCTGGACTGCCTCTATGGCAGCCTCTGCCTCAGGCCCTTAAAAGCCTGTAGGCATTTTGAGTCCTGGGCCACACAAGCAGATAGCCTAAAGTGACTCCAAGCCCTATATTCCCCTAGGCAGCCCACAGGCTAGTATCACCAGCCTTCCTGCACCCCAGCACCACTGCTTGGCACTGCAGTGCCGTGTGGCTGACAGGTCTGCCCCATCCAGGCCTGCAGGGTGCTGCAGGCTACTGCAGGCTCCAGCCAGGTCTACCAGCTCCCAAACTGAGCTGCAGGCAGCTTCAGGCTCCCAGGGCCAGCTTCAGCTGCCCACAGCCCACCCCCAGCAGCCTGCCTGGAGCCTGAAAGGCATTGCCCCAGCTGTCTGGTTATCACTCCCATGATGGGCTCCTGTGCTGAACACTGTAGCTACCCAGGACCAGCATCAGAATGACAGTGCAAAGAGGCCCAGAGGGCCAGAATGGGACCCACAATGGCCTCGTCATCACTGCCACCTATGCCAATACCCATGCCTACCACCTGGGGCCCCACCTGGACCAAGGAGGAGACTGGTGACCTTGTGGCACTGTGGGGTGAGGCAAGGCTGCAGTGCCAGTTAGAATGGAGGCGGGCATTATGACACCCACATCTATGAGGACCAGATGCAGGAGCTCAGTCACAGTGGGTTGGCACAGCAGTGCTGTATAAAGGTCAAGGCCTTGCGGGCACAGTGAGTTGCCATCACCAACCATAATCAACAGCCAGGGAGTGCCCATAAGTCCATGTCCTTTATGCCACAACTGATAGTTATCATTGTGCCCCAGATCCCAGGCCACAGCCATGCTGTGTACAGCAGCACAGATGGCCTACCTGAGCCCCTGCCCTGGCCTGGCACCCACAGTGGAGACAGAAGATAGTACAAAGATTTATTGAGAAACCCATGTCCTCACAGCTAAGCAGGCATGGGCTTCTCACATACCAAGAAATGCATCAATGCTAGTGGCAATGTCCTCCTTGGCAGCGGGGAGCAGGGATATGTAGTGCAGCCACAGGTAGCCCTGATGGCAGTGGCAAAGGTTGCAGGACATCCCAGGCTTGCCCCACATGCCGTTATAGCTCAGGATCCCATGCCAGGTGTGCAGGTTCACCTGGAACACCATGGCCATCAGCAGCAGCAGTGAGTTGAGCACACCTCTATCCTCACACAGTGCCTGGGACATACACAGAAGGGGCCTGTTTGAGGTACAGTGGTGGCACGGTGGGGGGCTGGCCCTGAGTTGCCTCCCTAGAGAAGACCCCTGTGGGGAGGGTGGAGGCATGGGTAGCTCCTTGTCCCAGTAATCCGGGAGCCCTGTACTCCCTGAGCCTGGACACTGTGGGCTGGGTGGAAGCACAGGAGACAGATGCCTGCAGGAGAAGCGGGGAGCAGGGCAGCAAGGTCTGGAGCTGTGGCAGCAAGTACTGCCAGGAGCCTGGCCTGTCCCATCCTGGCAATGGGGTGGGGGAGGCAAGCTGCCTGAAACCAGAACCCAGCAGCCCACTGGCCCCTAAGGAGCAAGCAAGGATGGAGGGGCTCAGCAGGCAGCCACCTGATCCCTGGCCTGTCCAAATGACTTACCTGGGTCCCTGGGTACCTATACATGCCTGACCCAAGATCTGAGGCCTGGCAGTGCATGGCCCTGGTATAGAACATCTTATGTCCAAAATGTTGCAAACTCACACAAACAGCTTCTTTCTCATGGCTCTACAGGGCCTTCAGCTGCACGCTAGGGAGGCAATGCTTGGCAGCCAAAATGCAGCCTCAGGGCTGCTGCTGCCCACAGCTGGAGCCCTGTGGATGCACTGACTCTGCCACAGGACCCTGAACAAGACCCTCCTCTTAGATTGACTGGTCATGGCATTGGAGGACCGGCTGGCAGATGCTCGGGCATGGCAAGCAGAGGATGTGGCCCACCTGCACAGGTGGCAGGCAGAGGTTGTGACCCGAGGATGAACAGGCCCAGCATGAAGAGGCATGGGATTGGGCAGACCAGGATTTCCAGTCACAGCTCCGGGCCCTGAAGTGCAAGTGGGTAGAGGTACTGCAGGAGCAGACCATGGTACTGAGCAGGGCAGTGCAGGCCATGGACAACAACCACTAGGTGCTGGACACCATTCTAGCCTTAGCAGATACCTTCATGCCAGCTGCTGCCCAGGGCCCAACCCTAGCCCTGCCTGCCCCCTGGAAGCTACCTGCCACTAGCAGCAGGCCCCCACCTGGGCCTGGTAGGAGGTCCTGCACCACCTCCAGCAGCAAAGAGCTCCTGGCCTGGCCACCACTCTAGGTCTGGCCTCCCCCAGTCCCACCTCCCCCCACCCCACCAGGCCCAGACCTGGCAATCACCCCAGTTCCACATGGGTGCAGAGCCAGAGCTGCCTGCAGCATCCCAGGACTGCACACTAGCCCTGCTGGCCCTGATCAATCTTTGCCAGAGGGGCAGCCATCCAAGCTGTGGGACCATTGGCCAATGTTGCCACTGGGCAAGCCCCCTGCAGTGTGTGCACCCATAGGGTAATGGCAAGGGTGCTGGTTGCCTGTCCATATGATCTGTCACCTAGGTGCCCCAACCCCATGCCCCCCCACCCTGGGACAGGACACAAAGGACATTGTACATCATTTTCATGGGGAAGAAGGTGTTTTGTTGGTGGGTGGTGGAGGTGACCTGTTTGATGTGAGGGGAATACAAACTTGTTCTTGTGAGACATGTCTGCAGACACCGTTGTGCTGGGGGTGGGTAACGATGGCAGGGACTCTGTGGGCAGTGGTGTAGGTGAGCTAGATTGGAGAGTGCTAGAGGAGGTGGCAGGCCAGCACCTCCTGCACCTGGTGCCCTGTCCCCCTCTGGCAGGTGTATGACTCTTCTGGGGCCTCGGGCAGGGGTGGTCACCATCATCACTGCCATAGGAGGTGGTGGTCCCTCTGTAAGGCATCCTCTTCCTGCCATGCCTCCTCTGCCCAGGCCACGTGGAAGAGCTCCGCTGTGCCTCACAGATGTTATGCACCATGCAGGCTGTCACAATGACTCAGGGGAGGTTGTTGTTTGGTGGGCAGTGAGGGTGCACCAGCAGACATTGAGGTGGCTGAAGGCATACTCCACCAGGGTGCAAGTCTGGACCAGGCATCAGTTAAAATGGACCTGGAGGGGGTCCAGCTGGCCAGTAGGGCCCTGTGAGCTAGGGCAGGAGTGGGTAGTCAGGTCCCTGATGAGGAGGGGGCGGGACCATCATGGCACCCAGCTGCAGGTCCAGCACCCCTGGTATGAAGTGTCCACTCTCCACCAGGCCCAGCAAGGTGGAGTTTCTGAAGACATGGGCATTGTGGGTGCTGCCCGCCCAGCCGGTGCTCACATGCATAAAGGCCCCACGGTGGTCCATGATGGCCTGTAGTGTCATAAAGTGAAAGCCCCTCTGGTTGTAGGAGGGCTGGTCGCCATGTGGCAGGCAGGTGAGGGGGATGTGGGACCCATCCAGGGCCCCAATGCATTGGGGGAATCCCAGGGAACAGAACCCTGCCACCACTGCAAAGGGGTCATGCAGGAGGAGCACCGTGTGCCCCAGCACATCCTGGAGAATGCCACAAGCTTCCAGGATGGCCTCCCCAGTGGTGGCCTTTCCCATACCAAAGAGATGGTCAGTGTACCACAGGCTGATGGATGTGACCACCATGAGCAGGGCAAGGGACACCTGGATGTCCGTTTGGAGTGGCAGCTGCATGGCAGTGTCCTGCCACTCCAGGTTTGGCCAGAGCTGCTCCAGGAGATCCCAGAAGGTGGCATGGGTCATGCAAAAGGCCTCCAGCCACTACTCATCATCCCAGGTGTGCTGGATGACATGCAGCCTTCAGTCCTGGCTGACCTTGCAGGCCCAGAAGCAGTGGGGATGGAGGCCAAGAAGGGCAACAGAGACCCTGGAGGTGACATCCTGGAGCCCATTGGTGATGTCCCTGCCGGGGTCTGGCCAGGTGGACAGAGTTGAGGTAGCAGGCGCATGGGGGAGCCAGGAGAGGCAAGACAGCTGTGGGCCAGGTGGTGGTCAGCATGGAGTGCAGGGTGCTGGTTGTTGCTGCTAGGGGCAGAGGCAGGAGCAGCCATGGTATAGGGAGACAGAGGTGGCAAGGAGAGTGCTGCTGCCTGCTGTCCCTGTGCTGCACACACTGCTCCCGGCCAGGCAAGTGACTGTCCTGGCTTTTGAAGAGGGCTTCCAGTTGCTAGCAGCTGCAACCAGAACCTGGTGCTCCCCCCCCCCCCCCCCCCCCCCCCCCACTCCCACCCAGTGGTGGTAGGAGGCCATTGCAGGGACTCAGAAAGCAGGAGCAGATTGGCAGCAAATCTGCTCCTGCTTTTCTGCACATGTAGACATGTGCCTGGGACTGCTTATTCATGACTAAACAGATCAGATGCACATGTAGATGTGTCAAGCTGGTCCAAAAAAAGATATCAACCTAAGAAATCCTTGCCTCTTACATAATTTCTGGACCACCACAGGTACAACACTGTTACAATTAAGGATGCACTAGCACCAGCACACACACCAGGCTTAGTTTCTTCATAAGACCAAGCTGTCCTATGCGCCCTGGATAGGCTCTCTTCTTCCCCTGATCCGCTGTCTTCTCTCCTCAGCCTCAGACATCTCAGATAAATAAGGGGTACCCACACCCAGGCCCCTGTGCCCTCAATTTATAGGGCTTTTGTTTATCAGGTCAGGAAAAGTTAATCCCCCACTCCCCAAAACCCATTTTGGTGCAAATGATTTGGACAGCAGATAAGCTGGTACCATCCTGGCAACTTTGTGTCATTCAACCATACTCTTTTCCAAAAAAAGAGTGCCTAAAATTTGTCCAGGTAAAACAGGAGCCATGTCTTGTCAGCTATGCCAAGGAGGGTCACCCACAGGATCCCTTTTGGGCCATGGCACAACAGAGGGCCAGGCACAAGTCACCCATGTGTCAAAGCACCGGTCCCTGCTCACATGAATGACTGAATGGGTGAAAATGTATTAGATATATAGATGAAAGAAAGAACTCGTTTATTGTAAGGGTGACAAGGATCTGGAATACACTATCCAAACTGGTCATGTGGTTAGTCCCCGACCTTGGAAATCTTTGAAGACTGGACAGATGCCTTCCTGTGATCATTTGATCTCAGCACTGCTCAAAGTGCCCTGAGTAGGGAGGTTTTACTTGGATGATCTTTCCAGGTTCCTTCCAGCCTTTACTTGCTATGAATGTACAAGATTCCTAACCCACTATTCATCAAGCAAGTCAGCTGCACTCTGTGAAACGGCCTTGTTTACACATTGTCTGCCATGCATGACCGGGTACCACCATGGATGACAGTATCCAGCATGCATGCAAGGTTAGTGTTGGCTGGCTTTCACCACCCAGCCCTTTACTGCAACAGTGGCACAAAATTAATAGCTATTTCTTGGCTTTGAGTGCTTCCATTCACCCTTTAAACTATCATGTGGTTCTCCAGTTCTATCAGGGAAGTTACTCACAACTACTTTGCCCCATGTTAGCCACCACTTTCCCCCAGTACTGTGACCACATTATGCAAAGGCCAGGCTTGAGCCTTCTGTCTGTACAAATGCCAGGGATGGGGCAGGCAGGCATGATCATGGTCAGTCCTGGGGGGTGGGGGGAGGGATGGGCTTGGAAGGGGTCTCTGGCACCAATGTCTGGGTAAATGGGTCACAGGGTTTGGGGTAACGGTTCTTATGCTCAGGCCAAATCCCTAGAACTCCCCCCCCCCCAACTGGTGCCTGGCTCCAGTGAAAATTGTTGCATTGGGGAAAATATGTTAGTGCAGCAGTGCTCCCAAGACTGCATGAAAGTAGCAACCTTGATGAACCAATTCTATCCCTCCACCCTCCAGTGAAAGATACCTCTTAGTCCTTCTGTGTCTGAATTTCCAAAACCCCTCTCCCCAAAACCACTGATTCACTTTCCAGACTTATTTTCATGATCCTGCAGGATGGTTAAGCATGACCACCTGCTTTATGAATAATGGATAATTTTTTTCCCCAACATGTATGAATGCGCATGCTGAGCCTTACTATAGGGTAGGTGGAGTGGCCTGACAGCACCACCCTGGCCCCTTGGTCCCACCACCTCAGAACAGTGCAGCACAGTACACACACATACACAGAGGCATGATAAGGTTCACACACCATTTTATTTGTCATTCCCTTTCCCTTTCCCAGAACTGCACGGGAGTGAGTGCACCCCTCACACACCAAGGAAGGCATTAATTCCAGCAGCAATGTCATCCTCATTATTGGGGCTTAGGGTCATATAGCGCTGTGATGGGTATCCATACAGCCATTGGTGGAAGTTGCCTGGCAGACCAGGCTTACCCCCCATGCAGTCATAGCTAAGTGTCCTGAACCATGAGTACAGGTGTGCACAGGGCACCAAAAGGATCAGTAGCAGCAGGGTGTAGTGGCTAGGGCAACCTTCAGCCTGCACAAAGATCTCATTGCATACAGTCCAGGGCACATGCAGCATTGATATATTCTGTGCCCATTGCCATGGGGGGGGGCAGGCGTCCCTGGGTCACCTCCCTGGAGAGCGCACCCAGGGGGTGGTGGTTGCTCAGCAGAACTTGCAACAGTTGTCCTTCAGCCCTGTGTGACATGACCCTGGGTGCTGAGGGCTATGCAGCAGCAGATCATAGAGGCTGTCCTGTGGCTGGCCAGCACCCAGCAAGACACTGTCCCAGAAGGGACATAGAGGAGGGGGAGGTTGGTTGGTGGCCTGCAGTGGCCTCCTGCCACCATTTATGACAAGTTGACTTACCACTGTCACTGTACACCACCATCCATGGCCAAGCTTCTGATGGAAGGCAGGGGATTGAACTAGTTGCTGAATATCTTATCTGTGAAATGTTGCAAAGTTTCACAAAGGGCTTCTGTCTCTTGGCTCTCCAGAGCCAACATCTGCATGTGGAGAAGAGTACATCTCTGGGTACAGAACACTTCAAGGTTATATATGCATCCTGTATATAGAAATTATGTTTAACAAAGAAAATATATAGAAGATGTGTCTAGGTTGACTGTTCTGTCCAAAGATTGCCACTTACCAATGCTTTCAGGTCTGGGCCTTTTCTTGTCAGTTCAGGATATTACCACTTCACATTTCAAAGACAGCAGTTATCACCTACTTGGGCGAGCTCCCTCTCTTTGTTCTCCTGGTGCAGTAACAGGAGCAGCTGAGAGGGGCTTCTTAACACTTTATCCCGATCTTCCTCTTTCACAACCTCCAGCCACACCCACAGAATCTGAGGCTAGCCAAAGAATGCTTGGCTTTTCTTTCTTCCTTCCCCCACTCTCTCTCTATCCCCCTACCCCCACCTGCATCCAGATGCAGGCATTTTTGCACCTTCCCAAAAAAGAAGGCAGGCAGACATGGGAAAATGCAGCTTTATAACACCCAAGATTTTACAAAGGAACACACACGTAAGTAATGGAAACCAAGAAATTACTGAAATAAAATTTAGTAGAAACAAGTAAGAACTTCTCTCCCATCAATTGCCTTTCTTTTCTAAGAAATCTGCAGCAGGAACCTGTGGTGGAGGTTGATTACTTGGCTTTCTTTCCCATCTGTGTATCCCCCTTCTGACCCTCCCCGCCCTTCCTCCCTGAACTGCAGTGGTGCTCTCATGGCCCTGCTGGCATTGGGGCACCCTCAGTTGACTGCAATGCAGGTGGGGGAACAAGCTCAGCTGTAGTACACCTAGCTACCTCCTAGACAGAAGCAAGCTGAGTGGAGCTACTGTGCACTTTCTGGTGGGGATGGGGAGGACAGAGGAGGTGGGGGGAAACCCATTTATGAATGTTTGGGCTTGTTCACACACTGAAGGACATGGTCCTTGATCATTGCATGCATCTCCTGCAGATCCTCATGGCACTGCATGGCCAGGTCAAGAAACTGATTTGTGTGGTCTAGGAGATGCTTCATGAATTTTATGGTGCTGTCCATGCTTCAATTCTCCCAGTCATCATCTGCCCTAAGCACTTCCTGGACTTTGTCCCACCAGTCATGTGTGGCAGCGACTCGTGTTTATGATGCCTCCACCAAAGCTTGCATCATGCTGTCTCTGGAGCATCGCTGCCTGCAGCAGTATTCTTGTGCATGCTCTGCTAATATGAGCTGGGGTCCGAGGCTCAGACACACATCCCTGTCTGGCATCAGGCGTGGTAGCTGGTAACAAGAATAGCAAAAAAAGTGTTCATGCTGTAGTAAAATATCTCTTCCCCAAATGTTAAAAAGCATGGTGACCCAACTCCCACACTACATGCACAAACCCCCCGGCACATCCAACCCAATGGCACCAAAACAGTGCCTGCCAGAGTGGCAATAATGAATATAATACCCATTCTGCAATACTTACAAGTCCCCAATCATATGTCCTCTTGCATCTAATGTATAGAAACTGATCTTTGGGTCTCTGGAGGTATCTCTGATGTGGTAACCGCATCCAAAACAGTGTTCTCCTCCTCTTCCTCATCTATGCTCTCCAGTAAAATTGGAGGAGAGACTGGGGACATGATTGGGGTCACCTCGTCTTGGCCATCCCTGTCAACCAGCAGCATTGAGCAGTTACCGCAGTGCTCCAACATGTTCATGGTTTCCATCTCAGGACACTCTGAGGCTCCTTTGTTAGATGTGCTCTCCAGGACAACACCAATACCAAATGATCACAGACAGGAAGCCTCGCCAGTGACCTGGGAGAGAATGACAGACAGCTGGTCGTAGAAAGGAGGAATTATGCATGCTGCCCCAGAATGAAACTTTTCATCCTTGGCCCAATGATATGCACATTTCAGGGCCTTGATCTTGCTCTGGTACTGTCCAGTCCCAGTTATGCCCTCATACCTTAATTTATTTTGCTATTGCGGTACACACAAGCTTATTCCATTTACTTTCCAGATCCTCAATGATCTTTTCCTCCAAAAAAATGTTGATTAAGTCCTTCAGTTCTTCCCAGGTCCAGTTGGGGCCATGGTTGATAGATGTATCAACCTCCTACTCTGTTGCCTGCATACTGGACTTGTTTTTCTGAGACATCAGGAAGCTGTTAGTGCCCCAAAAGTTGTCAAGATTGAGGTATCCTGACAACAACAGAGTCACAAAAAGGTGGCTGGCAAACTTTGAGGGGCTGTTATATAGGCATGTCTTGAATGAAACTTTTTGAAAATTCCACATACTCATAACTGTGAAGGTGTCAACTGTCTCAGAATTGGCAGTCAGGGCAACCTGATCAAGCACCGTTTATAAACAAAGCAATGGTGATAGGTTTTGCCTGGCCCAATTTGGCCCCCCTTGTCCATATGGATAGATTGCTAAAGTCCCCCTGCTGATCACACCCAAGTGTCTGTGGTTGGCAGCTCTTCCTACAGGCAAAACTTCCCCTATCCTTGCTGTGCCACCTAATCAAGTGCTCCCCTGTGCTGGGGATCGTAGGGCACTGTATTCTTGATTTCCAGAACCCCAGATTTTTTCTCAATGAATGATTTAATATCTGGGAGATGGGAGAGGGGGCCAGAACTTGATCCAGCATGTTAGGGGAGAAGAGCAGGGTGCAGGAGGCTTCAACGCTCAGGCAGCAGTACAAATGTAGCATGGGTGTTAATTAAGGGCCATTCCAAAACCAGGTGGGAGTTGAGTACAGATATTTGTTGGGAGATGACTTGATGGTTCTGGTGCCTCGATGCCTGCCGTAGGTCTTGAGGTGTTATGGTAGCTATTAAGACATAGCACTGTCCATTACACAGCCCTGTTTCAAACCTTGGCTAGGACAGGGCAGGGTTCTTTTCTGCGGAGATGCTTCTTTCAGACCAGGTTCATTGCAGGGCATGGCTGTTTTATGGGGAGATTTTTTTTCAGCCTTGGTTTCTTGCAGGGCACCTCCTGTTTTCATGAGAAGATGCTTCTTTCTAAACTTGGGTGCTTGCAAGGCAGGCCTGTTTTCTAGGGTGATGCTTCCTTCAAACCTGTGGAATTGCAGGGCCAGTCTCTTTTCTGGGGAGATGGTTGTTTGCAAAATGAGGTTATTGCAGGGCAGCACTCTTTTCTGTGGAGATGCTTCTCGGCTGTGCCTAGTCATTGATCCAGTAAAAGACTATCTTACCCCCAGGGTGCATGTCCTAAACACCATATTTCAGTTCTAAGTGGACAGGCAGTACATCACCTTCTCACACCCACCCACAACAGTAAAAGGCCATTGGCCTCTGCTGCACCAATGCCCAGCGCACAGACACCTGAGTAAGGTAATCATTGACATGCAGATAAGAGGTCACTTTCAATGCTAATTGATTGTATCCAGCTGCCATTTCTATTCAGAGCCCCCTCTGCCTAAACCCCATGAACCTTGGTGGTGCTGTGTGCTGAATAGCGGCCCTTTTGCATACTGGCAAACAACCTGGCTTCATGGAATCTAGACAGGATGAGTGAGGAGGACCAAGTGGAGATTCCAGACAAAATGTGTGAGGAGGATGACATGTAGATTCATGACAGAATGAGTGAGGAGGCCAAAATGGAGAATCTATACAAAATGGGTGAGGAGGACAAAATGGAATTGAGTCTCCCCCAGGAAGTTCTTGATGGCTTCAATGCCATGGGGTTCCCTAACTACATGGGGGCTTTAGACAACACACACATCCATGTGCAATCTCCCTCACTGGTAAGCTGCTCATTCGTGAACAGGAAGGGATTTGCCTCGGTAATCCTGCAAGCCATGGTGGATCACCGGGGCCTGTTCACTAGCATTTATAAAGGATGGGCCAGCAGCGCTCATGCTGTGCATGTGTTTAGAAACTTTCTGCTGTCTAGCTTGTTGGGGAAAGGACACCATGTACCTGGAGTCCCCAACAGTGATCCGTGGTGTTGCCATCTCCCTGTTTATAATAGCCAACGCTGTTTACCCCCTCAATCCATGGCTCATGAAGCTTTATGGAGGGCACGTTACCCACCCACAGAAGATGGCTTTCAACTACCATCTTGGCAAATGCAGGATGGCTGTTGAATATGCCTTTGGCCACCTCAAAGCTCGGTGGAGGGCATTGAACTGCAGGCTCGAGTTGGAGCCAGAAAATATAATGGTCTTTCCTTCACAATCTTCATCTCTTTCTGTATCTATCCTCTCCTCCCTCTCCTCTTCTCCTTTCTCTTGCTCTTTCCTGGCTGCTTTCATTCTATTAGTATAAGAATCTGGGAAGTCCTTAAAAACCATGTCCTTCCTACTAGCCTAGATTACATCTTAACGGAGTTTCACACCATGCTGCCACATGGTCCCAGCCCCCAATTTAAAACAATCCCTCTTCTGGCTGCTGCCAGGTGGTCTTTCCCACAACACTTACTACATTTTTGGTTGTCCTAAGTAATAAAGGAATTTTCTTTGGGGACGAACTTTCATTATTGTGGGCAAATATATTATCCCTCCTGCCATTGCTGCATGTTCTCCCAAATATATTCTCATCTGCCTCTACTCTGTTCATATTCCCGTCTGGCCCAGCAGCTTCCAGGTCCCCTCCACCCTTATGCATATGCTCTCCAACCACACACTGATATCTTCTTTATGTGCAACATCACTAAACATATGTATAATTACTACTTGCTCCCAGTTCCCTCCCAGCCTCATGACCTTAAAATGCTGCACTACAACGTCTTCCTTTACCAAATGATATCTGTCCCAACACCTTTATAAGGCAAGCATGCCAATAAAACTTACATCCCATACTCTGTCACTCACCATGGTCATAAAACTTTTCAGGTCACATGCATTCACTGTTGTTACGCTGAGCAGCAGCACACGCACATCCTCTCTAGTTACAGAAGCCCAGGGCTTCTTAATTCTTTCCTCACCAGTTACTTCAATCCTCACAACCATCCATATTCTGTTTCCAGCCATCATCCATCCTTCTGTGCTCATAGGTCCTTGTCCTCTTGCCACTGACTGCTCTCCTGTCACTGTGGTCCATCCTCTGGGTGGCATAGTCCATAGCCCACCATCATAATCCTGTCAGCCATTGACTAAGGGTTTCTTCCTCTGCTGTCTCACCTCTGTCCAGCCCATCACCAATCCATCTTCAACCACTGTAGATCCACCTCCATCAGTATGGTCAAATCCAAGTAAAAAATTCAACAAGGACCAGCCCCTCACCCAAAGGGAGACACCAGTCCTCCAGAAAATCCCCTTGCCTCTCCCTTCACCACTTTCTCAGGATTTAGAAAAGCTTCCCACAGCAGACCATCAGACAAAACTGTGGACTAGCCCATAATCCATTGCCATATGTGCACTTAAATGGGGAGGCTGCTCTCCCCAGAAGTTAATCAGGAAGTGCTAATAGTGGCCAGCTGGTTCATCAGCTAGGTGGGGCTGTCAGTTAAAGCTTCTGGCAGGTTTGGCCATCTTGGTAATTACTCCAAGCTGCACTGCCTGCTAGAGTACCAAATATAAATTCATACTAATATTTTTAACTTAAAATAACAATGCCTTTTTTCAGAGCAGGGGCACATGAACAACTTAGATATAATGAGGGAAAGGGAGACTGGGCTTTACAGTGTGCTGGCTGTTCTTTAGTGACTACTCAAGTGCTTGCTGTGATAAATTAAAGGTAACCCACAAGAAAGGAGTCTTTTCATTATTCAAGATAAAATTGCATTGGATGTTTAGCATGATTGGTTTTAAAATACAAACTGAGGGGTAACTTATGGTAGCATATGCTATCAACCATGAAATGCAGTTTCAGAGGTTTCTCCCCTTCTTTTCTCAAGATGGATCATCTAGTCCAGGAATGGGCAAAGGCTGGCTGCTGGGCCAGATCCGGTCGTCTCTGGACTCCTTTTCCCAGCCACCCCTGTGCATGGCTTGGCCAGTCTCTGTGGAGATCCCAGCTGCACTTGTGCAGGAAAGCTCAGGCTGGGGTTGCCATGGGGACCAGCTGAAGCTGTGCTGGCGGGATGCATGGCAGAGCAGGGCAGGGCGCTGCTCTGGAGCTGCTGGGATCTTGTGATGGGGGCAGCTTGTTCCAGAGCCAGGGCAGAGCCACAATCTTTAGCCTGTATGCTCTGGGCAGGGGTGTGCATGCAGGGGATCATGGCTGTGCCCAGGCTCTAGACAAGGCTGTCACCACTGCAAGGAGCCAGGGCAGAACCATGATCCCCTACTTGCGCACCCCTGCCCAGAGCATGAAGGCTACAGATCTCGGCTTTGCCCTGGCTCTGGAGCAAGCTGCCCCCATCCCAAGTTCCCAGCAGCTCCAGAGCAGCCCCCTGGCAGCCTCAGCTTGAACTTTCCTGCACAGGTGCGGCTGAGATCTCCATGGAGACTGGCCTAAACCATGAGGGAAGGGGCTGCTGGGAAATGGAGTACAGCTTTCAGCGAGATTGGCCATTTTGCTCACCCCTGATCTAGCCCCTATTTAGGTCAGGGTGGATAAAAATCAATGTTTTCTTTAAAGCAAAAAAATTGGATTTTTTATTTAAATCAGGTTTTTTTATTGTATTTTTTTTTGTTAAGATGCTTTTAAAAAAAACCCCAACCTATATAAAGATAATTTTAATTTAAGATATGTTAAAGCTCAAAGATATCATAATGGAATAGGGATAACAACTTCTAAGTATATACTATTTGAGACAATATATTCATGTAACCTTTTTAGAAAAGTTTTATAAATAGGTCACAGCAGGCCATGAACTATATTAGGGGCCCAATCTTATGGGGTTCCCAGAGGCTCCTCTATAGATTAGTAAAGATTAAAGAAAACCACTCTACCCATGGGACTCAGTGCTCAGTCTAGAAGATCCCATTAAGCATCTCTGTGATGTTTTGTTTCAGTTCTCAAACTGTGGATTTGTCTCCACAGATAACATCCTTGTTAACAGCCATACATGGAGATGAGAGAGAACAGACCTGATTACTTACCATAAACACTGCATGCCCCTGGAGGCTGCGGGGGCATGGCAAGTTCCCTCAGGCAGCCACAGAGGTGTTGGCAGCAAGGGAAGAAGGGTGGCAAGTGCCAACCAGCAGTTGGCAACCACCCGCAGATACTGCCGGCAGTGTCAGCAGCAGCCAGAGGCAATCAGGGACTGCCTGCAGATGGTACAGGCAGTGTCGGTGGCGAGGGGCGGGGTGGTGAGCTGTGATCAACCTCAGGCACTGCTGGCGCCATCAGCAGAGCTTTTTTCAGGGGGTGCACTGCTAAGCTCAGTGGGTGCACGTGCACCTACGTGCGACCCCTACACATTGCCAGTGTTACCTACCCATCAGCCCTTTTGTCTCTCTGCAATTTTGGGTACACGGAGTCAAGCCCTTACCTCTTTCTAAAAGTACAAAGTTTCAAGAAGGACATCAAACAACAGGAATGTAGTTTTTATAGAAAATAATGATTAAATTGAGGCTTCCTCACCAGTGTTTTAAATAATTATTTAAAACCTGATTTAAATCGATTTGATTTAAATCAAACCCACCCTAATTTTGATAGACTCCCTAATTTACTATTTTATGACTAGGTTTATAATCTGGCTCTCAATTTGTTGTGCCTTATTTTTCTATCTTCAATTGTGTTCCTAAATCCATTCTATCAGTATTTCATCTTTATTAGATTCTGCAGTTATCTGAGTTAGATGTTCTTATACATGAGTGACTTTGTTTTCTTGTTAATAAACTTTTTGTTGAACTTTAATTTTCACCAAAGATCTGGAATTTGAGTAGGGTTGATGAGCTCTTCTCTTTAGACATACCACAAGTACAACAACAGTATTTGCTTCCTAAGCCTCCCTGTCAAATATTAGTTATTCTGAGGAAAACCTACAAGGGTGGGAAAGTGTAAGACAACACAGTCTCCTTCTCTGAAAAGAGGTCATTAAAAATCAATTAACAGGCTTTTGAGTGCCTTGCTTACTTTACACCCTTCTATATCTTAGACATAATGTGATTTCAGAGCTTAACCCCCAGGATAGCACAACCTCAAAATCTAACAGCAAGATCTATGGTTCAAACTCCAGTATGAAGCTGCATGGTACAGGCACTATTAACATAAAGTATTAGTCTGACACCTAGCGGTTTTATTCAACTGATGGGATAAAATTCATGATAACTAATTATTGTAATCAAATCAGTTTTTACCAATATATTTTATGTATTTAAGTAACTGGCATTAATGGTTTGAATGAAGCAAGTAGGATTGCATCCCAGTAAAGTGGTGGGTTGTTATATTTGTCAATGGATGTAATGATTCTGAAATGACTGCTAATTTACAGTGCTGTAGATGTAATAGGGAAGCAGTGTTGTTGTAGCTGTTATAGTCCAGGAAATGTCACCCCCAAAGTCTTGCCAGACCTGCAGAATGCAGGCTTCAATCAGGTCTGGGAGGCTCTTTGTCCCCTCCCACCCCCATGCCAGGGTGGGGCCAGCCCTGCCCAGTAGCTGTTAGATTGTAGCACAAATCCAGTAGCACAGATCCATGGCCCCACACACCTGGGAGGAATCCGGCATATCCCCGCAGCCCTCCTGGGGGTGCAGGCCCCCAGATCTGTGTGCCAGATGACAGGAGGCTGCTGCTGCTGGCAAGTGTCATAAATTTTGCTTTCAAGACTTTAGGTGCAGCTTATGAGAAACCTCTGCACCTATCTCCTTGAAACTTGGCAGTCTTCATGCCCTCAGAAGGGGCTACCATCCCTGCAATTTTCATCCAAATTAAGCAAGAAATTACAATGTTTTAGGCATTTTCATGATTCCCCATTATAGCCTATGGGTGAAACGTGAAAATGTGTTGCAACAGCGAACAGTTTTGACAAAATGAAATGGGACAGTGCTCTGAAACAAAACAAAACAATGAAGCAAAACACTGTCCTGGACATCAAAATGAAATGATGGTTTTTTTGCACAGCCCTACTGTTTATTTTGGATTTTTCTTTGTTTCTTGAACTCTGTTTACCCTGACAGGATTTGCAGGATCAAGGTGGTGTGAGGAAGGGGTGCAGGGGATAGTGGAGCTCCATATATCTCAATAACCACATGCCATGCTGCTGTGCTTTTCAAAGCCAATTTTCTTCTGTTAGCATTGTCATTTCTTTTTGTTGTTGTTGGGGGTTTTTTGTGAACATCCTTCCATACATCAAAAAGAAAAAAATTAAAAGAATTCTGATTGAACATCAAAGTCATGGCAGATGAGATCTTTTCAAATGGGAGGGCATAAGAAGGGATAAGATAAGACACCTTTTCCCCTACAAAACAGAAGGAAAAGATGTCATCCCAGAAGGGACCTAAGCCCTATTGCACCTATAGTTGACAATATGGAATAGACTTTGACATAGGACAGACCCATATGGGATCCTACTTGAAATGCCCCCAAAGTGTCAGAGTGATTAATTGCCATAGATTATTTGAGTGCAATTGGGATTGGGGTGTGGTACTTCTAGTTGTGCTTCCCAGAGTGGCTGAGAGGTGGGAGCAGTGAGGGAAGGTCCCACCGGGACCCTACCCCAGGAAGGAAGCCCCAGATTATGGGGACCTGACTCAGGCCTCTACTTTGTTCTCCACCCCAACATCCTTAGACCGCAATCTTGGACGCATGCATGCCCTGCAGACTGGCTAGCTGGCATATGCTTTGCCAGCAGTTTGCACCTCTGAAGGTGAAAGGTCATACCGCTGGAGAGGGGGAGTTGACCTGTTGCCAGAACCATCCCTTTGGCAGTAGAGTTCAGGGGATGTAAAATTTATTTACTTGGGAGGTTTGGGGTGGGCATACTGCATCCTGGGATGCTGGAGGACTGTAACCTTGGCAGCTCATCTGTGAGGGGTGGCCACACCTTAATGGAACACTAGCTGGTACAACAACTTGGGAGGAATATAATAATATTGTTTTGGAATACAGGGATAAAGTCAGAAAGGCCAAAATGCAATTGGAATTGCAGCTAGCAAGGGACATGGAGGGTAACAAGAAGGGTTTCTACAAGTATGCCAGTGACAAAAGGAAAGTAAAGGAAAGGGCGGGTCCCTTACTGAATGGGGAAGGCAACCTAGTGACAGATGACGAGGAAAAGGCTCAATGTGTTTTTTACCTTAGCCTTCACGGTCATGGTCAGCTCCCAGATTACTGCATCAGGCAGCACAGTTTGGGGAGAAGGTGGTAAAAGAACTAGTTAGGGACTATTTAGAAAAGCTAGAGATATAGAAATCCATGGGGCTGGATGGGATGCATCTGAGAGTGCTGAGAGAGTTGGCTGATGTGATTGCAGAGCCACTGGCCATTATCTTTGAAAACTCGTGGTGATCAGGAGAGGTCCTAGATGATTGGAAAAGGGCAAATACAGTGCCCATCCTTAAGAAAGGCAAGAAGGAGGACTCAGGCAACTACAGACCGGTCAACCTTACCTCAGTCCCTAGAAAAATCATGGATCAGGTCCTCAAAGAATCAATTTCTAAGCACTTGGAGGAGAAAAAAGTGATTAGGAACAGTCAGCATGGATTCACCAAGGGGAAGTCATGCCTGACCAACCTGATTGCCTTCTATGATAAGATGACTGGTTCGGTACATGTGGGGAGACCAGTGAATGTGATATAGCATGACTTTAGCAAGGCTTTTAATATGGTCTCCCACAACATTCTCCCAAACAAACTAAGGAAGTATGGTTTGAATGAATGGACTGTAAGGTGAATAGAAAACTAGCTGGATCATTGGCCTCAGATGGTACTAATCAATGGCTTGATATCTAGTTGGCAGCTGGTGTCAAGTGGAGTGCCATAAGATGACAGAACAAGGAGCAATGGTCTCAAATTGAGGCAAGGGATGTTTAAATTGAATATTAGGAAAAACTTTCTCACTAGGAAGATGGTGAAGCACTGGAACAGGTTACCCAGAGAGGTGGTGGTATCTCCATCCTTGCAGATTTTTAAGGCTCAGCTTGACAAAGCCCTGGCTGGAATACTATAGTTGGGGATGGTCCTGCTTTGAGCAGCAGGTTAGACTAGATGACCTCCTGAGGTCCCTTCAAATCCTAATTTTCTATGATTCTATGAACCTATGGGTATCACAGATTAGAGATAAACCTTCCCTGGAGTGTTGTAACTTTAAGCTCCCTAAAGTATGCTTAACACTTGTTTTAGGTTTTAAGGTGGGGACAATCCAGGGGTTAAGAGCTCTAGGAGATGCCAAAAATTAATGTGTAACAAGGCCCTAAGACATCCTTGTTAAATACTTAGCCAGCCTCCTCTTGAAAACCTCTAATGAAGGAGAAGCAAGGGCTTTTTTGGTAATGTCTTTTGTTGGACCATCTGTATAGTTGAGAGACACGCTAAACAAGCTTCTGGTCCAGGAAATAAGCAAGTACAATGTAATATTTTGGTCATTAGCCATTATATGTTATACTGTTTCTTTAAATGCTGTAACTTTGTGTGCCTCCTTAGGTACTGTTGGCTTTGTCTGGGTCCATGCTCAGAACAATAAAGTTACTAGCCATGTAAGCTGTGTTGTGCTGTCTCCCTCTCTTAGGCTGGTCTACCTTCCCCACCACAGTGGAGCCAAAAAATAAAATCTAAAGCCCCAACTAAATACCAGTTAAAACAATGGGACATGTTCACTCCAACATGTATAATGTAAAAGTCTTACAACTGCTGACACCTTAATTTAATTGCATGATAGCTACAGGAATAGCAAAAGAAATAGCTAGGAATGACAATGAAGAGGTGTACAAGATTTGATTCTGCTTTACCCTGATTTTATTCTGGTGTAATGCCATTGACTTCAATGAAGCAACATCCCATTTACACCAATATATATATATATATATATGTTTAAAAAAGAGGAGAATCAAGTTTATGTACTTGAGATACTAAGAGCCAAGTGTTTGTGGGTGTAAGTTAATGGAAATCCTTTTATTTTAGTGGACTATTGTCCATTTGCATCAACATAGAATTTGGCCATATACCAGCAGTAAATTTCCCTAGGCCAAGTTGAGATTCTATTTTTTTAAATAAAAGAAAATATTATAATTTAAGAAAACATTATGACTACTCTATTACTCTCTCTCTCGCTCTCCCTCTCGCTCTCTTTCTGTCTGAGCACTGTCTACTAGGGGGTTGATCCAGGACCCACTGAAATTGTAGGAAAGATTTTCATTTACTTGAATGACTGTTCAATGAGGGACTTTTTTGCTAGAAGTCTTTTTGTGGAGATGTTGTTTGGTATGAGATATTTTTAAAAATAATCTCTAAGTGCTACATTCTTTTAATCAGGATAGCAAGATTAATAGCATTCAGTGTCATGGAGTATTTCCTCCAGAGATTGGTACTACAGCAATTATATAATATTAATATTGTTCAGTAGATAGATTCAGTCCAAGGATGCTAAAGGACTTTAAATTATATTGAATATCTCTTATGCGCTAATATCACTTGAAGGGTAACCTGACTGTGAATATTACAAAAAATCAGAGATATGTGGATCACTTGATCCACTTTTTCCCTATACATTATGTAACTGATACTCAGGCCTTGCAGTGAACCCCATAATTTAACTTTGCTCCCAGCTTGGTTCCTGCTAAGTATTCTTCAAATTTGTTGTCCATTTCTTGGTTCTGATCTTCATTGAACAAGTTCTTCCAGTCACTAACACCACCTACAAATGCAATGTGGATATTATCATATCAAACATGCACAGAATGCCATGAAAAGGATAACTTAAAACTTCTTATTCCTTTCAAGTTCATTTTTATCTCTTTTCACACCAACTGGAGTGTTGTTATTGGGTTTTTTTTAAAGCAAGAGACTGGATAAAATTTTACACTAGTGCAATTCTACTGAAGTAAATTTCATGAGTTCATGAGACTGCAACAATGGCAATAGTGTGGGGGGAAAGGCCCCAAAGTATTTAGTCAACTTAAAATACAAAAAGTGCTTTATAGGATCATGGAATCATAAAAAGGGCTAAAATTAATCTTCAGAGGTCATCTAATCCAACACTCTGCTCAAGGAAGAAATACCCTTATCTAAACCATTCCATACGGTTACGTGTCTAGCCTGTCCCTAAGACTAAGAAATAATTACATCTACTTCTGTAACACACCATCATTTTTACCCTTAAGATTAAGTCACAAAACTCAACACAAGGAGGAAGAGGAGGACCCACCTTTAACTGTTTCTCAGGGACTCGAGCAGGATGGAACCGAATCCCACTTAGGTGCCTAAATTCACTTACATGTGTAAGCAGTAAAATAGAAGCTGGCCCAGCATCTCAGAGATACTGTTTCTCCTAGGCATGCACACAGCTAAAACTCCCATTTAAACTCGCAACATCTCATATATGAATTACTGCCACAGACCCAGACCGAAACAATTTTGCCTATCCTGAATGATGCTACAAAAGAGCATTTTCCCTGCTCATCACCAGGGATCCTGGTTTCCTCTGTTTAAAAATCACAAATTCTCCAATAATTTTCTTTTTGCAAATTTTCTGATTAAAAACCCCTTAATCTATGTTTTTCTGTGACTAAAATGAAACACAATGTTTGAACATAATGTTTTATTGATATATTTGCAATTTTAAAACATTTTGGAAGTCTACCAGTTCCTCAGTCACTATAATAAAATAAATTCTATAAATTTTGGTGTGTGATTTTGGGTTTTTATCATGGAAAATCACGGCTCTACCTGCTCCCCTCGCTCATCAGGATGCGAGTCCAGCTGCAGCTTCCCTCCCCATTGCTGTGTGTGCTGAGCAGCCCATGCCATTGCCCCTCACTCCCGACCCACAGCATCCCACCTCCACCAGTGCCCCTTTCTCTGGCAGAAGGCATGATACTGAAGGATAGCAAACATGGTTTTGCTGTAGGCAGGTCATGTCTGACCAACCTCATCTCCTTCTATGATCAAGTAATGAACCACTTAGATTTGGGAGACATGGTTGATGTCATATACTCAGATTTTAAAAAGGCCTTCAATACGGTCTCCCATGACACACATAAAAAAACTGGGGGATTGTGGGCTGGCAGACCCCACAGTCAGGTGGGTTGGGAACTGGCTAAGGGGTCAAACTCAGAGATTGTTAGTGGACAGGTCTGTATCATCTTGGCAGGAGGTGGCCAGTGGTGTCCTTCTTCTTGGCCCCGTGCTGTTCAACATTTTTATCAACAATTTAGATGAAGATGTAGAAATCATGCTGGCCAAGTTTGTGGATGATACCAAGTTATGGGGGAAAGCAGTCACACTAGGGGATAGGATACAGATCCAAGTGGACCTGGACAATCTGGAAAGGTGGGCAGAGTGGAACCAGATGCAATTCAATAAAGATAAATGCACATCTCAGAAGAAGTAACCAGGAACATGAATATAGGTTAGGAGGCATTCCCTGGCCAGCACAATGACAGAAAGGGACTATGGTGTTATGGTTGATCACAGGATGAACATGAACAACCAGGATAATGCTGTAGTCCACAGAGCTAATAGCATACTGGGATGCATTAGCTGATGCATCATGAGCAGGGCTAAGGAAGTGACACTTTCTCTCTACTTGGCACTGCTGAGACCCCAGCTGGAGTGCTGGGTCCAGCTCTGGGCACTGCACTTCAAAAAAGATGTGTAAAATCTTGAAAGGGTCCAGAGAGGGGCCACAAGAATGATTTAGGGCCTGGAAGACAAAGCTTATGAGGAAAAACTAAGGGACATGGGACTGTTCAGCCTGGGGAGGACAAGACTGAGGAAGGACTTGGTGGCCATCTATAAGTATGTAATGGGTGAATATTGGGAGCTGAGAGAAAAACTGTTCACTAGGGCACCCCAGGGGAAGATAAGGAACAAAGGCCATAAACTAGTAGAGGATGCTTTCAGGTTGGATATAAGGAAGAACTTCTTTATGGTAAAGGTGACCAGAATCTGAAATAGACTTCCCAATGAGGTGATGCAGTCCCCAACCTTGGAAGACTTCAAGAGGAGACAGGACAGATACCTTTCTGGGATCATTTGATATCAGCAGTATTCCTATCCAGAGCAGGGAGGTTGAACTGGATGATCTTTCAAAGTCCCTTCCAGCCGTTCATTCCTTTGATTCTGTGATTCACTCTCAACCTACGCTGCCCTCCCCACCCCCCAGCCTTGCTGGTGCCCCTCACTTCCCACCCACAGCCCCCTTGCCCTGCCAGTGTCTCTCACTCCTAACCAAGAGCCCTTTGCCCCCAACCCTGCCAGAGGGGCCCCCCAACTCCCAGGGCTACAAGGCCAGGAGCCCAAGTCCACAGCTCCTTGACCTCCCCACCCTGCCCCAGCATCACCCCAGCCCCAGCTGCCACCTGCTGCAGCCAGAGCAGACCGTGGAGTCCAGCTCCCCCTCTCACACAGGTGGCACAGCTGGAGTGGAGATCATGGGGAAGGGGCAAATACGGGCTGCCTATTGCAAGCTCAGGGCTCCCTGCCCTGTTGCCCTCCTCCCTCTGGAGCCTTTTACAGAGCAGTGGGTGGGAAAAGGGGCATGGCAGGACAAAGTGGAAAATGTGCATTTTTCTCCTTAAAAAAAAAAAAATCTGCATTTTCCCACATTTTCCCATAGTGAACAGAAAACTTAGATCCCTGTAATCATCACTTTGGCCATAATCTGCTGCTTTCCATTTCCAAGGCTTTTTCAGCTTAACAGACTATCCCCACTCCATCTCTCAGTCAGTACTAAGTGGTCAACTCCCACCTTCATATGACCAATGACTTCAGCTTCCATTGTCCATTTGTTTTTTAGTCAAGAACTTTTGTGCTTTCCTCCATGTTATTCCATATGCTTGGGAGGCGCTCCCTGAGCATATGGAATGCTCCCTGAGCATATTGTAATGTTTCCTCATTATCTTCTTCAAATCACTCCTTAAAACACTCCTACAGAAAATCTGACAATGGATAAAGCACTGGCATGCTGAGGCCACTGCCTGTCATACTTACCAGTATGGTCTCATTGTCTCATAGTGCTCCTCATCCTAGCTGTATTCATCTGTTTTCTTTTGTCTTATACCTAGATTGTAAGCTAATTGTGTCAGGAACCTTCTTTTATTCTTTTTTAATACATTGCCTAGCACATTAGGGTCTTGATTCTTGACTTCATTTTAAAATCACTCCAATAATAAAACTTACAAATACTGGGGACATCTACACATGTACTTTACTGTGGAATTGACTAATTAGCTCCACAATAAAGCATCAACATCTACATGTGCAATGCTATTATTCCAGAGTAAACTAATAAACTCCACCATAGGATAGTATTGGCAAACACAAGTACTATCCTACAGTGGAATTATTTGATGCACAGCAATGCATGTGTAGACAGTGACCAGAGCTGACTGGGGGCATGAGGGTGCTACAGTGCAGGGGCTACCTGCTCGCTAACTCCACACTGTAACATCGTCATGCCCCAGCCAGCCCCTCCACAACACATTTTGCTGGGGTGGAGCAGCTCCAGGCTGGCAGGCTGACTACCTAGGTCCTCTGTCAGCTTGGGCTTTATTGCTCCAGCTCAACCTGATGTGGTCTTGGGCACACGTGTAAATGTTGTACCCTGGAGTTTATACAGCCATGCTAATTGCATGTGTAGATGCAGCCACTGACATATACAAATGATAATGAATTCCAACATTAAATCTAAAAAGAGAATCTGGGAATGGTTTGCCAAAACTACTGGAAGATTGATTCTCGTGTCTCTGGAGCTTTTTAGATAATCACCTTTGCGGAAGAGAACATTGCCAAATGCTCCATGCGTTTTCTCAGAATTGTCTTTCATAGCCTGGAAGCTGCTCCTATCTACCACATCTTGAAGCTCCTCTTCAGTCAGAGACAGCCCAAAGAATTCAGCTATCTTTTTGACACCCATAGCCCGATTCTGAAAAAGGGAAGGTAACACAATGAATTTTATTCATACAAAATGTATCGTTCTGATTAATCATGGTATTTCCACTTTCAATTTATCCTTGGTGGCCCTGTTTTCATGAAGAACATATAGGCCCCCTCTACACATTACACTTAAGGAGTGATTACCAGTCCTAGTTCTCTTCATAAAAGTGAATTGCATCCACTGTGAGTAAAGCTAGCAAAATCCAGATCTATATCAATGAAGTCACAAAAGAAATGAATTGCAATTTATTTTTATATATACTGTAGAATGCATATGGAGTTCCATAAGGAAGTGTTATGGAATTGGACCTCACAAAGATTCATGTGAACTACAGAACTTTTCAGACAATAAGGACATTTCTAACAAAACCTTTGAAAAATAATTAGTTCATTTTGCTCAATGACATTTTGGCAAAAAAAAATTAAAATCTAAATATTCTTGCCCAACTGGAATTCATATTTTATGGTATATTGCTTCAGTGTTCATTTGACTGACATGCATATATAATTATAATCTAAACACTACTTTAGTCACCAATGCTGCTTGGAGAATACAATATTCTTTAAACAATAGAAACTCACCTCTTTCAGCTCCTCGTAGGTTATTGTCATAATGTTTTCATCATCAATATGTCTGTTCCATTCAAAAATATAGTCAAAATAGAAGCCCCAGGGCACTAGAGGAAACCACAGAATAAAAAGATTATGAAATTAATTATAAGAGAAAAACAGGCGAGGATTAGGTCTGTTCATTAAAATTAATACTTGCTGTGATAGCTTTAGATTATCTTCTGTCCAGTACAGTCTTTGAAGTGTCTGCTTTAAAACTATATTCACCAGAGAACAGACAGAGTTGAAACCTGCCTTGGTCATAGAAAGCTATCAGAGGTCCAGAAGCCAAGGTCATCAGTGTATACTTTCTTATGAATTCTGGATTGTGCTAGGGTTATAAAGGCTTTGCCTACTACTGTGCATGCCCGGTCTGTATGACTAAGTAGCCGTGCATAGTCTTCCATGTGCACAGGGCTATGTGAAACCTGTATAGAATTCCAACCTGTGCATAAGTGACATTTTTTGGCAGCTAAACAACCAGGAAGGTTGTTAAACAAGCAAATTCTACCCTAAGTTAATGTCTTCACTGCACAGTTAACTGGTGTAATCAGCATAGAAATCTAAGTATCTGGCCGAGCTCATTTCAGTGCATCATCCCACAAAAAGATTTTTCCACATTACTGTATCCTCATTTCTCCTACACACTTCTATATATATATACATATCCATATGAGAGTATAACCCATTAATCTTTGTTCTGTGGAGCTCTAGGCTTATTTCTGAGCCTGTTGTAGGAAACCTTTTTTGCTCTCCCAGGGGTAGAGGGATACACATTTCAGGACTATCAGCATTTGAATGATTTTTTTTTCAGAACCAAAGTTCTAACATATCTCCAAGCTTGCTACAATTGCTCGTGCTTAAAACACCTTCTGCCACAGATCACATGTTAATACATCACACCTAATATTTTGAAAAAGTGTCTGTAATTTTATGTTATAATGAAAATATCATTGTGGAAATGTCTAATAAAATCCATGTTTCCATACACAGTCTACCTATTACATTACTGACATTAGTAGAAAGAAAAGAACTATACTTTTTCCTGTCATGAAAGCTGTGAAGAATTCATCCCAGGTCTCATAGGATGGAAGAGGAGACAAGCCATTGGAAAAATGGTAATAAGAGGTAGCTACATCTTTTGGATTGCGAAGCAGCAGCAAGACCTAAAAAATTAAAGTGTATGAATAAATATATTTCTAGAACTAGATATAACAAAATTGCACTAAAGGAAATAGGATATTTTTCAGGTTAACTACAATATTGGTGATTTCTTGGATCTCATACATATCTTAGGCATAGAAGTAACAGTTCAATCTTATATGGGGAGAAAGCTATTCTTTCACTGCCACTCAGTGGTCACATCTACATGAGCAGCCAACTGTGCAGTTGTTACTGCCTAGTCATTTAATATTTGGTTAACCAAGTACTAAATAACTGCCCAGTAACCAGCATTACTGTACAGTCCCATTGTCACACAGTTATTTTTAGCAGCTAGTGTGCAGTAGCAACAAGCTACTGTGCAATAGGTCATTACTACCACACAGTAGCATTGCCAACACAGCTCATGCCTGGTGATGCTATGTCACTGTAGCAATGAGCTACACTCACTACTATGGCAGCACAGTGTCTCATTTAGCTGCACCCTGTATGTTTTGCTTACTTTCTCTGAAATGTGATTGAGATAATCCAAATTAATTATACACATTCTGGGTGCATCTACACATGCAATAAATTTGAAGCAATAAACTTCAGAGCAGTTTGAGCCAGAGTAAACTACTCATGGGTGCAGCCCGAAACGTGCACCCGAGACAGTAGCAATTGGAGCCAAGGAAAAGCAGTTTATGCCAAAGCTGGGGGCATGAGGGGTCAGCCCCAGGCTCCGGATGGCAGTTGGGTGATGGAGGGACTAGCTAGGGCACAAAGGTGCTGAAAGTGCAGAGCCATGTGGCTAGGCAGCAGGCAGGAATCTGGCCCCATGCTGGCTGGGCTGATTGGAGGCAGTTTACGAAGTCAGTGTCTGTACATGCATTTAATCACAGTGAATTACCCTGCTGTAAGCTAGTACTGTCTCTGACAGTACTATCTTATCGCAGTGTTAATTAGTTTACTGCAGCCTAATAGTGTTGCAAGAGACGGTGACACTTTACTCCACAGCTAATTAGTCCACTCCACAGGTAAGCGTATGTGTAGATGCAGCCTCTGTGAACTTTGTCACCTGTGTGTTTCTACCCTTTATGGTGAGTAAATGCTTCTATTTAAAGAGACCATATTAAATTATAAAAGAGGCAAAATCAAGAGACAGGCTAGAAAAAAAAGTGGGGCACCCTTAAGCTTCACCCATCTTTGAAACCCTACTTGAAATACCAAAATGAGATGCCACCCACAGGAATCTGTGTAATTATGCACTTTATCACAGAATAATTTCTCTTTTCTTGATTTATCTCATTTCTCTTAACTGCTGTTCATTGTAGTTTGGTGTCATATGAAGTAGCTGCCCTGTGAACAAAGACCAGGCACTGAAGTGGTTGAGCTGAGCACTTTGTACCTATTATGGAGACTGTATATGTGGCAACAGAAATTAAAAGTGGCTTGAAAGTTCTGTTCAAATGAGTATGCCTTCATGATATCAAATAAAAACTCACCTTAGTTTTATTCTTGAAGATTGACTCAGGTAGATTGTGAGGCATGAGATGAGTAAATATAATTCTTCTAGAAGGTAATTTCTTCATCCGCTTTAATAAAAATGAAAAAAAAGAAGGAAAGCAGAAACTCTACTTAGTGAATATTACCTACTGGTAGCCCTACCTATGCCTTTTGCTGGTGTATGTGTAGAAAATTATGATGGGCCGGTATCCATTTTCATAGCTTTTAAGTTTTATGGGTTTTTTCTGTGACCAAAAAGAGGATTACATATTTGAGTGTCTCTAAACTATAGCACCTCCCCTCCACCCCCAACATAAGTGTGAAGATCTGGAAAGAGAATTGGTATCCAATGCAGAGTACATAAAGTCTGAGTTCATCCTTACCCCAAAAGAAATAATCAAAGCTAAAAGTAGGAAGCAGAATCTAACTGGGAAAGACAACAAGCTAGGCAATCCCAATTAGGTCAACAAGGGAAGCTATAAGGAAGGGGAAGATTATTGATACTAAAATAGAGGGAACTGGGAATTAGAAGAAGAGGAAAGGTTCTGACTGGATTGGTAGAATGATGGTACATGAAGAAGAGAGTAACGAAGAGAAGAGGAACATCCCAAAAAGTTTCATAGATTTCATAGACATTCGGGCTGGAAGGGACCTTGGAGGATCATCGAGTCCAGCCTCCTGCCCCAGGGGCAGGAAGTTAGCAGGGATCATAGGATCCCAGCAAGATAAACATCCAGATGTCTCTTGAAGGTGTTCAAAGTAGGTGCTTGAACCACCTCCAGCGGCAATCTATTCCAAACCCTGGGGGCTTAGACGGTAAAGAAGTTCTTCCTTATGTCCAGCCTGAAATGGTCATGGAGGAGTTTGTGACCGTTCGACCTTGTCATCCCTTGGGGTGCTTTGGTGAACAGATGCTCCCCCAGATCCAAGTTCATGACCAACATCAGAATTCTGATTCAGCTTGACAGAAACCTTTGAACAGGATCCATCAGTAACAAGTGGCCTTGTGCAGAGTCTGAGCAAGGGCTGGCTAGACATGGGATGATGCTACTTACTCAGCTCTACACCTGGCCCTGCTGGCACAGGACCAAGGCACATTGGCAAAGTAGTATGTGAACTTTTGTACTAGTCCTGTACATGCTCTCTCTCATTCATGGATTAAAAAAAAAAGAAAAAAAGTTTTCATAGCTGTAGAGTTCAGTAAAGGAAAAAAATATATGAAGGAAAATATGGCTCATAAACATAATTTCAGAGGGGAAAACAATAATGGGTTGAAAGATTGAAATATTTTGGTTTCAGTGCTCCAGGTATTAGACTGGGGATTAAACACTCAGGTGGGGAATTTTTTTGTCCTGTTATTTATTCCCTGTATTTGATTTTGCATTAGCCGCTTTCTTACACCACATAGAAAAACTTGTTTATTTAGTGCTGACAAGTCTCATGTAGCTGTTAAGAATTTGTACTCTGCTCAATTAATTTATCTACCTTTTCCATCAGTTTTGTCAGTATGTTCAGAATTTATTGTGAACAAAGCAATCATTGTGGGTAGCAGAGGTGTAACAAGCAGTTTCTGTGCCCTGGTAAGAGGGTGCCAAGCCAAGAGTGGTGGCAACAGCCAAACCTGCACTCCTCTAAGTAGGAGCCTGGGCCTGGTATCTGACTTAACCATCCCTTACACTACTGGTAGATGACTACCCTGCAAGTCAGGCACAGTTCATTCTCTGCAATGCATATTTCATACACAGTTAGTATGTCTACATGAGACACTAACAGCACAGTAGACTAATTCAACTGCACATTAGTGCGTCATGGCAAAAGCCGTGCTATTAGAATGAATCTACTGCACATTAGCAACACCTAAAGACTTGCACTGGTTCTACTGCACAGTAGTGCTGATTACTGCTCATTTAGTATCTGTTTTTACAGGTACTAAACTTAATGCTCTGTAATTACGGAATATTAATGTACATGTAGATGCACCCAATATTATCTACGACAGTAATTAGCAATATCAGTAAGCATTTAGTGCCCACCTGGTATTTCTCAGCATCTCCAACTTCCAGGTAGGGAAATTCATCTAGTTCATCATTCACACTATTTGTTTCATCCTCATTAGTCTTTGCACATGTTGTTACCAAGTCAGTTATAATTTGGCCTACCCAATTTGTACCTATGAGAAAAAAAGAAGACAAAATCAGTACAAGAAGTCTGGAAAAAGCAACTGGAATAACTTGTTTGCAATATGCTAGGTAATGGGCAAGAAGAATCAATGAGACTGCAATAGGTAAACAAATTAACATTTCTAAAACAAGAGCACTTTTCTTTTTCTTACTAAGAAAAATATGGCTTATGACATGATTTCTACTTACCTAAAAGCGTGGAGCAAACCCAAAGTGAATGAAGCAAATTCAGCCATGAAATAAATTTGCTAATCTAGAGTTGTATCAGGGACTATTTGGTCTAACAGGAGTTTTAACAAGTATATAGTGCAATTTGCTGCAGAACTAGCATATTTCAATTTATTTTTGCTACCATTATGTTATCCAACTAAGTATTTTTTAACTGAATTCTTATACAGGAAATCTCACAGTTATAGGGTAGATTGCTCTTCTGTCTCTTTTGGGTCTCTTGGACTTTACCCCTTCAAGTGTTAAGCGTCAAGCCCTTACCTGTCTCAGCATTAGAATTTTATAATCCTCCCATTCTTAGAGTTGAATCTGGGTACACTGCCTCATATATGCCAACTATTTCTTACCCTGCAAGTCAGCCTGGAGACTGGACTCTTGTTTCTTCCCTTCAGCAGCCTATGCTTAGTGAAATTAGAGTATGCCTACACTGAGGTGGTAATATGTTCTGTCTAGGTCATTGTTGAGCATGGTCTGCCGAATCTACTGCCTCAAGTATGCTCCAAATCTGGAAATGCAACAAGGAAGTTTGCCCTGGGGCATCTCTCTGTGGCTATTTGAGACTTGGTTAAGGCAGGGGGGGGCAAAATATGGCCCATGGGTCGTATCCAGCCCATCAGACCATTCTATGTGGCCTGTGGGACCCCTAAAAAATTTAGAAAATATTTATCTGCTCCTGGCTGCCTGTCAAAGTTAGCAGGAGCTAGGGGCAATAGGACCCAGGGGGAATCATCAGCAGGACACAGAAGCCCAGCCCCATTCCACCCCCAGCCATTTCCCTGCCTTTCTACCCCTGCACTGCTCCTGCACCACATGGCTTCCGGCTACATCGCCAGACCAGGGAGCACAGGGCCTGCACCAGTACCCCAGTGTGTGTGTGTGTGTGTGTGAGTGTGTGTGTGTGTGTGTGTGTGTGTGTTCATAGGGTGAGTCCCACATGTACTATACACCATACACATGCACACAGACCCCCCTCACACTGCAATATATGCAGACCTCCACACCCAAACCCCCTCACACACCCCAGATACCCTCCCCCCCCCACACAGGGTCCTCCACAAACCCCAAACTCACCCACACCCCACATATCCACACACACCCCCACATGCTCCCTCACCCCACACCCCCACACATATCCACCCTGTACAGACACAGCCACACCCTTCCCCACAGCCCACACACCCACAGCACCCCACAAAC
>NW_005841870.1:3753048-3759942 GCF_000455745.1 Alligator sinensis
CAAACCCCAAACTCCCCCACCCCCCACATATCCACACACACCCCCACATGCTCCCTCACCCCACACCCCCACACATATCCACCCTGTACAGACACAGCCACACCCTTCCCCACAGCCCACACACCCACAGCCCCCCACAAACGTATACCCCCAACACGCATTCAATATACAAAAGTAAGACTTAATTTTAAGCTATTATATACAATCACCTCTATGTACACTACACAAACACATGTAAACCAGGACAAAAATAATTTTTGAAATCAAATTAATGAATATTTTAGGTATTCATTTTTTAGAATATAATTTGGTATTTTTCTGGTTCCAAGATGGCAAAAACCCTTGCTGAAAGGAGTACTTCTGGAGGTAAGGGGAGGGACTTCTGGTAGCAAAGGTCAGTAGTTAGGGCGGTGGGACTTCCAGTCACAAGATGGTGACCAGGGGGTGGGGCACCTGTCAAGTGCTACCCATGCGGCCCTCGACAGCTTGCCAAAACTCAGTAAGTGGCCCTCTGCCCAAAATAATTGCCCACCCCTACTTTAGGGTATGCTTTAGAATAGTCACTGGGGAGGGCCCCATTGTCTTGGCCATACATCTCTGAGTTTGAAGATGCGAGTGAAGGCAGATGTCTAGGCTGTGCCTAAGAAACACTGTAGATACAGCAGTGTAGACATACCCCTAGTGACCAATGGCTTTCTTAAAACCAATATACATATTAGTAATGGGGTAGTACATAAGAGAAAATAATTTGAAAAAAAAGAAATATCCAACAGGCCTATTTCATCTCAACCCATTTCATGCTTCATTAGAAGCTAAGCAAGATGGAACACTATCTTGAATTACACAAAGAAAGCAGATCAAATTACTTTCTTTCAGGCAGATCTAGATAGCCTTTCAGAAACTCTCTCCAAACTGTTTTTCCCTTTTCATACCCATGTCCCTCCACAGCCCCATATTACATTTCACCCTGGTCTCTAACAGTGAGAGAAAGATGAAATTCTTGTGCCATGAGGCTTACTTTCCCTTTGGAAATAATTGTTATAATTTTTATAACCATGGATAGTTTTCAAATCCTTGTAACTCTTGTATTCTTTTTTAAATCTTAAGCTTGTGGCTACTCTGATTTCCTATGGAAATAAATTCTATCTTCTAGAGTTTCATGGGGAATAACTTTCAGTGATATCAACCAGTGGGGCGGGATAGAGGGAATTACAAACAATCATGGAAGACTATGCATTAACGAATTTTGCATGATATCCCAATCCCAATATTTAATTTTCTCAAGAATCGGCACAAACTAAACATTTTTCATAGGAAACTAAATTAAAAATCTAAACAAGGTAAAATATTGCACCTCAAGAAAACAAATGGTTAATTTTATGAAAGACTTACATTTGAATTTTGCAAATATAAATGTTGCAACAGATGCAAAACAGTGTACAAGCCATTTTTACTATGATAAACATACTTTGATTTTTCTGATGTGTCCATAGCCATACTTTAACAATGATATTTCTAATTTGAGACCATTTGTTACCTCATGATCATCTGAACTATCTCCTTTATATCTCACTAACTAAAGTGATTTATTAAAATCTGAGATAATTATTTCAGTGGTTTTAATATATCCTAATCATTTGTAATTATATTACACCTTATATTTATGAATAAAGTAAACCATATTCACCAGATTTAGGGTACCCTGCTAGGATGACATCATCACTTCTTGCTTCAAATGCCTCCAAAGCTTTGAATTGCTCAGGACTACAAACAGTAGCTGGGTAGAAGATCCCCTTGTAGGAAAATAGCAGATCTTCACTCTTCATTGTGTCACCAGTAGCAATTGCCTTATCTACCAGATCAATAAATACTTTCCTGTTTTTTGCCATCCTTCTCTTTCTCTCACGCTCTCTCCTCTTGTGCTGGATGTGAAGTTCTGTGTAAGCAGAGTCCCAGCTTAGCTTTTAATAGAGGATTATTTTTCTTTTGAACCAAATGAGCAAAACTTGACTCCACCTTCTTCATCTGTAGCGACGTAGGTCCAAACAAACAGTATGGACCAACAACCACTGGAGTTACTTAAGGTCATACTGCTGACCAGGAAAGTCAAGGGAAGAAAGTCCAAAGAAGAAAACAAAGAAATTAAATACTTGCTTAAGTTAAAATGGTTATGTAACTTTAAAATACCACATGTAAAAATTTGCAGGAGAATTAGTGCATAGAGTACATGGACATAATCCATTGATAAACAAAAAAATAACACCAATGCCAGGTTTTTCTTTGGTTGGTCAACCACAGGATGCTTTTCTGATAGGAGCTTCGCCATTTTGTTTATATGCTACAATGGGATTATTTTTATTATACAACCTTATCATTCTTTGAGACCTGAGATGTGAAGTGTTGAGATCTGGAATGAGAGTTGTCACTGTGCTGGGCCCCTGGCTAGCCCATTGTTACATTTGGATAGAGGCTAAGGAGTTTTTACCATCTGGTAGTCATGTGAGGGCAGCTTACATAAGATACAGTTTTTTGTTTAAGGAGAGCATCATGAGTTATTAATAGTTTTCAGGTTTGTATTCATATAACCTGATTAGTTTGAGTGTCAGTTTAGGGCCCTGCTGCATGTTCAAATTAAAGCTGGGTAGAAACCAGCTATAAGGTTATTACAGATTTTCAAGTTCTCATTTTGTAGCTGATTAGCTCTTTTTATAGCTGGATGAACATTTTCATGGTGTGATAATTACTTTACATGCGTAGCTGGTCTAAATTTATTGTACAATTAACCAGTTAGTTGTATAATATACGTAACGTGTGGCAGGGACCTTACAGACCTATGCAAAGGGTAAAATCCTGAAACCACTTAAGCCAATGCAAAAGCTTCTAGGAACTCTCAAAAAGGATGAGAAGAGAAGCATTGAAAAAAACAAGGGATACCATAGAATACGATAGTCTTTGGAACTAACACTACAGCACAAGTGGCTGGAGCCTTTTCTCTAACCCAAGGGTGCTTGACCCCAGATTGCAGGACAGATCCAGCCCAGGGAACTGTGTCACCTGGCCTGCAGGGCTCCACAGCGGTCTAGAAATTTGGAGGCAGGGGAGGAGCAACCAGGGCCAGCCCATCCTATCCTGCAAAACCTGCAGCCGCAGGGGGCTCTGCAGCCAAAAGGCCCCCTGCGTCCAGACACTTGCCACACCCCTCGCCCCACCAATGCCGCCACCAGCTTCACATCCAGGCTCTCACCCTCCCTCCCCCAAGTCTGCCGCCACTGCCACCACTGCTGCTGCTGCCACCAGCTTCTTGAGCCACTCGCCACCCCTCACCCCCCCAACACTGGCTTCTTCACACCTGGGGGTTCCAAAAATATAGTTTGCAAGGGAGACCCAAAAGATTGTGGGCCGGCCCTGGGAGTGGCAGCATTAATTGTTGCTCCCCTGCTGCCAAATATCCAGATCCATGGGGAGCCCAGCAGGCCAGATAAGATGGCTCTGTGTGCCAGATCACACCAGCTCACAGTGGGCATGTCTACATGAGATGCTACGTTGCCACAGCAACATTGGTACAGCAATGTACATCAGCAGGCACCACCCATGCCACCACTGCTACTGTACAGTAGTAGTGGGCAACTGCACAGTAGCTCACTGCTACTGTGCAGCAGGGTAGAAAATGACTCAAGCACCACCGGGACTGCTCAGTACTGGTGGATACCACACAGTCATTTAGTACTTGCTTTAGATATACAATAAAGCAAGTACTAAATGACTGCACAGTATCAACTGCACAGTCAGGGACACGTGTAGATGCACCCAGTTAAATCAGGACCATTTATCCAGGAACCTCTAGGTTTAACTCTCAGCAGGATCACTGGCACACTGCAGTCAAAATCCCCAGCCTTGGCCACAGCCAGCACCCAATGCTTTTGAGGAAGGTGAAACTCTCCCCCACCAACACATGTAGTGATAGGAAGAGGATAAAATTTGTTTCTGGCCCTATGTGGCAACAGCTGAAGCCCAAAAGCAGGGGAAATACTCATAGTAGAACATAGGCATAGCTACTCCTAGATCATCCCTGATCAATGCTTTCACTCTTCTTGAACATGTCTAATGATGGAGATTCCACAACTCCCCTAGGCAGTCTATTCCATAGCCTCACTATTGTAATAGCAAATAAGTTTTTCCTCATGTCTATTCTACACATATTTTGCTTTTCTTTATGTCAAGCCTTTAGATATTTGAAGACTGGTCTCGTATAAAATATTGCCATAGAATTAATATTGAGAGTATCAGTACAAAACACATGCATAAGATACAGTAAGATTTAGTAAGAAATAGATTTTCTATGGAGCCTCTGCACTTCTGCTAATGCATTACAGTGGGATATCTCATTGCACAACTTCATTCTTCTTTGAGAACTGAGGCCTGAAACACTGAGGCTGAGAAGAAGCACCTTGTGTGTCAGGCTCCCTGTGCAGAAGCCTCCTGCTCTGGTTATTTACCAGTCTCTCCCTTTGCAGATGTACAAGGCACAATGCCTAGCTTATCCATTTTTTTTAGTTTAACTAAGGAGATGGAGATTTTTCCATCTGGTTTTTGGGTGGCAATTGCTGATTCTAACACTAGAAACAGTGGAAACTGGATCCTTCACATCTGGGTGGTGCAGAATATATTCAATTCTCAGAGGTTGCTGTATGTAACCCGGGTGGTACCCAGAGGCATACCCACTCTCCAGTTGAAGGGATCAGAGCTGGTGCCGGAGAGCTGTAGGAGATGGAGCTGCCTGAGGTGCGCAGCACTCCTCCTACTCTCTATAGAAAAGAGTCAGAACATCCATAAGGTCTTAATCATATACCATTTAATGAGGGGGGACAGGGGTTGGGACATAACATAGATACCAGGGAGTAATGTGTACACTCCTGTACCCAGGGGAACAGGAGACTTCAACAATGGTTAAGCGTACTCATTCAACCAACAGGACAAGCTAACAAAATATAAGGCCCAGGCTAACAAAATATAAGGAGCAGGTTAACAAAATATAAGACATGGGCACTCCAGGATGGCCAGGGGGAGAAAAGAGATGAAGAACCCAGCTCCCACAGAGGATCCCCCCCCGCAAAATGCCTTGGCCAGGAATCAAATGCCGTGTCTCCCACATGGTAAGTGAGAGCTCTACCACTGAACTACTAATGCTGGTGCTTCTGCTGGCAACTCCAGGGCTCTAGTTCTTCCAGGATCCCCGCTTGTGTACCATCTGCACATTTAGTCAGCTGCCTGGTAAAACCCCAAGCTCAAGCTGCTGCCCTCAGCTCAGGGTTTGGTGCCTCCCAGCTCCCTCCCGAGCTCCCTCCCATGCCTGAGTGCCCCTGCCTTCTTCTGTGGGGGACATCAGCACCTCAGGCTGCCTGGTGCAGGCCCAGGACCCTCCATGTACCGACCTGTACACCAGAGCCAGCCCCATGCCAGGAAAGGGAAGACGTGGTCAAGTCCCTATCGCTGCCTGGGAATCCTTGCAGTTGCCTCCTCTTGGGAATTCACTGAACTCCCCTTGAGCCTGGTGCATTTCCCCTTTTATCCCCCTCCAGGTCACCAGTGGGCCAATTGGAGGACATGGGAGGTGAGTCTTCACTCAGGTCTGGTTTCTCTACCCAGCTCCTGCGTGAAGCGGGGGCAAGCCTTCCCCTTTTCAAGGACTGGGTTGGCAGGGAAAAGGAAATCCCTCCCTCAATCATTTTTTAACTTTACAAAACCCCTGGGCCCAAGCTGCCACCCTCAAGTCCATGAGATGTATAAAAGATGAGCTGTTTAGATATTTATTGCAGCTTTGACTTTAGAGGCTGCAATATTGCTGTACTCAATTGGAGTTTGCCAGGAGTCCTACACAGTCAATAGCAGATCTAGGACTTAGAAAAGGGGGGGCTACAGTCAAGATGGGGTTCTTGGACAGGGCCAGTAGGATGCAGTAAGCACTGCTGACTGCCCAGCCAGGGCAGGAAGAGGGGCTGGGAAGCCTGGCTCCAGAAGGATTGCAGGATTAGACTGTGACAAAAGAGGCAGCCTGCCTCTGAGTTCCAGCCTGCAGCTCTGGTGCAGAACACTTGGAGGGTCTTTGTGTGAGCATGTGTTGATGTAAATAGTTGTTGTAAATAGTTTCATAAGCTGGACATCTAGGCTAGGTGCAGATGTTAGAGGAGGCTATGAGGCGATTAGATAGCATTTAAAATGGCCTCCCGATCTAACTTAGTTCACCCAGGTGCGGAACTTACATTAGTTAGGTGGATCTAACTGTGAACTGCACAGAAGTTCAGGATAGTTAGATCCATCTAAAAATGGCCAACCTGACCTAATTTAACCCTGCCAAGCCAGTCTAAGTTAGGTGTACCTCAGAGGCAGGGTACCCCTGACTGATCTAGTTATCCTGAACTTTGCTGTACAGTGCCCACTATAAAGTCCCCACAGAATCTCCCAGCCCTTCCCCAGGGCTAGGAAAGCCCAGCTGCTGCCCCCAACCCTGGAGCTAAGATTTTCCTACCCTTCTTTCTGGAACTGGGCAATTTTTAGCCCCCCCCCCGTTTCTTCCCCCACCCCCAAATGGACAATCCCCTCCAAAGAACCAACCAGCCCCACTCCCCAACAAAGCTACCAACACCCCTCTCCCATTCCATAAACTGCTCCCAGTGCGAGTTTTACAAGCATTCACCATTGCTGGGAGCTAAGCAGGTAAGTTGGGGTGGGGACATGGGACAGGCAAGATCAGAGGGCTGTTCACCTCAGGGTGTGGAGGTTGGGGGGCTAAAAATACCCTCTGGTCCTGGCGGTGGAGGAGAGAGCTCTCCATTCTCACAACTCCCACCCCCACAGACCTTGCAAGCCCCCCTGATCCCGCCAAACCCTCCTGGA
>NW_005841870.1:3760079-3771611 GCF_000455745.1 Alligator sinensis
AGCATTCTGGGCCTGGCAGCAGGAACTGTTACCCCATGACATTATTTTTAAACGCATTGGATGCATCTACACAAGCCACTTTACTGCACAGTACAGCGGTTTACTGTGAAGTAATTGTGCCCATCTACATGTGCACACAATTACTGTGCAGTAAACTGCTCTAATTGTGGGTAAATTTACTTGTGATTAGTTACTGCACAGTCGTGCTCATGTCAATGCCTGACCAGGAGCAAATGTACTCCCAGTCAGCTGAGCAGCAGGGAGTACGGCTGATCCCTTCCCCAAGGAGCTTCCTGCTGCCAGGGCAGGCTCCACCACCAGTGCCCGGGTGGGCCTATGTCCCCCTGCCCCAGAATCAGGGAGCTCACAGACCCCACCCTAGAGCGCCCCCTGGCTGCTGCAGGGGACAGTGTAGGGCCAGTGGAGGTGAGAGCAAATTGCTGCCATGAGCAGCAAATCTTCTCCCAAGTCCCTGCATGTGTAGATGCCTGCCCTAAAACATTTACTTGCAAGTAACTCACTTGTAAGTAAACTGCTCCCAGATCAAATGCACGTGTAGACACCCCCTACACTTTTGTACCAGTTTTGTTGTGAGTGTAGGTGGCTGTGCCTGAAGAGGAAGAGGGAGGCTATTATTGCACCCGATCCTGTCTGATCTTGGAAGCTAAGCAGTCCCAGGCCTAGCTAATACCTGGCATTGGACTGCCTTGGAATCCCAGGTACTGTAGGCTGCCTGCCATTTAGAGGGTTCAGAAAAGGGCCACCCACTTGGTAAGAGGGCAGCAGGACAGGCCCTATGAGGAGAGACTGAGGGACCTGAACCTGTTCAGCCTCAGCAAGAAGGGGGACCTGGGGCCTGCCTATAAACTCATCAGGGGAGATCAACAGCAAATAGGTAGAGCCTTTTTCTCCCCAGCACCACCTGGGGTGACAAGGAACAATGGTCACAAGCTGATGGAGAATAGGTTTAGGTTAGAGATCAGGAGGCAATATTTTACAGCAGCTGCTGCAGCAGAGTTGAGCCTGGCTTCCCCACTGGAGTCTTTGCATGGCAGGCACAACATGGCTGTAGGAGCAGGACAGCCATATCCCCCTGTAAAGTATGTGGGGTTCTGAGGTTGGAATGATACCCTCCATGGGAGTCTTTGCCATTATACAGCCCTTCCCCTGGGAGTGGGGAGTGCACAGAGCACAAAAAGTAACCCTTGGCGACCCTGTGCCATTGCCTGTTCCTCAGCGGCAGCATGTCAAGTCCAGGCTGGTATGGCAGCAGCAGTATTGAGCATGCAACCCAAATGAAAAGAGCCCCAGAAGGTAAGACTTCCTTTCCATTCTCCTCCCCGCTTCCCCCCTCTCCCTCAGCTCTAATTGTCAGTATAAGTCCCCACACACACACCCCTCTGCTCAGGACACTGAAAGAGCTTGCTACCCCTCTGTCCTCTGTCTATCAGAGGGGATGCCCACTCTTTGTCGAGGGGCAGATTTTAAGATCAGGCACCAGGGAAGTAGAACCTGCCAGACTGGAGATTAGGGATGGAATGCCAGCTTGGAGGAGTGAGTCTTAACAAAGGATTTGTAGAATTAAATTTCATGGCCAAAGATGTGATCATGTCTTAGTAACATGAGCCCTCGATGCAGCCTCCTGCTAGTACGCATTTGCTGAGGAAAAGGGAGATGGAGCACACCATATTCTATGCAGGTTACATAATGTGTGTAGCTTTGCAAGGACTACTGTGTGTGTGAATTCAATGAGGGAGGATTAACAGAAAAACAAATGCACACACGTTTAAGCTTTTAAGAAGGTGTTTATAACAGGGGGAGGCTTAAAAAGATTAAGAGCTAGATCCAGACTGATGAACTAGAAACCTAAACAGGACTTAAGCAGGATTCAGGTACATAAATTGCAAAAAATATCCAGAATATTCTCTCTGTAATCACAATATTCTCATTGTAGTAGCCACAAAACTCACTAGGGGCATTTTTACACATCCTCCAGGGGTGCTGGTGGACAAAGTTTTAGAGTGGCTCTGAAAGCCACTCTAATTAAAGCCCTCTCATGTCTTGTGTATCAGCATCCCTGTGCTTAAAAATGGAGGTGGGGGTGCTTGAATTAAAGCTCACTGAATGAGCTTTAGTTCAAGCACCCCTGCCACCATTTTTAAGTGTGAAGATACTGATACACGAGATGCAGGAGGCTGCTGGAGCATGGTCATTCCCATGCTTCAGCAGACTCAACTGACTGAGTCTCGTTCGACAGGCTGGAATTCCAGAGGGTCACAGCAGCCTCCATGCTCATGTATAGGCACCCTGGGTGCTCCAAATCATTCAGTGCCTACATTTTGCACAGAAAAGACCCCTACATGCCTAAATGTAAGCTAGACAAAGCCTTGGCTGGGATGATCTAGTTGGGGATGGTCCTGCTTTGAGCAGGGGGTTGGACTAGATGACCTCCTGATGTCCTTTCCAGCCCTAATTTTCTATGATTTCTATTATTTCCATGCATGTGTGGAAGTGCCCCAGCCTCAGCAGCTAGGCACATCACTCCCATATAAGCCCCCCCTGGAATCCAAATGCAAGGGAGGGTGATAATTAAACTCTGCTAGATTTGCCCAGAGGTGCATTAGCTTTCTGAGAGCGTGCCTAACATGTACCAGCATTACTGAGTCCTGGGTTCTGATCCCTGCTCCCAAGACTTCTTGTGACTCTTTCTATCTTTCCCTATGGCTCTTGCACACCCGGATGCACAATGACCTAGCTACAAAAGGAGAGATGGAGTGTATCCCAGTCATACTATTCGATAGTCTCGTAGTTAAAGCACCATACTGGGAAGCAGGAGGTACAGTGTAGGCTGAAGAGGCCTAGGACACAAGTCTTCCACTGCCTGGGTGAGTACTCCAACTACTAGACTGAGGTGACAAAGCTGAGGCACTAGTGCTACAAGTGGCACAGGCAGCCTCTGGCTGTGGCACACAGCAGACTGGGAAAGAGATAGGCAGCACACTGACAAATCATGCAGGGAGAAGAAAGCAAAAGCATCAGGTCAGACAGGGAAGGAAGAAGAATGCAGAGCATCAGATTGGGCAAGGAGCAGAAAGAGCAGCAGATCAGGAAGGGGAAGGGGACCCAAGTGGCATTCAGGGAGGGTGAGGGGCTTAATTTGTAGCACACTTGCCAAAAGGGTTGGCCTCCATTATACTAGGAAAAGCATCCCCCTCCATGTAGGTAGGGGTCTGCCTGGGATCCCACATAGACAGCAGTGCCTAAGCTCCAAAGACAGGTTGGAGTACAGACACACTCCTGTGCTTCATGTTCCTTATGGCCTAGTTTCAGGTGGTTCCTCACTCAGTGCTTTCAGAATCGCCCTTTGGAAAGCCCGCTGACTGCACAGTAAACTCATTAGGTACCTGAGTCGCAGTTTGCTTCCTCTATCCTAGAGCAGGACAGCAATGCACCACTCTTAATGTGGGATGCCCTGTAGGTCTACAACTAGCTAAGTAAAATGACAGTCACTACCCTTTAACTTCTTACCACTGAATATGGACTCTATTTCAATAGCTCCCTTGATGAAAGAATGGGAGTGCAATTATGCAATTTTGGACACAGGCTCAAAGGTATTTAAATGCATGCAATATAGGATACTGCCTTTAGCAAATGGTGCCTACTATTTATTGTAGACTGGAAAGTGTCACTGTTAAATTCTAACATTCAAAATGATTAAATTTATTTTTAAATTCCAGGTAGTACATTTTAGCAGTTTTGTAGTATTAAATTGGATGTGATTGTGATAACTGCATTGGTTAAAGACAATAATCTTTGTGGGCAGTAGGCTTATTATAAAATTGAAGGCTAATAGAAAGTGATATTATTCAAAGGAGAACCAAAACTTAAATGTTTGCACATCCACACAAAGAACATTGGAACAAATAATTTCTCTTTTTTTTTCTTATTGTGATCAGAATGAGATCATGTTGTGGGAAATTGTTGGTTCAATAACTGTGCTTAATCATCAGGCTTTGTCACATGCTTTCAACCCTCTCTCAGTTCCTTCTACACCCTTCTCAAATTTCCTATCCATTTCTTGGTTCTGAGTTTCAGTATAAGGGCTCTTCCAGGTGCTAATATTCCCTCCATGGATATGCAGTTATTTCATTACAGTGTGTGTATCACTGCCACATGACATGGAAAGTATGTGTTTAACCTCATTAGCTGCAATACATTTTCTTAACATTGAAGCTGTTATGACTCCAGCTGACTATTACCAACAACAAAACAAGGACCCAATTCTCATTCCCTTTTGATGAGTAGAATGTAAGGCTAAACCGAATTTAAAAGAAAAAAAACTCAAATGCCTAAAGCAGGAATAAGAAGGAATTAGGGCACCAAAGTCTAACATCACAATTAAAAAAACCCTTTTCAGCTGTCATCTAACTCAAGAAGTACTTTTTTTTGTTTATTTACAGCTCCAGATGCCTGAGAAACTTTCAATCTGTCCATACCCAGATCTGCCCCAGCATTTACAGAGCTGAGCAGTTTTTCCACTTTGCTCACACCTAGCTCAACCAGGGCTTAGAAACTGGGCTTTTCTCCCTTTGAGTCTCCTGATTCAATAGGTCTGAGCATGCCCGGCACAAACCAGCAAGATCAAGCTTCCCACAGAACACTGGTGGCTGTCATGTCACAGGCAGAAGTGCTACACCTATTAATTAATACAATTGCCTAGTGGTTAGAGCTTGTATTTTTTTAAAAGTGTCATTCCTTCCTCGTCTTGAAGGAGTTCAGAGCCACTCCTCTTACCTTCAGGAGCATGCCCTTATGGTTAAGCTACAGGCTTTTTTGAGTATGTGGACATGCGCCATGCTTCCTGAAGGGTGTTCCACCATGCAGAAAAGAATTAAAATGTGTTGGTCCAGAGAGAGAGAGAGAAACCCAGAAAAAGGAACAAGATTTAGATACGAATGATCCTGCCTTGAGCAGGGGGGTGGACTAGCTGACCTCCTGAGGTTCCTTCCAGTCCTACTTTTCAGTAGGTTACTGGTAAAGGTACTCACCTGTAGGGGGAGAGACCTGGGATCAGATCCCTGTTTCTGTATTTTATCCGTTGACTATTTATATGTGAAATATCTGAACAGTCGTGAAGGCAACATCCCAGATGAAAGCCCTCACCACTAACTACAGAGTCCAAGGATCCTCCAGTCCAGCTTCCACCCTTCACCCCCAGAAGCCTTGAGTGAGGTGCCCAGGTCACAAAGAAAGGAAGGATTTCAGGCACGCTCTTGTGCTTAGTGTTTCCTGCTGTGTCCTTGCAGGCAATCCCTGTTTAGCATGCTGGCTTTTTGGTGGGGGTTTTGGATCACCACACTGTGGCATCTACAATCCAGTCTACACAGAGCTGATGCACCGAACACAGAGTTCTGAATTGCACTCTTGATGTCAGGAGCCTTAGGTTGCATCCACGTGAGCAAGGGCATACATTTGCAGCAACACAAATGTATGCTGCTGCTTTGTGCCACAGTGCACATCCCTTCTAATGTGGTTTGCAGTGGGACACATTGTCCCATTGCTCCACGTGCTACAGGAGGGGCTGGCTGGGGCACAGGGTGCCTCACTGCAGAGCTAGCCAGCAGGCAGCCCCAACACTGAGGCACCCTGTGCCCCAGCCAGCTGGGGAGCAGCCCATGGAGATGGGAGCAGATAGCCCAGGGCTGGCTTCTCCCCCACCTCTGCACACTGCATAGCCCCTGTCTTGAGACACTCTGTGCCCCAGCCAGTCACCCCCCAGCTGGCTGGGGTGCAGGGTGTCTCAAGATGGGAGAGCAAGCAGCCCAGGGCTGCCTGCTCCCTCATCTCCACATGCCTTAGCACAGGGACTCTGCAGCAGAGCCCCCATGCTGAGGCACACAAAGACATGGGAGCAGCCAGTCCCGGGCTGCCTGCTCCCCCGTCTTGAGGCACCCTGCACCCCAGCCAGCCAAAGAGCAGTTGTCTGGGGCACAGGGTGCCTCAGCATTGGGGGCTTCACAGCATATGGGGACAGAGAAGCAGCTACTCCTGGGCTGCCTGTTCCCCGTCTCTGTGTTTGTCCTGGTGCATGCCACCTTGGTATGCTTTGTGTTCCTTTTTTTTCAGGTTTTTTTTTTTGACTACCGGGAAATCCTGGTAGCAAATTTTGCCCTGGCACTGCTAATTAACAGCGCAGTGCATAGATTAACATGCAATTTGTGCAGTTTGTGGCACCACCAAGTGGTTTGTGGCACTACAAACCACATGTGCCTCCCTGTCCAGATCCATCCTTAGGGGCTAAAGACCATTTCACCTTTTTTGCTACTAAAATGGCACTTACAATTCAGATTCCATTTTACCCGTGCAGTGGAAAAGTTCCCCCAGGTACACATGTACCTACCAGAAATAAATAGTCAAGGGCAGAGGCCTTGCCACCTTTTCCACAGTGCCTTAATGACTTAAGCCCTGACTTTTCATGGCTTTTCTGTACCTTACATTTCCCATATTTACATAAATATATTATAACCCTGAATGCAAGGCAACCATCCAATAATTAGATTCTATATATGGAAAATTAAGAAATTTTGCTATAATTTTCCAGATATGGAATCTAATTATGGGAGGTTTTTCTTGAGTTGCCTTGAAGGGAGGAAGTCTGGCTCCACCTCATGGAGGGCAGAGCCACACTAATCATGTGCAACAGTCTGAGAAAGGGGATGACAGAGGGATTCTTGATGAACTGCTTGGGGCCTTGTTTGGTGATGCTTGTCAGATATTTAAGGCTGGTGAAAAACAAGAATAATTGGAAATGGGTAAAAAAAAAAAGGCACAGTTCAGCTGTGGGAGTGAAGAGGAAAATTAAATGTATTCAAGGTAGTGGCTTAACATGAATTGGATTTGAAAAACAGTTGACTCTGGGGTCTGTCCAGGCTGGGGCCAACAATCAGCTGATTGTTAGCAGTGGCCCCAGGACTGCACTGAGGCTGGTTTGAGCCTTAGGGCCAGAGCAACAAGGCACCGGTACAGGCAGAGACCAGAATTATGATCCCCTGCACTGGCAGTAGTAATGGCACAACTGGGATCTGATCTGGATCCCAAAATCACACATCCTGCCATGTATGTTGGACATGGAAGGAAGCACAATCGTTGGGGTTGAGGACCAGAACCTATTGCACCAGGGGCCTGAGCAAACCAGAGTTCATAGCTTTTATACACAGTGCTGGTTTTATTTTTGTTTGGGTTTGTTTTGGGGGATTTTTTTTTTTTTTTGCTATTATCCTTCTTCATTTTCTGAGTGTTTATCTGAAGTTTGAAATAGTTTTAATAAGATTTTTTAAAAGGTTTTCTTCTTCTAATAATGGATCTAGTAGATGGCACAGACCAGTGGTTCTCAAGCTTTAGACTCAAGGCACCTCTTGGAAAATGGCAGCACTTAGCTTTTACTTGTTTTCTGACTATGAAGTAATTCTCTTGCAAATACCTCAGAAACAACACACAGGTCAGAATGTTTTTGATGAAATCAATTCCTCTTTGAAATCTCAGGGTTTTCACACCTAACAGTGCTAATATTGTGCAGCAGCCCACAGCCCCCTTAAAAGGGTCTCACGCCACCCTAGCATGCTGCGGCTCCCTGGTTGAGAATCACCGGCATAAACTTTGCTCTTTAAGGCAAGGGATGGAAGTTACACATACACCGATTTAAGTGATCAAAAACTGATTTAAACCTATAACAGAACAGAAGCTCAGTGCACATAAACCAGTTTCAAAATGGCTGAAACTGTTTTACGATCATCCTGGTTGAATGTAATATCAGACTTGACAAACCAGTTTATGCAACTTCTGTCCCCGACCCCTTCCTGGTTCAAGTTAAATCACAGTCCCCCAGCATCCCAGCATGCTTTCCAGGCTTGGGCTAGGCTAGGCTGTCTGCTCCAAAGAGCAAGGCTGGCCCCACCCCTCTGTTCACTAGCTCACAAACTTATAGGTGGCTGCAACTGTGGACTACAAATCCCAGAGGCACCTGGAAGCAGGAAAAGGAAGTGATGAGCAATGCTGCAGAGTCCTGCTGCTGTAATTTTGGACTGCAAATGCCAGAGACCTTGGTGCCACACACAGATGCTGCCAGCGGTGCCAGTGGCAGGACGGCGAGTGTCGGTGGTGCCTTTTTGCAAGGGGTGCACTACCACACACACCCCACATGCACCCATGTGCACCCCCTATGTGTTGCCCCTGTCCAGTAGATTACACATCCCTCTACATCTTTCAGTAGCCTCCATTATAAGGATTTCAAGTCATTTCTCCAAAATGCTATATAGTGTGAGATCCATTACAAAAGCATGGTTACCTACCGTGTGCATAAAATCCTTTTTTCATGCATGTGATCTGCAAAAGGGTGTAACTAAGTAAGCATTTGTGCAGGGATTTTGAACAAGATTCACATTGGTGCTGGAATCACCAGAATGTTAGGCACTTTGGCCTAGGAGGGCAGATCAGTTTGGCTAGGTTGGCACCTTGGATCTGTATACAGTTAATGGAGAGATGCTAGAGATTCCTAAATGTGATTTAGGGTTAAGGACCCAGACATTATACACAGAAAATGAAGAGAGGTGGGTATGTCCCAAGGGCACTCCAGAAAGCCTGGGGGCACCAAGTGGTAGTCACCAGGAAAAATGAATCAAGACGGAACATAGGCCTCTATTTATATCACACTCACTCCTTTCAGGAGCTTAGATACCTGACTCACACTGCATGTTAGGCCCCTCTGTTTGCTTGCAGATTACAATGCATAATCTGACTCCTGGAGGTAGGTGCAGTATAGTGTTGCCCTCTTGCCTAATTGTCTAGTGCTTGGTGAATTTAACCAGCAAGTGGAAGATCTAAATGATATGCCCTTCATTGCTTGAGAGGTTTAGACCAACCTTTTCTAATTCCCAAGAAAATGACCTACAGTAAAGTCTAGGTAGAAAGAGGGCACAAGGGAACCTGACACTTTAGCCCAGTGAAGGAGACATTCCCTTGTGGCCCATTTCCATTGAGTTCCACTTCCTGCTGCCAGGGCTGTTTATTCTTTTTATGTCAAACTATCATTGCTTAAACCAAAAAAATTATTTTGGCAGCAGGAGTTAAGCCCCAAATCCTACTCCCTTCCTTTCAAGAAATGGCCTCCTTCCTGGACTACAGCATCAGGCCCTGTAGCAGGCACTAAGGTGCCTGCTACTGAGAGAGCCGGGATAGCTCCTCAGGTGCTGGTTGCTGAGGTAACTGGAGGAAACTAATGAGCCCCACCTGCCTAGCCAGCTGAGGGAAGGGGCAGGGCCTGGCTCCTATATAAATCACAGGCAGGAGGCAGGTCCCTACCAGCAGCTGAGGAGGAAGGAGCTCCCTGCCATGGAAGAGAGGGGAGGGGTGATGAAGGAGCAGCATCTGATACTGCTGAGAGATAAAGGATCCCCAGTAGGCTTGAGTGTGATTATAGCCAGGTGGCTTCTGTTTGTGTTGTAGCCAAAGGGGCTTGTGTTTGTGTTGTTGTTTTATCACTGGCGGTTTGGGTGAGGCTATCAGGGGATGGAGGAGGCCTTATAGGGGACTCACAGTGGAATGGGGACCCCAGCGCCAGTGAGGGTGCAGCATTTGGGGTGCACTGACCCCAGCCCCAGAGACGGCCAGTTGAGAAGCCCCAGAGAGGGGGCGTTGCTGAGAAGCCCCAGTGCAGGCATGGTGAGCCCCGGAGAGAGGGCGGCATTACTGAGAGGGCCCCGGAGAGAGAGAGACGGGACTGCAGAGAGCCCGAGCGCTAGAAAGGGCACGGTGAGAGAGACCTAACAACATCAGGCACATCTGCGAGGCTTGGGGCATGGTACAGGGGTGGTTGGAGCCATGCATACTCCATAAGGCTGGAGTGTACAGGAACACTCACTACCATGGACGACCTAAAGATAACAGGAGAACCGTGGACTAGTAGACGAAAGACAGTCTCCCTATAAAATACATATATAAGATCAAAGTCGTGGCGGGTGAGAATTGGAGGGTGCTAGTCAGCAGCCTGGACACGGTAAAGGAGGCAGCAGCGGAAAGCACGGCGACCCTGACCACCCTCCTGTTACAGGCCCCCTCATGCATACTTTCTTTCTTATGTTCATGGCTGTCCAAACAGCTGTTATGAACAAGGAGCCCTTACCCCACAGACTAACTTATAGCCTAAAGGTTGACCTGAATTTTCCTGCCCCAGGCAATCTCCCTTCATATCCATGAAATAACTGTACATTGGAAACACATTGGTGGGGCAGGGGGCACATGTCCTCCCCCCCCCCCCCCCGCTTTTTTGGGGTGGGGGGGGTTTTCTGGGATGATGGTGGGGTGCTGCAGCCCAGCCAGAGACAGGCTCAAAAGTAATGGAGGCAGCAGCAGCAGTGTGATCTCAGCACTGACTGCAGGGCCTGGGGCTGTAGCCCAATCAGAGCCAGTGCCTGGCAGCTGCAGGGGCAGCAGCAGTGTGAAGCTGTTTCTCTCCTCCCCCACCTGCACCCCTATCAATACTTACAGGTCATCAATGCCTGTACTGAGCACTTTCTCTGGAATCCATCCAGAGCAAGTATTACTATGGTCCTTTATGAATGCATGGATGTCAGTCGTGTCATACTCTGGTCCCTGCTTCCAGGGTTGTTTCTGGTTTTCCTAATCATATAACAATCCTAAGAAAGATGCATAAACAGTTCTTGGAATAAAGACTGGAATCCAGGATTCCCCTCTCCCTAGGGGAAGCCCTTATGACTGAGTTAACATGTCAGGGACCCTTTTGTCTAATGGTCTGTGCTACTTCAGGGGGCTTCAGAACCAGTCTGCCTACAGAGTCAATCTGTCTCTCAGCTACTAACCATGTTGACAGAAAGAACCCCCCACAAAGAAACTGTATTTAATAACAACTTGTAGGGGTTCCCTCCCTATCCAAGGGGGTAGGTGAGTAACCCACAAGCCACATGCCAGGTAAAATCCAATGATTTACTTTTTATTGCAGAAACAGAAAATCAACAACATGTATTTGAAATGATCTTATAACTAGTTCAAGAATAGCAAGTGCGTTGGGTTGGAAGAAAAACACTGCACACCCTTTTCCCTCGTTATTACCTGATGGGTCTCAGGAACCCCACCCAGCGTCCCGGGGGATGAGACTACCTCCTTTATCAGGTCCTCAGCCTTATCCTCCCTGAAGTAGTCCCGCCCAAGGCTTTGTTCTTAAAACCTTTATACCTTTCTGTCTCCCATCTGCCCGAGATCCTCCAATCACACAACGCCTCTAGCTTTTATCACCTTTTATGGGTTAGAGCAAGCCTCATTGTATGCTGCAAAGCAGGGTCACCTCGGGCCTTGCCGCAGTTCCCCTTTTCATGGCTGTTTATTTCTAGTACTTTCCAGAACAGTTAGTTGCTCAAAGCATTTCCCTCTTCTCCATTTCAGCTGATCAGCAGATGCATTAGGTCATTGTCTCGTGGCCCCCGGGTTCTTCAAAAGTTCCCCCCCCCCCCCCCCGCTGGC
>NW_005841870.1:3771877-3789868 GCF_000455745.1 Alligator sinensis
CCCCCCCCGGGCTGCCAGTTTGGCCTCTTCCCAGAGGCCTCTTCGAGATGGGCCTTACACAACTCTATCTACCATTCTGATTAAGGGGTATTACCCATTCATTCTGTACAAATTGGCCATTACTGTAAAAGACTGCACAACACACAGAGACATGGAAACCTGTACTTACATCACATGTTTAATTTTGAAAGATCTGAAAGTGCTTTGCTATTTGATTCATTGCTAAGTTTTCACTGCTCAGAGTAGTACAACAGAAGAGGTGACATTCTCAAACCTAAGGCATTCAGAAGCAAAAAGAGATCAAGGTAAAAGTGTTTTGAAATAATCTGAGGGTGCAGGCATGTGGTAACACTTGAATAAAAATCTTTATATTGTATACAAAATATCATATAAAAATTAACTATTCATTTTTTTTTTTTTTTTTTTTTTAATTCTTCCTTCTCGGGGACAGAAAGAGGAATTGTCTAACACTTGCATTCAGTTGACATCTTGTGCCAGGCTGACCTCTGAATTAAGAACTCTAGCCTTTGAGGGTCTCTATATCATGTCTATTTCTAAGCTGCACGTCCTTAGACTTTGGAACCCTCTTTACACACATGACATCAGCATATCCAGCTTCCTAGTCAACATGCAAACAAGGCTCCCACATCCATGGTTTCATTGTCTATCAGGAGTCAAGGAGCTACCTCAGGAAATATGCAACTACTACACCTTCTGTGGAAACTGCACATAATCTCCACTTCCTGTTCTTCATGCCAGGTGCACAGTCTCTCAAAAAACCTAGGACCACCCTTGTTAGTGACACTACAAAGATGGTTTTCAAACCAGGGCATGGAAGCTAAAACAAAGACACAGAGGCACAACATCAATGTGTAATTGCCTTGACAGTTTTCTGCTCATAAGTGCTTGCTTGGGACAAGTTTCTAAGATTTCAAGTCAGGGACAGAAATACATGCAGGACTTCAAGACTTTCCAGGGAAGCCTGAAATCACAGACTCTCCAGAAGTTTCAATTTCATACTGGATAACTGTGCTGGTGAAACAAAATATTTTTGCAAAAGCATTTTTGTGAGGCAACAAAATTTATCTAGACTGTTTCTTCTTCCATCAAACACAAATGGAGAAGGAAAAGGAGAAAGAGAAATATTTTCCAGCTTTTCCATTTTTACTCGAAAAACGATATTTTTTTCCTGCAATCTTTTCTACACTTTATTTTCTATTAGCTAAGAGGAACTCTTTACATGAAAAGCATTTGGAACTTAATTCATCTTAATTTTCAGCACACCTGGAAGCAAAGATGGACATATAGTCAGATCCAGTGTCTGGAGGGGATCACATAGCCCATCTCCTGCTCCCCAAGTAAACTAAGAAAATAATAGAAAGGAAGGTCCCTGATCTGTCAGTAACATTTCACTTTTTTTTTTTCTAGTTTAGGCCATTTTTTACCTCCCAGGAGCAAAAGTTTAAATAAAGGTTTGGATATCTGTCTATAGCTCAGAAAGACTTGTAGCCTTGATATAATAACTACTAGGGCTTGGTTCTATGGACTGGGTTATGGCTAGGAGGTCAGAGTAGTGGAACATAATGGTCCCTGTTAGTTTAGACCAAGGGCGGGCAATTATTTCAGGTGAAGGGCTGCTTACTGAGTTTTGGCGAGCCATTGAGGGCTGCATGACAGGCAGCCAGAGGCAGATAAATATTAATTTTCTAAAATTTTTAGGGGCCCTGTGGGCTGGATAGAATGCCCTGGTGGACCACATCCAGCCCGCGGGCCACATTTTGCCCACCCCTGGTTTAGACCGATATATGAAGTGAAGGGAGAGTGTGCAGGTCTCCCTTAGATTCTCTTTGGGCATCATAGCAATGTACTACACCATTTCTATGGGTGCTGTCCTTAATTTAACTCTTTTTAGTTCGATGTTTGGCTCTCTCTAACCTCACCCATTCTTGATTGACATCCCTCAGTTGGGCTTAGGGAACGGCGCAAGATGCATGGGTGAAAGTGAAAGCCCGTCATGCTCCTGAACCCCAAAGCACCCCAGTGACCCCCAACAGCCATGGAGCGCCCCCGCCAACCTCCAGCATAGCCAGACGTAAGCGGGGCCTGTGTTAGGAGGGGACTAGTCCAGCTCAGCTGCGGGAAGGCGGCTGATTCACCAAGGAGGGTCTCACCAACCCTGGCTCCTACTTCACCCAGCCCCCAGGGAGCCATGTGATCAGAGCCTCACAAACAGGCTGCACAAACAGGCATGATTGTCTGCCCAGCACATGAGTTAGCATGGAGTTTGCGTAGGAGGGTGAGCGGGAGGGCCCAAGGCCCTGCCTGTGCACCCTAAGAAGGCAGTCCCAGCCGTAGCCAGCCTCCCAGTGGCACCATGTGGATGGGCACATGCCACAACCTGAGGGTTCTCTCAGGGTCTGCGGCCCCCCACTCTGGCACCTCAGAGGCCTATACCCAGACGGAGCCCATGGTTCCGGGCTCCATGCAGACAGAGACCCTGGCTCTTGGCTATAGGGGCTTCCTGTCACTTTTTCTGGGGTCTGGGAGCATGTCCATCTCCCCTTGTGAGGTCTGCTCCCTTTTGGGGTCTCTGGCACGCCAGCTGGAGGAGCTCCAGGCCACAGTCCAGAGACTGTGTGCCATAAGGGATGGTGAATGGGAGATAGACTCCTACTGCTTCTCCCCTGGAGGTGGAGGGTAGACCATGGCCACCCCCCAGGACAAGGGAGAACTCAGGGACCTCCCGTTCTGTCCAGCCAAGGGGTTGGACCAAGGTGGTCAAGGGCCCCAAGGCCTGCCACACCAAGGTCCCTGCACTACTGGAGCTTTGCAACAGGTATGAACCTCTTGCAGGCCCAGCAGAGCCTGCTAAGCTGCCAGCTCCCACAAGCAACACAGGCTCAGCTGTAGCTACTGCTCCCGTTCTCCCTAAGACAAAACGCAAAGTGTTTGTCATGGGAGACTCCATCCTGAGGGGAGCTAAGGGGGCAATCTGCCTCTCCAATCCCTTATCCTGGGCAGTCTGCTGCTTCCCGGGAGCCCGTATATGAGACATTGCGGACAAGATCCCTGAGCTTCTCTGGCCCACTGACCACTACCCTATGCTTCTTATCCATGTGGGCACAAATGACATGGTTCAGAGCACTCCCAGCCGGGTCATGAAGTGCTACAGGGATTTGGGAGTGAGGCTTAAAGGGTTGGGGGTGCAGGTGGTGTTCTCTTCAATCCTCCCAGCCTCAGGCTACAGGCTGAGGAGGGAGAGGAGGATTGAGGTAGTGAACCAAAGACTGCGGTGCTGGTGTCATCGGGAAGGCTTCGGCTTCCATGATCACAGTCCACTCTTTGGTGAGAGAGGCAGCGAGCTGCTGGGAACGGATGGCCTCCACCTCTCTTCACTAGGGAGGAGGCTCTTTTCCACCAGACTGGCTGACCTGCTCCACCAGGCTTTAAACTAAGCCCGCCAGGAGATGGGGGGACTACCGCTACTGCTGGCCCACTGAGCAACCCTTGCAAAGCCAGCAGGCCAAGGCACTTGAGGGAACCCACCCCTGCTCTAGCCCTGGAAAGATCTGTGGGCATGGCAAGGGCCCCCAAAGGAATACTTGCCTGCCTGTACACAAATGCCAGGAGCTTGGAGAATAAACAGGAGGAACTTGTCCTCCTGCTCAACACAAACAATTACGATGTCATAGGGATAATGGAGACCTGGTGCGACTCCACCCATGACTGGACCACAGGTATAGATGGTTATACTTTGTACAGGAGAGATCGAGTGGATAAAAGGGGCAGGATTGTAGCTCTCTCTGTCAAGGAAAGCTATGTATCCCTGCAAGCCAACACTGGCACCCAGGGTGGATGTCTAGAGACCCTCTGGGTTAAAATCTGTGGGGAACATGGCACAGGGGACACAATGGTGGGAATCTACTACAGACCTCCAACCCAGGATCAAGAGCTTGACCAGGAGTTCACCAGGGAATTGGCTGAGGCTGCATGATCCCAGACCATGGTTGTCATGGGAGACTTCAATTACCCGGACATCTCCTGGGAAGAGCACTCAGCCAAATCCGAATGGTCGCAAAGCTTTCTCATGTTTGTGGATGAGCTCTTTCTGAAGCAAGAAGTCTGTGGGCCGATGAGAGACAAAGCACTGCTCGACCTGGTACTGACAATGGGGGACGACCTTATCAGTGACCTAATGATTGAAGGGAAGCTGAGTGACAGTGACCATGACCTGATCACCTTCACCATCCACTGTAAAGCTGGCAAGTCAGTCAGCAATACAGAAGTCCTTGATTTCAGAAAAGCTGACTTTGACAAGCTCAGGAAGCTTGTTAGTGAGGCCCTAAGGGACCACGACCCAAAGGAGAGGGGAGTTCAGGAAGAATGGTTGCTCCACAAGGGAGTGATCCTGGATGCACAAGCAAAGTCTATTTTATCTCAGAGGAAAGGCAGCAAAAGAGCACAGCAGCCCCCTTGGCTCTCCAGGGAACTAGCAGACCTCCTGCATCTGAAAAGAAAAGCCTACAAAGGATGGAGAACGGGATCCACCTCCAAGGAGAAATATTCTGCACTGGTCCGAACCTGCAGAGAGTGAACCAGAAAAGCCAAGGCTGCGATGGAACTCCAACTGGCTACAAGTATCAAGAACAATAAAAAGTCCTTTTTTAGATATGTGAGAGCCAGAGGAAAAGCAAGGGCAACATTGGACCCTGCTAAACCAGATGGGACAGTTGACAACCGATGCCCAGGAAAAAGCAACTTGTTAAATGGGTATTTTGCGTCAGTCTTTCACCAGTCCCACGGGATGTCCCTGCCCATTACAGGATGGGAAGACCTGGGTGAGGGAGATTCCTTAACCTCCATCAATGCTGACCTTGTGAAGGAACACCTTGAGAGGCTGGATACCTTCAAGTCAGCCAGCCCTGACAGTTTATACCCCAGATTACTCAAGGAGCTGGCAAGCATCATAGCTGAGCCCCTGGCACGGATCTTTGAGAACTCTTGGTGCATTGGTGAAGTGCCCGATGATTGGAAGAAGGTCAGTGTGGTGCCTATCTTCAAGAAAGGGAGGAAAATGGATCCAGCAAACTACAGGCTCATCAGCCTGACCTCTATCCCAAGGAAGATCCTAGAAAAGATTATCAAAGAGACCATTCTCAACAGACTGGTTGATGGCAAAATCCTGAGGGATAGCCAGCATGGGTTAGTTGCAGGTAGGTCTTGCTTTACGAATCTCATTTCCTTTTATGACCAGGTGACCTATCACCTGGACAAGGGGGAATAGATTGATGTCATATATCTTGACTTCAAAAAAGCCTTCAGTCTGGAATCCCATTATCACCTTTTAGCAAAACTGGCCAACTGCGGCCTCGACTTCACCATGATCCACTGGCTGGGGAATTGGCTCTGTGGTCGGACCCAGAGGGTGGTAGTTGACGGAAGTCAATCCTTGTGGTGTGCTGTGACCAGCGGGGTCCCTCAAGGCTCTGTCCTTGGGCCTATATAATTCAACATCTTCATTAGTGATGTGGACATTGGCGTCAGAAGCGGACTGGCCAAGTTCGCTGATGACACCAAACTTTGGGGTAAAGCATCCACACCTGAGGACAGGAGGGTGATCCAAGCTGACCTTGACAAGCTCAGGAAATGGGCAGATGAGAACCTGATGGTGTTTAACACTGAAAAATGCAAGGTTTTCCACCTTGGGAAGAAAAACCCACAGCATGCTTATAAGCTCAGTAGTGCTATGCTGGCTAGCACTACGGATGAAAGGGACTTGGGGGTCATGATTGACCACAAGATGAACGTGAGCCTTCAAAAGTAGGGTCGGAAGAGACCTTATAGATCTTCAGGTCCGACCCCCTGCCTGGGCAGGAAAAAAACTGGGCTCAAATGGCCCCAGCCAGGTAGGCATGAAGCCGCTTCTTAAAGACCCCCAGGGTAGGAGCCAGCACCACTTCCCTTGGAAGTTGGTTCCAGATCCTAGCCACCCTAAGTGTGAAGTAGTTCCTATGGATGTCTAATCTAAACCTACTCTCCAACAACTTGTGGCTGTTATTCCTTGTTATCCTGGGGGGCGCTAGGGGAAACGAGGTCTCCCCCAAACCCTTCTGGTCCCCCCTAGTGACTGCTACTAAGCAGTCAGCTGCTGGTGACCGCTTAGAAGTCAACTCTTTAAAAAAAATGTTTCCTGCACAGCTCAGCACCCTGATGGAAAATACATAGGAGAGACCAAATAACAACTGCGCACCAGAATGAATGAAGAGAGGCTGAGAGCTATGGGACTCTTCAGCCTGGAAAAGCACAGGCTCAGGGGTGATCTGGTGACCACCTATAAGTTTATCATGGGTGTTCACCAGGATCTGGGGGAATTTCTGTTCACCAGAACACCCCAAGGAATGACAAGATGGAATGGTCACAAACTCCTCCATGGCTGTTTCAGGCTGTACATAAGGCAGAACTTCTTTACTGTCCAAGCCCCCAAGGTTTGGAATAGACTGCCAACAGAGGTGGTTCAAGCACCTACTTTGAACACCTTCAAGAGACATCTGAATGTTTATCTTTCTGGGATCCTATGACCCCTGCTGACTTCCTGCCTCTGGGGCAGGGGGCTGGACTCAAAGATCTTCCGAGGTCCCTTCCAGCCCTAATGTCTATGAATCTATGACATGTTGGATGGACTGATAATCTATCATCCTAGGGACATTATGAGTATGCTGCGGGCTACTAAGCAGTCAGCTGCTGGTGACTGCTTAGAAGTCAACTCTTAAAAAAAATGTTTCCTGCACAGCTTAGCACCCTGATGGAAAATACATAGGAGAGACCAAATAACGACTGCGCACCAGAATGAATGCACACCAGAAATCTATTAAAGACAAGATCATTATTAAAGACAAGAACACTAAAAATCTATTAAAGACAATTACCTGTGGGGGCACACTTCTTACAAGAAAACCACTCTCTCTCCAATCTCTCAGTTCTAATCCTCAAAGGGAATTTACAAAACAGTTTTCACAAATGAACCTATGAACTTCACTTCATCAACCTCCTGGATACAAAAAATAATGGACTAAATATAGGCATCGGATTTATGACACATTATAACCTGCCTGACATCTGACTCCCCAGGTACCTCTCCACTATTTACCAGCTACATTCATTCCCCTTCCTTCCCTCCGCCAACCTCTCTCTCATCCACTGACTCCTCAATTTACATATTCACTGACTTTCTTGCATGCATACCAGCTTTTGGCTTTGTTAATATTCATTCCATCCAGGAAGAGCACAAACCAACTGCAGATGCTTCCTCAGCCTGATGAAGGGTATTTATACCCAAAAGCTTGCTAAGAAGAGTTTTTCCAACTATTTGAGTTGGTCTAATAAAATATATCAGATTTACCCAAAGAACCTTGTCTGCCTATTAAAAAGATACCTTTCCTCTGAGAGGCTCTCAAGAGCATATGCTAACATTTAATCCTATAATGAAATGCAGATTATATATAATAAATATACAGAAAATTAGTCATATTTAAGGTTCAGGACCTAAAATACTAGTTGGGGGGAGACACATACCCCTTCTCTTATGGATTCACACTGATATGAATCAACAGCACCGAATACAGTGAGTCTTACAATATCCCTTGCTTTATTGGATGCTGTTGATTTACTTTTAAACATAAAAAACATTCCATACAGCTAGTAGTCACAAACATCACATTCAGCCATTTCCAAGAGCCAGTATTTGATCTGTTCATTCTCTCTAAACATGTATCTAGATAGATAGATAGATGGCCTCAGCCTGCTCTTTACGAAGTCAATGGCAAACTTGCCCATACTGGAAACTTAATTAACTTCACTGAGACTTGCTTGCTTTGTGTAAAAATGTATCAAATTCATATAGATTTAGCTACTTTCTCACAGAAATAAAGTGTCTATATGTATTGTAATTACCCCATGTGAAGCTGACTCCACTAATTAATTCAATAGGTTGAATTAACTCCCAATGCAAAGCATCTACATAACAACCCCAATTTCATTATACACATATGCTTAATTTTTCTGAAGTTTGGTGAGACCAGGATAATTTTGTCTAAAGAACACAAAGATTTTTTTTTTAATTAAATGTGTTGTTGAGGAAAGGTGACTAATTGTTAGATTTGGAATCTGAACTCTTTTTCATAGATATGAAAACTACAGCCCAGGCAGTAAGCAGCAGTGCACATGTCTCATACTGCCTAGACTATGTGTCTCAACCCTGCTTTTTAGAACAGACACCAATGTCTGGGAGACAGCAGTTCTCTCCCTGTCTATTTAGTCTTTGGTTCCTTTGCTTAGATGTTCCCCAAAGATGCCTCTGTGGCCACATCCAGATAAGCGTGGATGTTTGTTTCCACAGAGACAAGTAGCAGCAAAACACCTTGTGCCACTGCTATTTGTCCCCAGGGAACACCCATGCCATGTGCAGTCTGGTATGCAGCAGGCTGCCCCGGGTATGGTAGGAGAGGCTGGATCCAGCAACTGTGCTGGCTCCAGAAGCCTTACCTGGGGTCCTGGGTGCATCAGGGAGTTGCAGCCATGGTACTCTTGCAGCTGGGAGCCTGGCTGGGAGCTGGAGTATAGCTCCAGCTGGCCAGGCTCTGGTTTTGGGTGAGTCACAATGCCACCATGTGTGTTGCTTTGCTTTTTTTGTTTGTTTGTTTGTTTGTTTTGTGTGGCTTTTTTTGACCTTGGGATCTCCCAGGGTCAAATCCCACCCCCTCACCCCCCCTGCTGCAAGGAATGCCTGCATGTGTGGACCAAATGCTTGCATGTATAGTGTGTGGCACTACAAATGTGTCTGCAGTGCCACATATTGCATGTCAGTGATTATCTGGACATGGCCTGTGAGTGCATTTTAGGTTAGGTCGACACACACTTGTGCTTATGCATGCATATATACAGATGAATGCTTTGAAGTTGACACTGAATAACTAAAACTCAGTTACCAAATCTTCAAAATTGTGCAGTTCACTGTTACAAATGTGGATAAGACCATCTGAAAATGATGAATAGTGTAATATTTACAGGCTTGGAGAGCAAGGCTTATTTGAAGAATCAGATTTACCAGTAGTTTATGGATACATAGAAAGAAGCTTTAGCTCATATATTTAGTTCAAACACTTGTAAGTTTGGAGGCAATAAATAGTTTTTGCTATTAGTATATAAATTTGAAGAGTTATGTGGTTCCCTCTCACTCCTCCAGCTAGTTCCCATACTAACAAAAAAATAAAGGCTCTAGATCAGCTTCAGAACCTTCACTGAACACATGGGCTAAGCATCAGCAAACAAAGGTCCTTCTGGCATTAATTGCATGTATTGCATAATTTATGTTTGAACATTGCCCCTCAAGAAAGGAATGCTTAGTCCTGTTAATAATTGTATCACCTGTGTCTTACATAACACAGGAGTATTCAGTCTAAAAGGTTAACGTTTCTTTAATTTGCCTGGGATTTATTTATGGCAAGAGAATAATATCTGCAAATTCATAGATCCCCTAAACTCCCTGGACACCAGTTTGGCAATATAATGGACTTTAAAGTGGGTGTTAATTTAGTGTATGTACATTTTTAAGCCCTCTTTACACGGCCATAGTGATAAAAAAGTATCTATGAGACCTGTGCAAAGTGGCAAATATTCTCTTTGGATTTGGATTTGGATTTGGATTTGGCCAAGTCAGAGGACAGTGATTCAATTCGAAGAGTCGGGTCACTGTCCTGATTCAATTCAGCTGAATCAGATCTGAAAAATTTGGCACCGATTCAGCGCTGTTTCAGAGATTTGGCCATAGACTAAATAGGTAGCTGACAGCTGCCTACAGCTGGTAAGTCTGTTGGGGGTGGGGGAGAGGGGATGGAAGGGGTGTGGGGGAGGGTGGGATTGGGGCTGGGAAAAGCTGCCCAGCTGGGGTGGGCATGGCATGAACAGTGCATGCCCCTGGCAGCTGGGGGGGCATGGCTGTGCTGGCAGCAGCAGGAGCCCGGCAGCAGGACCCTGCTGGCAGTAAGCATGGAGCTCCCGTAGATGCCACCAGCACTGTCGGTGGTAGGAGGGGTGGCGAGCACCAACCAGGGATTGGCGACCACCTGCAGATGCCACCAACAGTGTCAGCAATGCCTTTTTTGCAGGGGGTACACCGCCACGCTCAGGGGGCAGCAGCGCTTAGAGCAGGGGCTCTGCCCTGCTGCCGCTTGCCCAGCTGGGGTGGGGGTTGGGGTTGGGATGCAGCGACAGCTCGCTTCAGGCGGAAGGGGGCAAGTAGCAGCTGGGCATAGCCCCCGTCCCAGCACTGCTGCATCCACATCCTGCACCCCCCACAAACCCCTGCTGGCAAGCAGTGGTAGCGTCTGCCCCAGCTCACAAGCCACAACAGTGCTCACCCCCCACTCCCACCCCTGGCTGGCAAGTGGCAGCAGGGCAGAGTCCCCACTCCCAGTGCTGATGCCAGCACAGCAGCTTCAAATTTAATACCTCATTTGACAGGGGTTAATTTAAAGCACTGTACTCATTTTTAAAGTGCTGCAAAGCCATGCACTTCAGTTAAGTCATGGCAATAAAACACTTTAAATGCAAAAAAAAGCCTAGTGTTTGTATCTACACCTTACTCCTTGAATAACCTTGGTAAAATCAAAATTAAAATGGAAAGCTGCAGGTTGCTTGTTGCCCCTGTCTGTTGCAGCTGCTCCAGGCACCTCAGTATACAGTGTTACACCTCCAGCTCTCTGGGAGGTTTTGCTTTAAGGAGAAAAAGAGTTGCACAGAGAAAACTTTCTGATATACTTCTTGAAAGAAAAGCTTATCCTAAATTTCTTTCTTCATGAATTGAATGTTTTTAGGAATACAATATTTCTCAGTAAATTTTAATCCAGTTTCTGAGAAGGGAGGTTTGTCTCAAACTGTTAGTAATAGATTGTTAGCTTTCAGAATTTACTTTGCAGATGGGAACTTTTCCAAATGCACCTTGGCTTGTGGGAGAGGGTGTTTACATAGTCTGGAAGAAATTCAAAGGACTTGGCTCTTTTTTCATTCCTAACAGCCAAGTTCCATGCCCTCTGCATTCAAACCAGATGCTTCTTCTTCTATACTGCATGGGAGGCATCCAGGGGTGTGTTACAGAAATCACAAGAGAGAAAAGGTGCCTACTTTCAGTTCCATTACTGGGCTTCACCCTGGAGAAGAGCAAACAGGACCAGTCCCTAACAGGGAAAGTCCTTCTAAGCTGTTGCACCCCTGAACTGGAAGGGATATGTTAATCTGCAATGCTGGGATTATGTATGTTCAGTGCTGTCACATAGATATAGTGCAAAGAGATGCTATATGGCTCAAAGGTAGCATTAAAAATTTAACTCAGGAGAAATGTTATGGATGCAACTTGCTTGCTTGACTCATGCACTGGTTTTATTCATATTCATTGTAACAACCAAGGCTTGACCTCAAATAGGCATGCAAAATCATGCAGCATCCCTGAAACCAGGTGGAAGATGTTACAAGGGAGTAGTTTAATTGTATTATAGCTAGAAGAATAACAAAAAGAATAACTAAGAATGACATACAAAGAAAAGAGGACTAGGCCTGATTCTGATCTAATTCGCATAATTTTTACACTGGTTTAACTCACTTGATATCAGTATATCTATTGCTAATTTAGACCAGGAAAAATAGGAAAATCAAGGTTATGTCTTTCATGATTATAAGCCAGATTCTTTGTGGGTGTAATTTCTCTGACTTAGTTGAGTTTTACTCACTTAATAGTTCTGTCTCCAGAAAATCTGGCTGTAAAATCGCAAGAAAACCCCAAAACCAGAAAGGTTCAGAAGAAGATTCTGTTTTCAGCAGGATAAAGAGCCTTAAGAGAATATTGTGCTCTGTTTTAGTAACTACTCTCTATTCCTCTTTTTGAGCAATGCATATTATATTTTGATACAACTTCTGCTAAGATCTATGGAAATAATTTCATTGATGTGCTCAAAGAGGTGGATCATAAAATAAGTTTGATTTAAGTTTTGTGAAGATGTCCAGCTTGAAACATTTGGGGTAAAAATATCTTTACACTAAATGCTCTTACACAATCCAGAAGACTGATAACATTTAGAGAGCTAGGGCAAGATGACAGTTTCTTCCAAGTGATAGCTACTAAAGCAGTATTGTTGTGTTTATCTGGATATGATGGCTTATAACACTCAGTGAAAGGATGAAGTCTAAATGTGCCAGATGTCTCGACTTAAAGTGAAAATCATATATGAAGGTCTGTTGCTGAAAATTGCAATCATTATAAATTCAGAAACTTTTGCATCATTTTATTTTTCTCAAGTATATGATGCAATTGATCTGAGAGGACAGTAGGAAGCTCTTGCTTCACCAGTCCTGTTTTACTTCTCACACTTTACACCAAACATTGTACTTTATCTTTGCACCAAGTTTGGTTTGTGCTAAGCATTCTTCAAATATTTTGTCCATTTCCTGGTTCTGCTCTTCACTGAAGAGGCTCTTCCAGTCACTCACACCTCCTGCAAAGAAGCAACACTGACATTATCCTAACATAGACATAAAATAAAAGCCCAGAAAAAGAAATCCATGTTAATGAAATCCATGGAGTTGCATCAATGCTAAGTAACTACAACAGAATGAAAAACTAGACCCAGAATGTTTAAATCACTTGAAGTAACACATGTGTGCATGTACACACACACACATTATATATATATATATATATATATACATATACATATATAAAATATATTAACATTATATACATGTATACATTTTCCAAGAAATGCAAGGGGCAAGGATTTCTTAGGAAAGTATCTTTTATTGGACCTACTATGTAGTTGGGATAAAATAATAGAATTATAGAGAAGTAGGGCTTGGAGGGACCTCCAGAGGTCACCAATCCAACTGCAGCCTGAGACAGGATCATCCCTATCCAAGCCATCCTATACAATTCATAATTTAAACTCTATGTAAAATTACCATCAACCCTGACACAACGCAGACATAAAACCCTAACCTGCCACAAGTAAAGCAGGGGAACCATGACAGCCAAGGTTCTGCTTCTACAAAAGGTTGTCAAGATATACTCAAAAGATCCCAGGTAGAGGACCACACCACAGAGGAAGGCATAAATCCCTACAGTTTATATCAATGTGGCCACATGGTAAAATTCCTTGCTGACCCCAAATATGGTGATTGGTCTGACCCTGAGCAGAGGGGCAAGAGCCTCTAGCTAGGAACCTCTGGTTTCTGTTCAACAGGAGCATTGGCACACCCCAGTCAAAATCCTCAGCCTTGGCTATACCCAATATCTAATGTCTGTGAGGTAGACTTTAAAAACACCTGGACACATGTAACAGAAAACAGGGACAGAGGAAACCACCAAAAACCAGAAGCATGGGAAATACCCATAGTAGAACATAAGCATGGCTACATTCAAATCATCCCTAAGTAGTGGCTGCCCAGCCTCTTCTTGAACATCTCCAGTGATGGCAAGTCCACAGTTTCCATAGGCAGTCTATTCCACTGCTTCACTATTCTCACAGTGAAGAATTTTTGATGAATACCCAATCTGAATGTATTTTGCTGTACCTTCAAGCCATTGGTTAACCACCTCCTCTCTGCAGCAAGAGAGAAAAGGTGCTCTTCTTTATGGCAGCCCTTCAAGTATTTGAAGACTTCTGTCATGTCCTGTTAAGCGCCTTCTCCACAAGCTGAACTCACAGATTCACAGATTCACAGAGGTTTAGGGCTGGAGGGGACCTCATGAGATCATCGTGTCCAGCCCTCCTGCTCTGGGCAGGAAAGACTGCTGGGGTCAAATAACCCCAGGAAGGTGTGCATTCAGTCTCCTTTTGAAGATCTCCAGGGTAGATGCCTGCACCACCCCCACTGGAAATCTATTCCAGAGTCTGGTCACATGAACCATGAAGAAGTTTTTCCTTATATCCAGTTTGAAACCTTCTTCTAGGAGGTTATGACTGTTGCTCCTGGTTTTCCCCTGGGGCACTTTGGTGAGTAGTTGTTTGCCTAGCCCCTGATGCTCACCCCTTATATATTTGTCAACTACCACCAACCCCCCACTCCCAAAGTCGTCTTTTTTCTAGGCTGAACAGTCTCATATTGGTCAGCCTTTCCTCATATGGCCTGCTCTTCACCAAGTCAAAGGTCTTCCTAAAGTCCAAGTAAGTGATGTGAACCTCATCTCCCTTATCCAGGTAGTGAATAACCTGGTCATAGAAGACAATGAGATTAGTCAGACATGACCTACCCATGACAAAGCCATGCTGGCTGTCATTCAGAATTTTGCTTTATACTAGCTTATCACATATGAACTCCTTGAGAATTTTTTTGAGGATTTTTCCTGGGATTGAGGTCAGGCTGATCAGCCTGTAGTTCCCTGCATCCTCTCTCCTCCCCTTCTTGAAGATGGGCACAAATTTGGCCCTCTTCCAGTCTTCTGGGAACTCTCTTGAGCACCATGAATTCGTGCATCCCAAAGCCACATTCACCTTTTGTACAGCTGCATCACACTTCAGATCCATATTGAGCCTGTGATACATCAACAATCCCAAATCCTTTTCTATAGTGACGCCATCCAGCCAGGTGTCCCACATTTTCTACTTATGTTTTTTAATATTCTTCCTGAGGTGTGGCACCTTGCACTTGTCAGCATTCAACTTCATCCTGATAGTTCTAACCCAGCTTTCCAATGTGTCAAGATTCTTTTGAATTGTGCTAACATCCCTCAATGTGTTCACAGTTCTTCCCAGTGTTATGTCATATGTAAACTTGCACAAGCAGATTTCTATGCCAGAATCCAAGTCATTAATAAACATTTTGAACAGCACTGGTCCCAGGACAGATCCCTGTGGGACTCCACTTGAAACCTCCTTCTATTTTGACAATGATCCATGAATAATTGCCCTTTGCTTGTGGCTACTGAGCCAGTTATTAATTCACCTTCTAATATTTTTGTCTGAAGCAGACCTTCAGACAATCATCAATGTCTTTACCCAATAGGGCTCCTGCTTAACATTCAGAAGACTAAGCTCCTCCATCAACAAGCTCTTAATGAGCAATCCCCAGCTCTGGTAATTCAGATTTACAGTGAGACTCTGGAGAACGTTGAGTATGTCCCATACCTCAGAAGCCATCTATTGCAGAAGGCTGACATTGACAATGAAATCCAAGATCACCTCAAACGTGCAAGAGCAGCTCTCAGGTGATTAAGGAAATGGGTGTTTGAAGGTTGCCATATCAGCTCATGTTTTATCAAGCTTGTGTTTTATCAATCAGTCATGATCCCTTCCTTACTGTATGGAGCTGAGATGTGGACAACATACAGAAGACACCTCAAGTTGCTGGAGAAGTTCCATCAGTGATACCTATGGAAGATCCTTTGAATCCAGTGGAAAGACAAATGCACCGTTAGTGTCTTCTTGTAAGCAAATACTACAAGCATCAAGGCAAAAATCATTTGACATCAACTTCACTAAGCCAGTGATGTCATTTGGATGTCTGAATAGAGCCTCCAGAAACAAGTTTTACTCTCCCAGCTCAGTCAGGACATATGCTCAAGAGGAGGACAGAGAAAGTGCTTCAAGGACATCCTCAAGACCAACTTGGAAAAATGCAACATCAACATCAGCATCAACTCATGAAAAGCCATCTCCCAGGACCACCCCAAATGGAGAAAAAGTCTGCTGCAAGGATCTTAGTACTTTGAAACCTCATGATGACAACAGGAGATGGGAAAGCAGGAGTGGAAGAAACAGCATACCGTGAACCAAATCAGGAATCTAGAGCCATCCACCCCACACAGAAACACAAGCCGAAGTTGTAATAGAACCTGTCAATCCTGGATTGGCCTTGTCAGCCATTTTCAAACCCACCCATAAGACAATTACAGAAGACCATCATCCTTGACTGTGAGGGACGAGTTTTGTCTAGCCCACATTTCTCCAATTTGTTTATAAGAAGGCCCCACAAGACCTTGTCAAAGCCTTGCTGAAGTCCAGATACATTATATCCACAGCATTCCCTTCATCCGCCCAAGTAGTTAATTTGTCAGAGAAGGAGATCAGGTTTGTTTGATAACTTGCTTTTCAAAAATCCACTCTAGCTGCTTGTGATCAGCCTTTCCTCCTCCACATGCTTTCAAATGGCTTTCCTTAGGATATACTTCAGTAACTTCCCAAAGTTACTGGTCTGGTAGTACTGGTCTGTAGTTCCATAGGTCCTTCTCATTTTTTTAAAGAGGAGGACTATATTGGCCCTTTTCCACTAGGTCAGCCCTCTGATACCTGGCGCATCACCCACAACTTCATAAAGATCATGACCAAGGATAAGACATCAAGTTGGAAGAGCTTTCAAATGTAAGGCATTCTTCTTCAGGTCTCTGATCACAGGGAGCCAGTCACACTATAGCAAAAAACAGCAGGGGGAGTTTGGGGAGTGAGACAAATTCTTAGAAGCAGAAGACACACAATAAGCAGAAGGAAAGAAGCTGATTACTGGGAGACTAAGACTTATGAAAAGGAAAGAATGTCATTTTCACCTTTCCTGTGTGGAAAGAATTCAGGGGTAGATAAAAATATAATGTGCTAATAAACAATAAATATAGTAGGCAACAGTTGATCCTCTAGATTGTGGTGTTCACTTAAGAGCTCTAATCAGAGGCCTGATGAATCCACTTGTACAGAATCCTACAGCCATCACACCAAGACCTTTGAAGTGTACACCTAGGCAAGAGTATGGAGAAGTGGAGGCTGTACAAGACCTACCATAAAATCCAAAGGCCAGACTGAATCCAGATGTTCAGTGCCTCAATGGTTTCAACTTCTGCCAGAGAGCAACAGATAAGAATTGCTACTGACTGCCTAATGCCTTACTAAGGCTGTATTTCTGCCAGGGTGATGTCCCTTAGCTTTTCTTCAAGCAATGGGTACTCACAAGGCAGTGGGGACTAGGGTTTTGAGGTGCCCTATACTCGTCTTACTCTAGAGGTTACAACATTTTAGTATTTTATAGGAGCTACCCCACCAAGAGTAGGCCCAACATATTGCCATCAGGCCCTCCAGTGGGATGCAGTTTACAGTCCTACACAAGAACAAAACAATAAATATTATGTGTTAAATATAAGTTCATATTTATTGATATGAAATTGATACGTGTCTATTATAGAGGGTCTCGCATAACAAGCAGCCTTTTTCATGAGTCATGCTGAAAGAAATAAAATATATCTCACAACTTCACAATGCATATTTTCACCTGAGCAATGAAAAGGAATGACTTACAAGGATGGAAACAGATGTCGCTTTTCATTGTTTTTGTGCCAGAGGTCCATAACCCTTGCTGAGCTACAAATTGTGGCTGCAATTAAGGTAGTATCAATTTGTGCCACTATGGACTGGCAGATGCCTGTTAATGGTGGGAAGGTGTCAGCCTGCATTCTGTAGCCACCCCAGGCAGGAGCTCCAGGGGCTTGAGGGCCCTGATCCCATGCACCCCAGGACTTCCTGTACAGGATTGGGCCCTTCAAGCCCCAAAAGTGCCTGCCCAGCTTTCCCTGCTTATCAAGATGCACCCTTGGGATCTCAGGCATGTCTTGGTAAGCAGGGAAAGTTGGGATTCGCTTCTTACCAAGATCACCCCCGGAATCTCCATGGATATGTCTCAGTAAGTGGGAAATCCCTGACTTTGAGACTTTGTTGGAAGCTGGTGTGGCCCAGTCAGTTGATTGTCAGTGTCAGCCCTGACACTGCACTGGAGCCAGTTTGAGACCCCAATGTAATCCTGGGACTGAAACCAACAGTCAGCTGCCCCCTGGACAACAGTTGGGCCAATCCCAGAACCCCACCATACAATTTTAGTGCAACAGGTATATTCAGCTGTTATCAAAGGAAAAATTAAATGGATTTTCTGCTTATAAATGCTAACATTAAGCATGCACATGTCAGCAGG
>NW_005841870.1:3789899-3819475 GCF_000455745.1 Alligator sinensis
GAAGTGATTTTCAATGCTATTTACTGGCAAATGACAATGTGCATCTTTTTAGGTATTTACCTTTGCGAAAGAGGACATTGCCAAACACCCCATGAGTTTCCTTGGAGTTATTTTTCATAGCCTGGAAGCTGCTCCTCTCTGCAACTTTCTTAAGCTCTTCCTCAGTCAGAGGCAATTCAAAGAACTTTGCTATTTTTTTCACTCCCAAAAGTGGGTTCTGAAAAGAGGAAGATAAGGCATGAGATATTATTCAAACAAAATGCATCATTTCCTTTCCATGGCATTTCTACTTTCAGTGCTAGCGCTACACATTCCTGTAGAATATTTAGAGGACTTCATTGGGAGAGCTGATTCACAGATATTGTAGGAGATGTCTGTACAGATATGAACGGTACCTCATAAAGATAACATTCTATATGCTCGATTTTACAATAGGCTCAAGTAGAGACTAGGAAAGCATAATGTTTGAAGCTATGCTGAGATAGATATATGCATACCAATTCAATGAGGAGTTATTTGGGAAATGTGTGTGTGCGCCTCATACCGTATCAGAACCCAGGAAAATGTGTTATGGAAATATTCTATTTAACTATTTTCTTCATGATAAACCTTTTACAAAAAGTGTGCCAAAAAATCAAAAATTTTAATGCTTTGGCTAGAACACTGATATCACCTCAAAAGATAATATATCAGACTGTCACATCCACAAAAATTCAATAACAAGCACTTCCTGAAGTATGAACTATTCTTTAATCAAGACTACTTGGGGAAATGGGAAAAAAAACAGAGCAGGGGATGTGGGTCAGAGCTTCAAACCAAGGGATCCAGAGGAGGGAAATAAAACAGAAAATCCCCTGGTAGCACTAAGGTTTGAATTAGGGGAGGAGTTGGGGGGCAGGGGGTGAGAGCTGAGCCCCCCATAAGAGACAAGAGCTCCCCTGTAAGATTTGAATACCATAGCCTGGGGGGGGGGTCTCCAATTTCATTAGGGCATCGAGATGGGCAGCCCAGATCTTTTTGCAGACCCCCACAAGAGTCAAAGTGTCATTTGAACCCTGGGCAGCACCTACTGCCCAGATATGGCAGCTAGTTCATTAAGGTGGGTAGCAGAGCTATGACACTTCCAAGGTGCTCATTCTTTTATGGGAGCATTATTTCCACACGGCTTCAGTAACGAACACTCCCTGAAGTATACATTATTCTTGAAATAGAATTAACCTCACCTCTTTCACCTCTTCAAATGTTATTGGCATAACATGTCCATCATCAGCATGTTTGTTCCATTCAGAAAGGTAGGTAAAATAAGAACCCCAAGGTACTGGAGAAAATCAAAGTATTAGTTCATTATTTCATTGCTATCAAGAATTTCATTTCTATTACGATCAAGAATGAGTAAAGACTGAATATGTTATCTTAAAATCTGGATTCAAGAAAAGATTCCTCAGCAGAGGAAATCCCTACTACAGTTCTCTTCCACTCCCTTATGAGGCAATACAAAAGTATCAACAAGATTTCTTCAGAGGTGTTTGCTTCTAAATACTCATAATGGGAGAAGGGGAACAATTCTAATCCAACCTATTACAAAAGTTTAGTCTTAGACCCCGAAGTTACAGTCAGCTCTGTGATTTCTTTCTAATTAGGTGCCGAAACAAAGTCAGCAAAGTGGATTTCCTTACAACCCCTTATGTCCTAACTTCATAGTTAATCCAAGTACTTTGAAATCTTATCTGAATGCTTAAAATTCTTTCCCAAAACCTCTGTACTTTTGGTAATAAAAATAAAAACATGAATTTGAGTTACAAAGTCTACATTCTTCAGATGTAATCTACACATTAAACAGTTGGGGTAGCAAAAATAAAGTATAGTACTGTTTCCAATCATGAAGTCTTTGAAGAACTCATCCCAGCTCTCGTAAGTTGGAAATGGAGCCATCACTTTGGAAAACTTGAAAAAAGATGTGGCTAAATCTTTTGGATTTCGAAGCAGCAGCAGTATCTGGATAATTAAAATATGGAGTGATACACAAATACATTTCTGAAGACGGGCATGAGACAACTGCAGTAATAAAAAATTATAACTTTCACTTTAATGACACAATTGGTAACCTCTTGGACCTCACATATTAGACACTGAATTGGATCCTATATGTAGAAGATGCTATTTTTTCACTATCCTTCATTAGACCATGAAGATTTTTGCCTTTTTTTCTCTGATTCATGCTTGTTGGGACCATACAAATTGATAATACACCATCAGTCAGTGTGACTTGTTTGACACCCACATCTTTCATTCCTTTATGGTGAGCTAGATGTGATTAAATGATAAAAGGGAGAAATTCAGCAGTCACATAGAAAAAAATAAATAAATGAAGGCGTTCTCCCAAGTTTTGCTTACATCAAAGCCCCATTTATTTGTGAAACCATCATGAGATCCCATCCACAGTACATCAGGGAACAATTCACTTTACCATACAAGGGATCACTCTCTCACTGGGGACTGTTAGGGAGCAGGATATGCCAGCTTTACTGCCAGAATTGACTGCAGTTTGGTATCATATGAAGTGGCTATATGGTAGCTAAGGGCCTGGCAATAAAGTACCCACACTAAGTATTTTGTATTTATTATGAAGCCTAGAAAACTAGACATCTAAAGAGACATGAATGTTTTCTTGAATTGAGCATGCCTATAAGACATTACAATGAACACTAACCTTGGCTTTATTCGTGAAGACAGACTTAGGTAAATTCTGAGACATGAGGTGAGTACGTATAACTCTCCTAAAAGGAATTTTCTTCATCCGCTTTAACAAAAATTGAAAGAAGAATGAAAGGAAACACTTTGATTTATGTAATGTTGTTATTATTTTCATACGCCAAAATATACTTTTCCAGGTGAACCAGCCAGCCTGGAAAACTCTGCTGTCCTGGTAACCAATTCCATGCCTTATTAGTTCCCTACTTCTTCTGGTACCAATGTACCAATGTAGACTTTGCCATTTCAGAATTTCTAATTGATAGGTCCTCTACCCTCCAACTCTTGAGATTTGGAAAGAAATTTGACCAGTGCTAAGTGTATATATATATATATATATATATACTGAAAATAAAAGAAAAACTGGAGACATCATTCTATTAGTAGGAAAAATGGCACTTTCAATTTCCTTATTTTTCTTTTTGTATCTTACCAAAGGCTGGGACTTTTGGCTGCTAAGTGGAAACTTAGCTTATTCCTTTTTTTTTCTCTTTCTTTGTTTATGAACTAAACCAGTGGTTTGAGCTCGGGACTATGGGGAAGGTGGAGGTCCCAGTGGTGCCCTAAAGAAGGCTAGAGACAGGGTCTGAGGTGCACACACAGTGTAGTATACACATGGCCAATTCGTAGACTACTGTGACTGTTTAGTCTGCGCACAGTGTGTGCACTCACATACTGTCCACACTACTGGGAAACAGATCTGCTGCTTAGAGATGACCAGAAGGGAAAGCATGCTAGCCTTACTGTACTTGTACAGGGTTCTTTTGTTGTGATGGAGTATTTCACATATGCTTTCAATAATACTGAAAAAGAAAATTTTAGCAATTTTAATAAGTATTCAGGCCTTGCCTGGTATTTTTCAGTATCTCCAATTTCAAGGTAGGGAAATTCATCAAATTCTTCCCCATAGATAGTTGGTTCCACTTCAGTCTTCTTTTCAAATGTTGTTATTAATTCAAGTAGGATATGGCCAAACCAATTTGTACCTGAAGGAGAAAAAAACAAGCAGAGATTTCATTTTAAACACTTGGGAACATCTCTCAGATTTGTTTGGATATACAGCATTTCGATAGGTGCCAAGTAATGGGCAAGACAAATCAATGAGATTACAGTCGATAAACAAATGAAAAGTTTTTCTGAGGGTGTTGTTACTTATTACCTTTTAAGGGCTCTTAAAATTGGAGTGTCCACTGTCCACATATTAGGGCAGGAAAACACGAGCTAGCTGCCTTCTGAGCATCTCAGAGATAATCTTCTTCCAGTGAGGATTATCTCTAACTTGTCATGGACAGCTTATGTTGCAGACATATTAGACTGCTCCACTAGATCAAGATGAGTTAGGAGCAGTCCTCCAGCATCCCAAGAAGCACTGCTCCCAACCTTCCCCAGGTGAATGCTCTTTTTTCACCCCAAGAGACAGTGGGGGCAGCCAGGGGAGAACTAAAGATAAGAATTTCCTCTACTTCTCCTTTGCTCTCATTCCAGTTTCACTCCCAGCCCTCAGGGCCCCCACACTGCCACCCTGTCCAGGATTCAGGCCCCACCATGACCTCCACCTCCTCTGTCCCTTGGCTCTCACCCTTGTCCCCACCCTTCCCCCTGCCATGTCCCCAGCTCCCCACTTATCTGCACTGCTGGCACTGTTATAGAGAAGCAGGCAGACAGAGAGCCAGCTTGTCAGCTCCTAGCTATACCCTTGCTCACCAGACTTCTAAATGCAGGTCAGAGCAGTGCACATTACAAAGGGTATTAACCCTTAATGTGCGGCTGCTCACAGCACATGCTAACTTTAACAATGCCTAACATTCCTTAGAAGCATGTGATAATTTTAATGTGTAACTGTGCCCTAAAGAACTTTTTCCCTTTTTCTTACTAGTGGTGGATATTGATTTATACCCCAAAAATGGGTTAAGCATAGGGTTTCTGAGATGATACATTAGAAGATAATAGTGTGGATCACACAGTTTCAGTTTACTCCTTCTCAGTTCCAGGACAATGATCAAGGCTGAAGAAATCTAAATATCAAAAGTGGAACAATCATCCTAAAGGCCTACTGTTGCTATGTCCTAGCTGGCTGGTTGGGAAAATCCAATCTGAGCAAAAAGGATAACTTCATCTATCAGGAATCCTGGTTTTCCCTGATAAAAAAAACACATATTCTCTGATAAAAACCCCCAAATCTGCTATTAAAATGAAATGCCACTATATATATAGGTATCAATTGAACAGAATGTTTTATTGATATATTTATAATTTTAAAGCAATTTGGGAGCCTACCAGTGCCTCAATCACTATAATAAATAAATTCTAAATACCTATAAATGTTGGTATTTGATTTTGTGGGTTTTATCATGGAAAATTAGAGCTCTCCCTGCCCCCTTAGCTCACCAGGATGCAGGTCCAGGCCCCTCACTCCCAAACCACAAGCCCTCAGCCCAGCTGGTGCCCCTCACTCCCCACCCACAGCCCCCTGGACCCTGCTGGTGCCCCTCACCCCACACAGAACACCCTTTAGGGTGTCTGTCACTTTAAGGGCTGGATTCGGGAGCTGTCAGCTGTCTAATGAGAGTGGCCATTTTGGGAGAGCTCTGTTATAAAAGCACAGCATTGTTGAGATCAGTGAGCTGGGGGTAGCATTGCTTGGTGGAGTTTCTGCTCTGGGAATATCTTGGAGGTAAGGGTGAGGCTATGAAGAAGGAGGCTTCATTGGTCCTGGGCATGACCTAAAACTGCACTCTGCCAGGATGGGGAGGCCTAGTGGTCCTGCCTGTGGCAGGGCAGGGCCATGTTAATACCAGGGCCATATAAATACCAGGATGGAGAACCTCCTTGGTGTAAGGTGGGTCAGGGCACCTAAATCCCTGCCCCCACCTTCGGGTAAATTACCTGGAGAGCTAAAGGGGGCCAGGCATGCTTTGTGAAGCACCTTAGCCTGTAGGGGTGCAAGACCCCAGGCCCTGAGAGTGACAGGGCGGAGTAGTAGGGCCAGTTAAACTGAGAAAAGAGCAGCTGAGTCCCGAGGGGGTGTTTGACCCTGGACCCCAGTAGGAGGGGCAGTGTGTTTGCCCAAGAGGGTGGGAGTAAGGAATGGCCCGGTGAGGGGCTAGGGCTGAGAGAGCGCAGAGTGGGGTGAATCAGTGGTCACCGCCCAGATGAGGGTCACAGAGGACCCAAAAGGCTGGGCCAGGGCTATCTGAAGTATGAGTGGACAAGCCTGAGGATCTCTCCAGAGTAGGGCGGTGGGAGTATGGCCTGGAAAGGCAGCATGTGAGAGGCCCTTGTGAGAGGGGGTTGGAGTGTGAGAGGCCCTTGTGAGAGGGGGGCAGTAAAAGAGAGGCCCAAGTAGGGTGGTATGTGAGCAGCCCAGCTCCCAGTTTGACCCAGCTGTAAGCTGGAGCTGTTTATGTTTACAGCATGACATCAGCAAGGCATGGGACATGTGTGGGGATGGTAGGAGTGTGTACTGATTGCCTGTGGTCATTTGGAGTGCATGAGGCTTCAGCTACCTGGACATCTCATGAGAAGAGCAGTTGGCCAAATCCTAACAGTCACAAAGCTTCCTCATATGTGTGGACAAGCTCTACCTGACTCAAGAAGTCTATGGACTAACAAGAGGTAAAGCGCTGCTAGACCTAGTACTGGCCAAAGGGGATGATCTAGTCAGTGACCTAAGAATCGAAAGAAAGCTGGGAGACAGTGACCATGAGCTAACCACTTTTACTATCCATCACAAAGCCGGCAAGTCAGTCAGTAATGCAGAAGTCCTCAACTTTAAGAAAGCTGACTTCAATAAGCTCAGGAGGTTTGTTGTCATGGCCCTAAGGGGCCAAGACTCGACAGGGAGGGGAGTCCAAGGTGAACGGTTGCTCCTTAAGGGAGCAATCCTGAAAGCACAAGGGATGTCCATCCCATCTCGGAGGAAAGGTAGCAAAAGGGCACAGCAACTCCCTTGGCCCAGCAGAGAACTCATGGACCTCCTACATCTAAAAGAGAGGCTTATAAAGAATGCAAGACAGAAATCACCACTAAGGAGGAATATTCTTCACTGGTTCGTACCTGTAGGGAGTGAAGGCTGCAACTGAACTCCAAATGGCTACATGTATCAAGGACAATAAAAAGCCCTTTTTCAGATATGTGGGGAGTCAGAAAAAGAGCAAGGGCAACATTGGACCCCTGCTAAACCAAATGTGACAACTGACAACCAACACCCACAAAAAAGCCAAGGAACACCTTGAGAGGCTGGACACCTTCAAGTCACCTGGTCCTGACAGATTCCACCCCAGAGTACTTAACGAGCTGGCAGGCAGCATAGCCCAGCCACTGGCAAGGATATTCAAGAACTCATGGCACACAGGTGAAGTACCCAAAGATTGGAAAAAGGCCAATGTGGTGCCTATGTTCAAGAAAAGGAGGAAAGTAGATCCTGGGATCTACAGGCCAATCAGCTTGACCTCAATCCCTGGGAAGATTTTGGACAAAAATTATCAAAGAGATCATTCTTGACAAGCTGGCTGATGGCAACATCCTGAGGGAGAGCCAGCATGGGTTTGTTGCAGGTAGGTCTTGCCTGGCCAATCTCATTTCCTTCTATGACCAGGTGATATATCACCTACACAAGGGAGAAAAGATTGACGTCATATATCTAAAGTTTAAAAAAGCCTTTGATCTGGTGTCCCATGATCTCCTCATGGAAAAATTGGCCAATTGCAGCCTCGGCTACATCATAGTCTGACAGCTGGGGAATTGGCTCCAAGGTCAGACCCAGAGAGTGGTAGCTGATGGAAGTGAATCATCATGGCACTCCATGACCAATGGTGTCCCCCAAGGCTCTGTCTTTGGACCTGTACCCTTTAACATCTTCATTAACGATGTGGACACTGGTGTTCGAACGGGACTGGCCAAGTTCGCCAATGACACCAAACTTTGGTGAAGAGCATCCATACCCGAGGATAGGCTGGTGACTCAGGCTGACCTTGATAGGCTTAGAAAGTGGGCGGATAAAAACCTGATGACATCCAATACGGATAAATGCAACATACTCCACCTTGGGGGAAAAAACCCCACATCACGCTTATAGGCTCAGCAGTGCTACACTCACTAGCACCACGGCCGAGAGGGACTTGGGGGTCATGACTGACCGCAAGATGAACATGAGCCACTAATGCAATGTCACAGCTGGTAAAGCAAACAAAACAATGGCTTGCATCCATAGATGCTTCTCTAGCAAAACTCAGGATGTCATCCTCCTGCTGTACTCAGCCTTGGTGAGGCCGCAGCTGGAGTACTGCATTCAGTTCTGGGCTCCACAATTCAAGAAGGATGTGGAGAAGCTTGAGAGAGTCCAGAGAAGAGCCACGCGCATGATCAGAGGTCAGGAAAACAGGCCTTATAAAGAGAGGCTGAGAGTCATGGGACACTTCAGCCTGGAAAAGCACAGGCTCAGGGGTGACCTGGTGGCAGCCTTTAAGTATATTAGGGGTGTGCATCAGGATCTGGGGGAGTGCCTGTTCACCAGAGCACCCCAAGGGATAACAAGGTCCAATGGTCACAAACTCCTCCAAGACCGTTTTAGACTGGACATAAGGAAAAACTTCTTTACTGTCCGAGCCCCCAACGCCTGGAATAGACTTCCTCCAGAGGTGGTGCAAGCACCTACTGTGGACTCTTTTAAGAAATGTTTGGATGTTTATCTTGCTGAGATCTTTTGACCCCAGCTGACTTTCTGCCCCCGGGGGCAGGGGGCTGGATTCGATGATCTTCTGAGGTCCCTTCCAGCTCTAATATCTATAAAATCTATGAAGAGCAGCCTCCCACTTATTTGACATCATAATCATTTACCAATAAAGTGTGGCAAGTGAGCAAGGCAGGAAGTTTGCCCAGAGACAAGGGCGGAGCCATAATAGTATCAGACCTGGAAGGTGTCTTTGTCACAGCCAGGGACACAGATCCACAGTCCCCTGCCCCCTGCAGTAACACCCAAGCCGCAGCTGCTGCCCATGGGAGGTGGGAGCTGCTGCAGCATATCATGCAGCCTGGCTCCCCATCCCCTTCAGGCAGCATGGCCAGAGCAGAGCCTCTGGAGTGGGGGGTGTGGGATGCCCACTGTGGGCTCAGGCAGGAGGGCTAGGGTTGACTCTATACTACTGTACACACTCCCACGAGGGCACGGGGGGGCATATGCCTCCCAGATCTGTGTGTGGGGTGGGGGTGGGGGCAGGTGCAGGTTGCCCACTGTGGGCTCAGTCTCCCTGACCTGCTTCACTCCCCTGGGGCCTCCACAGCCCAGCAGGCAGAACCCAGGATGGCAGAGCACAGCCAGGAGGGGAAACTTGTTGCTGCTGCTGCAAGCCCTTTGCTACTCTGGCAACATGTCTCCTGCCTGCCCCGGAGCAGCGAGGGGCACAACCCTGCACTGCCACCCCCACTCCTACTGGTCAGGCAGGGGGCACATTGCCAAGGCAGTATGGGGCTATCAGTGGTAAGGAGCTTCCCCACCCAGACCTGCTCTCTCCTGCCATGCCAGGTCCCACCCACCAGACTGAGGAGGCCCAGGAGGGAAGACAGCAGGGCAGGCAGCCCTGAGCCCGCAGCAGGCAGCCCTTATCCGCCCCCACCCTGCACCTAAATCTGGGGGTGCATATATCTGTCCTTTCCCCGCCCCGGGAATACACACAGTGGCAGGGAGCCAGCCTTAAACCCACCCCCTGGATGAGCCATGTGCAGCCCTGGCCCTCTCCTTGCTGGGGCTCTGCAGCCATGCACTGGGGCCCAGGGCCACAAGCCCCATGCACCGCCCGGTTGGGCAGCAGCCCCAGCCCCAACCCTGTCCTGCCCAACTCCCTCCCTATGGGGGCCTCAATTATAAAAATATACATGGTTAATTATTCATTTATTTGTTTTGCATGATTTTCCAAACTTAATATTTCAATATTTCAAGAAGTTTCAGAAGACTGATTTTTTTTCATAAAAAAGTAAATGAAAAATCTACAAAATGAAGTATTAACCAAATGGCTGATTATATGCAAAAGCATAGACTGTAATATCACCTGTATGCTAAGAAAGTACATTATGTTTGTAGTGCGAACCACGCTTTGATTTTCCTGACTTTTGCATATAATCTTTGAACCCTAAGACTACCAATAACAATAATATGTCTTTGGAAAAGAATGTGAGAAGTCATTTTATACCTCCCATAACCTTCATAATAATTTCCTAATCAACATTATTTAATATAAACTATAATAGCTCTTTTGTTTAAAATATACTATCACCACCATCACCACCACCACCAGCATCATCAACATCGTCGTCATCATCATCTACTTTATATTTTTACAATAAACAAACTATATTCACCTGATTTAGGGAACCCTGCGAGAATCATGTCATCACTTCTGGCTTCAAAGGACTCCATAGCTTTGAATACTTCATAAGAGCAAAGAGTAGTGGGATAGGGAATCCCCTTGTAAGTGAACATCAGGTCTTCACGATCCATAGTGTCAGCAACAACCATTGATTTTTCCAAAATATCAATAAATTTTCGATGGGGCCTTGGCATTTTTCTCTTTCCTTCACACACACACACACACACACACACTCACTCTTTCTCTCTCTCTCTATGTGTGTCTCTGTTGATGTGAAGCTGTATGCAGACAGAGCAGGGCACAGACTACCTTTAAATACAGACTTTTTGCTCCACATGAACAGCACTTCACTCCTCCCCCTATCTCTGTCAACAGCGGTCCAGATAAAAAGCTTGAACCAGTTCCAAATGGATTAATTTGTACTCATAATACTGACTCCTCTGGGAGTTGGATTGGAGCCCAAAATGGGAAGCAAGGAAATCTGTCTACTGCGTTGATGATTTAAAGAAGCTGTTAATGTTTAACTTATACATTCTGGTTAATTTTATGAAGAGAGAGCTTCAAATTTACTATCTCCTAAAAAAAAATTTTGTATCTACTTGTATTTACAAGCCTTGTTACACATACATGAAAGATTAGAGATAATGAAGAGCAGTTAACTTTGCCAAACTGTACTTACTATGACAGGTTAGCAACAGCTGGAGGAATGTTTTCCCCCCTGTGTGTCTGTAGGGCTATGTGTCTGGAGACTCTAAAGGTCCCCAAAATAAAAAAAAAAATAAAAAAGCAAAGAAGTGAAAAAAGAAGGATTTAAAAAAGAATTCTTGGGAGGAAAACTGGGAGGGACACTAAGAAAGACTTGGGCAGGATAGGGTAATGGATGAACATACATGTGTTACCCATAGAAGTAGAAGCCTGGCTGAAATGAGAGCCAAAAAATGTTAACAAAACTAGAAAAAAACCATAGTTGAGGAGACAAGGTGTGTGGTGTAGGAACAGATCTTTTATCTTTAACTGTGTATTTCTCTTACTACTAAATTAAGAGAAATGACCTTTAGAATCCTGTGCAAGATCTTTCTGCCTGCTTGTATCTGTGACATGCTATGACACGAATCTGTAGCCCAGATTGCACACTTGGCTGGAGTCCTGGGACAGGGTATGTTTAAGCTATGAGGGAATATAAGGGATCACAGGGAAACAGACCATTGGATTCTTGATCCCTCTCAAGATAAAGTGCAAGACAAAGGACCCAGATCCCAAAAGTCTGCATAGAAACAGCAAGTCAAGGCTTGACAGACACTGACAACAGTGCATTTATGGCTAACCTGTTTTAAACAAAAGGCTATTATTTACTATATACTCTCAGCACCCTTGCTCCCTCTTCCACTCCTCATTCCATACCTCACCTTTGTTTTTTCTCCCACCCCTTTCATCTTGTCTTAAACAAGCTTTTTGGAACAGGGGCAGCTTTCAATGTACGTCTATTGAGACCCTAGCAAAATGGTTCTCAAACTTTTTAGTCTCAAAGTAGGTAGAGCTGAGACACCCCCTCGGAAAATGCCAGCTCTTTTTTTTAGCTCACTTTTTACTACAGAAAAATCATAGAGCAATTCCGCTGCTGCAAAGAATTCAAAGATCACAACAGGTCAGAACGCTTTTAACAATATAGATTCCTATTTGAAATCTCTGGATGGCTCTTGTGAATCATGCTTGCAAATTTAATAATGTTAAAATTGTGTGGTAACTCAGGGCACCCTTAAAAGGATGTCAGGCACCAGAGAGTGCTGTGGGACCCTGGTTGAGAATCACTGCCCTAGAACAACAGAGGAGCAATGTAGGAACTAGCATAAACATCATAATTAAGGAATCTTTAGAATGGGATCTGTTCAGGGAGAAGAAACCTCCAGAAAATAAAATCATGGAGAATGTGGGTGAAATCCTGGAACAATTTACATGAGTAAGTAGGTGTACATAAGTAGCCATGTACCTGCCTGGCCAGCACATAGTATATGTATATGCATTTATACATCCATGATGCATGGGTAACAGGATCCCAAACTGTGTGCAAGTGTCAAATAAGCCACATACAAAGCAGGACAACTGTTGTTTAGGTGCACAAAAGGGAACAGAAGTACACCATGGGCATGTCTACACATACAATTAATGCAACTGAATATATTCCATTTTAATTAAAAATAATCCCAACAGCAGCATCTACATGTGCATTTAAGCACAGTAATTTACTGCACTGCCAGATACCACTTGTATCTGACAGGACTGTCCAGCAGTGCAATAAATTAGTTTACTGCACCCTAATTGCCACGCACATGTAGATGATGATGATTTACTGTACAGCAAATTAATCTGCTGCTCAGTAAAGGGTGTCATGTAGATGCGCCACCTGTGGGCGTGTACAGAAGTTGCTTTTTCCCATTTAAAGTGTTTTATTTCTGTGTCTTAACAGGAATTCATGGTTTTACAGTACTTTAAATATGACTCCAGAGCTTTAAATTAACCCTGATTAAATGAGAGTTTAAATTTGAAGTGCCATATTCTACAGAACTTTAGCAACCTACAGTATTTTAAATAACTTCTGTACACTGGAGCCTGCCCAGAGCCACTTCTCTGTAGAGTGCCTCCTGCCTCCTAACTGGACAGTGCAGGGAGGCTCAGAGGCCCCTCCCACCAAACACTGCTCTTCTGTGGGCATGTCTACATGTGCAATTAATGTACCTTAAGGTTACTGTGCATTAAAATAAGGCTTGGGATGAAGCCCTGTGGCCAAGCAGCAGCACCCTGAGCTCTCCCTTTGCTTTGCTTGCTGAGAGGCTGGGCACTGCTAAGCCTTGCCCCTCTCCCCCGCTGCAGCAGTTCTCTCTGGTCCTGGCACTGCTTAGCTCCTGGATCCCCCTAGGCACAGGTGGGGAGTGGGAGCCAACTGGGCCAGCTGGGGCATGCACTGCACAGGCAGCAGCAGGGCTGAGGGGACAGGGAAACTCTCTGTCCCTGACCCAGTGCTGTGGGAACAGAAAGCTTCCCTGCCCCCTCAGCAAGCAAAGTGAGGGGAGAGTTCACAGCGCTGCTGTCACCCAACCACAGGGCATTGGCCCAAGCCAGCCCCACCAAGCTGGGCTGTGATCCCAATCTCTGCACCAGAACTGCAGACCACTCCTCACTCTGCCCCATGTGGCCCTTTTCTGCCTAGGCTGACTGGGAACAAATTGTTAGTTAATCTAGTATCTGTATTTCTTGGTATTCATAAACCACATATTAGCCTAATTTACTGCACAGTAAATCGTGCACACATGTAGGCAGTGACACCTTGCTGCACATTAGATTAGCTTCATAGTTTGTAAGGCCGGAAGGGACCTTGGAAGTTCATCGGGTTTAGCCCCCTGCACCAAGCAGGAAAGACAACTGGGTGACCCCAGCAAGGTGACCATCTAGTCTCCTCTTGAAGATTTCCAGGGTAGGCAATTGCACCACCTCTGGAGGGAGCTTAAATTAGTCCAATGCACAGTAAAGTATCTTGTGTAGATGTACACTGTCATGATTAACAGTGCAGTAACTATAGTGCTATAAAAATGCTCTAAATTACAGCACTGTAGAACATGCACAGAGCCCTTCTGTACACACCCTCCCTAAGTGTTATATTCTCTCATCCTGCAGAGGAAGGACTTCATTGACTTCAAGGGAGCTGACATTTTATACTTTCAGGAAATTTGGCAGTTTGATTTTAGTACTGGTAAATATCTCCTCCATGACAAGCTGGTCTGGACTCTAAAGAGGGAAAATGGTATAGTATAAAACATATGAGCTCACATTGTAAATATCCATAGCAATTTTTAATAAAAATTCCTACAAGGCATTTCATGGATCCACAAACATCTAAAGGATGGCATAGAATTTTTTTTGGCAAAGAACTCCAATAATCAGAAATGTGCCCTGGGTGACATTTGTAAAAAATCAGAAAAATAAGTGGGCAAATCTAAGGGCAAGTTTCTACAAAAATATATTGGAATATTTTTGCCAAGTTGCCTTGACTGCAACTGTATCTATCCTGCATACAGAAGTTCCTTTCTAGTCACCTAAGTGGCCATTTTTGGTCATCTACATGGCATTTTTTAAACTCACATGCAGGCAGTAATTCTATTCCTGGACATCTGGTCTTGTATGTATAGATGACTAGGTACATACGCAGATTGGGCATGTTCAGTAGGCTCCACATGAGCCTCATGTATAACCATGACACATATGTTCTCTCCTTGTGGATGTGTGACAGCCTTAATTGCCTGAAAATGTAGTTCTCAAAGGGGGCTTGAATCTCTGTGTCTCTGACTTCCCAGCACCACAGTCTAATCTCCACACCTGAGGTCAGCCATTATCCAGCCCCTTCTCTGACATTACTTTTGAAGCTGGTCCCCTCAGCAGCCAGCAAAGAGAGGTATGTGGGTGATATATAGGGCCAAGGGAAAGCAAGTAGCCCAGAGGGTGTATGTCTCAATGAAGTGACCCATAGTCTGAAAAAGTGGGTGCCATTACTCCCGGTGAGGCAGAAGCTTCCCCCTACACTGCCCTACAGGTAGTTTTTCCAATGACTAAGTTAGTGTCTACCTTTAAAAAGGAAAAAGGTCTTGCTACTGTGTTGCCTGTGATTTGATGGTTAGAGAACTGTGATGATAGACAGCCAAAGACTCAGGATCAAAGCCTCTCTGAGGATGTGGAGCTTGGGACCTGTGTTCTCAGGCCTCCCAGGAAAGTGACTTAGGCACTCATCTATTGATGGCCAGAGACAGGAATTCTCTTTCTCTCCCTCTTGTCACGTTGCATACCTAGGAATAAAATCCTTCTGGGTGAATAAATGCTTCAAATAGCCCCTTATGTTACCAGGAAAGACTAGAATGCTGCCTTTAGACAAAGAACTCTCCTATTAGATATGAAAGTAGTCATATGTATCAGCACATACAGGCCACAGCCACCAAACACCATAGATAAGAGTTTGACCTTGTCTCTGCCTGATAATTGTAGTTAAGAGAAAAAATACTGTGCACTTTTCTTGCAGTTGACATCAAATATTTGAACAAAACCGTACCTTGAACCCAGCCATGTAAACATTATGTAATGATGGTTACATTTTTACGTTAAGCTCCTTAACTTACGAAATATAGGGTATTATGCTTCAAATTTCAGTTCAATGTTCTGTTTTCTTAGCTGGGACTAAGACTTAAATCAGATGTTGTGCCTCACCTAGATGTGTTTATATTAGGTTTTGTGTATTTGGCTTTATGTTACACCAGGATTTACACTGTTTGTACAGCACCCAGCCCAGAAGGGCTTGGACTAAGTCACAGCCTCCTGACACTACTATAGGACTAATACTGAATAAGAAGAGCTAAACATTCAGATAGCTGGCTAGAATTACAGATAATATTGTGTTTGCGTTCTTATTTCAACTTTTCAATCACTCATGACTTGCACAAACATTCACCTTGTCTGTGGCCAAAGGGAAATTTATTTTAGAAAGACAGAACAAACATCATCCTATCACATTTAAATAAGAAGAAAGAGAAAATATACTCTTTTCATTATAAGGAAATTCTTGCTTTTCTTACTCGGTATTACTCCTATGGTAGTGTCAAGAGACTGTGACCTAGTCCAAGCCTTACTGGGCTGGGCACTGTACAAACAGTGTAAACTCTGGTTCATTGCAAGTAAGGGGATATGAGGAGTCCCCTCACATCTCTTCATAAGTTTCTAGCATTACCAGAGATGGTGTATAGGAAAAAGCAGCCACTGGCCTACTATTGCCCTTCCTTCACATGCAGGTGGGCAGGAGTACGGTGTGGGCTCAACCCTTTGTGCTGTCTTCAGAAGACACCAGCCAATATTTTGAAGCTGACTCAGAATAAGAAAGTAAAGGAGCTAGCAGGGATAACTTCCCTTTCTGGAGAAAGGATGAAGCAGGACTCTGAGTCACCTTAATGCTGTCCTTGGCACAGTTATATCCTGCCCTTTACAGAGGATGGACTCTAGGTTCACAGTTCAGCTGAGAGTAAAATGACACCGACTCAAATTCTTACCAAGCAAAAGGATTTTTTTAATTTCAATAGCTTGGTTGTTGACATTCCTGAATGACAGCTGTGAGAATGTAGTGTTGCAACTCTTTTGAACGCTGTCTTTCAAAATTATGTTGCCAGGGATTAGCAGCCTATGGTCTGCAGGCCAAATCTGGCCTACAGAGTCTATTGATTTGTTCTGTGGATGTGGGGCTATAGTGGCATTGGGCAGCGAGGTCTTCAACAGAGCTTGCTTTCGCTATCCTGGCACGGAGAAAAACAGTGGCAGCAGGTGCAAGGAAAGCAGCAGTGGCAGGCACCTTTCCTGTGCTGGCAGTGGCCACTTTCCCTATGCTGATAGTGAGGGAAGCAGCAGCAGGCACGGGGAGAAGAAGCAGTAGTGGGCACAGAGGAAAAGCAGTGGTGGTGGACATTTTCCCCATAGTGGAGCAGAGAAAAGTGGTAGATGCCCATGTTTCCCCTGCCAGTCGCAGGAAAAAGGGGCAGCAGTGGCTGAGTCCCCTAGTACCTTGCCATCCACCTGCAGGCTCACCTCTGACCTAACTGGGTCAATCCAGCCTGCAGCCTTAAAAAGTTACTTATTACTGATGTAGCCACGTGAAAGGCATTTCTTTAGCAAATGTTGCCCACTCTTTACTATATATGAGCAGTGTCACTTTAAAAATCTATGGTGCAAGGTGATAAAAGTTGTTTTTATCCCCAAATCATGCACTTTAACAGCTTTGTGGTACTAAAAGTGATCATTACAATGTCATTGTTTAAAGAGAAAAAATTAAACTAAATCATAGTAAAATTCAAGACTGGTAAAAAAATGATCTCTCTCAAAAGAAAATTAGATTCTTAAAACATTCAAGTAGTAAAGTTGGAATCAAGTACTACATAATTTGTCTTGATTTCTGCAGAATCAGCTCATCCTGTGGGAAACTTCTGTCAGAAATTATGCTTTAATCTTCATGGTTTGCAGTACTTCTTGTACATTATCTTGGCTCCCAGTTTTGTTTCTGCTAAACACTCTTCAAATTTTCTCTCCATCTCCTGGTTTTGAGCTTCAGTAAAAAGGGTCTTCCAGTCACTAATAGCACCTTCAAGCAAATAGAGTTAGTTCATTACACTGGATGTATCACTGCCTCATGATTTGCAACTGTTCTATTTTAAGAATTTCAGCCACGATGTGCCTAAACTATACCATGGATGTCCAATTGGTGGCCAGAGGCTGCATGGACAGATCTAGGATTTTGAAAAGAGGGGTGCAAATGGTATGGTGCATCATCACATACAAAACAACACATATTTTTCTCCAGTTAAAATGAAACTTGAAGCTTTACTAATATACGAGGAGCCTGGAGCTATATTGTTCAGTTTAAGATCCAAGCAAAAACAAATATAATTTCATGGATTGTGCATGAATTTGCTGCATTATATATAAAAGCGTAATAGAGAAAAAAGTAATGAAAAGATGTTGTTTCACTAGTCCTGTAATCATTAGAATTAAATGTATATCTCTCTTTCAGATTCATAAAATTAAACAAAACCAATGCTTCACTGAAAGTTTTCTCCACGCATGAGGTTATGTTTTTAGCTAGAGTCAAAAACAGTCTACAGGGCTGTGAAAAGGAGCTATATTACCAGGAGCATCTAACAGCAATCAGAATTATGAAAGAAAGGATAGCTTAATTAGTGGAACATCAAAACTATTAGAAAAGGAGAGAGGGTTGTTAACATCTGTGGACTGAAGAGTTTAGAAGGAATCAGATAGATTTTAATGAGCCATGAAGTCAAGTGACTGCCTCAAAGCTGCCTGAATAGAAATGCTGCTGCCACTGCCAGACAGTTGATTTTAAACTTTAGGTGGACCAGGAATCAAAGGAGGGGAAGGGATGCAACAGCACCACTACATGCCCCCCCCCCCCCCCCGCCCCCCCCCCTCTTAACCCCCCCCCCCCCCACACACACACACACACTTTCTCCTGTGTTCTTTTTCCTTTTCAAAGCTCTTTAATGGTCCTATTATTCTAGCTATCCTCCTGCAATTCAGTTATCTACTAGCTTCCCTTAGTAATGTAGCTCCCATTTCACACAGCTGAAGAAAGTTTTTAACTTTAGCTAGAAACATTAACCCACATGTGGAAATGTTACTCAGGTAAACATTAGCTCAGGTATGGAAAAAGCTTTCAATGAAATATTGGAGGCACTGCCAAGATGCTTGAGAAAGCTTGATTTTGTTTTATGGATCTGAGAAAGAAATATACATTTAACTATAATGACTTCAAGATTAATGAAACAACATCTTTTGATAATTTTGACCAGTTTGTTGTGTTTTTATATATAATCTATGATATAGAAAATTAATGCACATTCCAATAAAGCTTATGGTTTGGGGGTTTTTGTTGATTTTTTTTTTTTTTGCCTCAGTCTTAAACTGAATAATATAGCTTAAGGCCTTTAGCTTATTAGTGAAGCTTTGAGTTTCTTTTAAAAATTGTGTTGTGTTATATGTGATGATACACCACGACTCTGCACCCCACTTTTCAAACTCCTAGGTCCATGCACAATTGTCAGTTTCCCAAGTTACAACAGCTGCAATTCACCAACATTTCAATTACACTGAGTGGCAGCTAGTTCCCAGAGCACCCCGCTCTTGGAACCCCCTCAGCAGGCCTGGCTAAAACCAAGATCTTACACTTCCAGGGTCTCTGGTTCTGGGTCCCTGTACCAGGAATATAGGTAGGAATATATCCGAATTCTGGTTGATTTTGGTGACAGTACATTAAACTGAAATATTTTGAAACAACCCTCAAAAAACCCAGCATTTTCTGAGAAAACCTTGTCAGCTCTATTGCTTGTATATGAAAGAGAATGGCTGCACATAAGGTACATAAAAACTGAATTCAGTATTTGTTGGAAAAGACATATGAATAAAAATGTAACAAATGACTCTCTACCAAATTGAAGACTGTCCAGCTTTGGGGAACTTTGTGGGAGGTGCTGCTCTGAAGTGAGGAATGAGCTAAAGAAATGTTGTGATATACACACTGATAAAATACTGAGATATACATGTTTTAAACAGAGCATCAGTGAAATATATTTACATCCAATAAATTCCAGTACACTTCCTGCAATGAGAAGCTTGAAATGATCTACCAGTAGAGGACTGCTAGTTTCTTTTTTGGTAATTTACCTTTGCGGAAGAGAATATTTCCGAAGGTACCATGGGTGCTATGGGAGTTCTCATTCATAGCCTGGAAGCTGCTCCTGTCCATAACTGCCTGTAGTTCTTCCTCTGTCATGGAGAACTCGAAGAATTCAGTGATTTTTTTCACTCCTAAAATCAAATTCTGAAAAGAGGGGGGTACCATATTTCAAATTGTTCACAGAAAACAGAGAATGTATTGTGTTCCTTGTACCAAGACAACAATGGAGACAGAACTCTTCACTTTTGCCAGAAGAATACAGTATATAAAGTTTTGCATCTGAGGATTTCAGAATGAGTCAGATATGTAGCGAGCTCCGTCAATGCCCTGGGCAGAGGTGGAGAAAGGCAGTGGGGGCCAAACCAGAGGCGTATCTAGTAGTGTGTGTACCTTCAGCAGCTATGAGTTCTACCTTCCTCCTTCTGGCAAGTTATCAGGACCAAGGGGCTGGAGACAGAGGCTAGGTACAGACATTACACTTAATGCACATTAAGCAAACAGAAAGCACTTTAGATCTATAAAAGAATAAATATTCATGACATTGAAAGTGTTTTATGAATGGTGGATCCTAGTCTAAGATAACCCTTGATGGATGCGGTATTAGACTGATATTAGACTAAAGAGCTTAGGTTAGAGTGCTTTTTTGAACATCTGTACCACATCCATTGCACTTCAATGTAGGTCGTGTTCTGCTGCTATCACAGGGACCACTTGCTGGGTGGCCTGATAGCCTTGACTGGTGTTCCAGGCAAGCACGAGCCCAGCCCTGCCCCTGGTCTGTCACAGAGAGGAGACAGAAAAGGCTCTGTCTCCTCCCTGCACAGCCAGGTGGGAGGGTGGGAAAATGGAGCCTCTCTGCCAGGTTGAACCCCCCACCCCAAGTGTGCAGCCTTGGGTATTGGTGGGGGCTGGGCTGGGTCCATGCAGCAGAGAGGCTCCATTTCCCACCCCCTAGCCCCAGTTCCCAGTATGGAGAAAAGCTGGGCTGGACAGCCCTGTGCTGCAACTTCTGGCTCCCATTGTAAGGAGGCTCAAGAGAGGGGGTGGGAGAAAGGAACCCCCCACCATGAGGGACCCCCACAGCTTGCTGGATGAGGTCTCGAGGGAGGGAGAGGGGTGGCCCAGATCTGCATAGCAGAAGGGATCCCTTCCTCCCCCCCACCCCAGCCTCTTGACAGCTGCAGCCAGGAGCTGCAGTGCGGGGACGCCAAACCAGGCTTTTCACTATGCCAGGAACTGTGGCCAGGGGGAAAGGGACCTCTGCTGCGAGGGCCTCCCCACAACAGCTTCTGCCTAGGGTCTTGGAGGGGGAGTGGACCAGGTCTGTGAAGTGGCGGGGGGGGGCTCCCTCCTCCCCCCAACCCCAGTTCCTGGCATAGTGAAAAGCAGGGCTGCAACTCCTGGCTGCAGCTGCCAAGAGGCTGGGGTGAGGGGTGGGAAGGGGGAACCCCCTCAACACATGGACCTGACTCAACTCCCACCTGAGGCACCAGCCAGCAAGCTGTGGGGGGCCACTGCAGTGTGGGGGGTTCTGCTCCCCCCCGCCTTTCATCCCCACTGCTGACAGTCGGCAGCTGGTAGGAGGGTGGGGTTCAGGAGAGGGGCCGCTCTGGCAGCCTCCTGGGAGGTGTGTGACAGTGCCCCCACCTGCTGGCATGGCCAGTGCCAGCAAGCCTCCCCCCCATGAATGGTGAATGTCTTTTTGGTTCACTCCTGCTCTAATTTACAGCACTTTAAGTAAAATATGATAGTTAGAGTACTTCTGCCAGGGGCTTTTTGAATGTCTGTACTTAGCCAGAATGTTTTATAGTCCTGGCAGCTGTAGGCTCCATTGCACAGAGCCGGACAAGGAGAAAGGGGATGGGGCCAGTGTGGATCAAGGGTCCCAATAGCTACAGGGAAAGGTGTCCGCCAGCCTCTTGCCTGTCCCCCTCTCCCCACCGCTGCAGGTGCTGCTGAACACTATGCCTCCTGCCATCACTTCCTGACCCTTTCCCTGACTCCACACAGCTAGAGTCTGTAGCTGCATCAATTCCAGCACCCCTTCGCCTCCATGCTAGTGCACCCCTCAATCAGCACCTAGGGCTTATACTCCCTTAGTCACCCCTTGTTATGTTACTGGAGTGATTTATGAATCTGGAACACACTAATATCCCATTTTAAACACGGACCAACTGAGTTTAGGGAATTTTGCTGGCCTGATTTTTTCAGAAATGCTAAGCATGCAAAGCTACAACGTCAGACAAAGAAACTTTTTGCCTATGAAAAAAGGCAAAAACTAAGGTGCTGCCATGCCCTGCCTTTTGCTTGACCTGAGGCTAACAATGATGTTGCCCAAACAGGACAATCTGGTCCCCCCATCCTACCAGCACTGCTCGACTAGTGATTTGGCATGAAATCCAATCCCCACTTGTTGCAGTGATTGAAGAGGAGGCTGCAAGACAGCACTTGTCACAGCTGCTGCTGTTGCAAGGACACAGCAAGTTGAGCCTGAGCTCATAATTATGGAACAAGTACAGATAGTAGGCCCCACACATGGTCACCCTCTGCCTGCACTGCAATGCATGTGAGGATCAGAGAACAGGAGATACCCAGGTTAGGGACTGGTGCACACTAGGGAAGTTTGCTGATAAAAAGCTCTGTACTTGATAAAGGTTTTGAAGTGGTTTCTGGGGAAATCTCTGCCCTCCCCTTCAGGGCTGTAGAAGGAGTATCCACCCTCAGGCAAGAGATAGGAGTTTGGAACTAGACACCAGCTAGGGGACACAGCACTCCCCCTTCACAAGGAACTTTATGCATGTGGGCAATCCCCATTCAGCTGAGATTATTTGCATAGGTAAAATGATATACTTGTATGTTTGGAGGATGGAGCCTTAAAATATAGCTAAATCTCTTTGTGCCTTTTCTCTGCCTCACTGTTGATGAACCAGAGTTTATAGAGTGAAAAAATACATCTCAGAGTCAATCTATTCCTAGTGTTAATTGTTTTCTGTATATTTACTCAGCAGAAATTCATACGAGCCAGGAGGGACTATTCAATCATCTTGTCTTACTCCATGCATAACACAGCCCATAGCATTTCAACCAATGTTTCTTCACAGATAACTAGCCTTATGTTGAGCTAGAACAGTGTTTCTCAACCTTTTTAGGCTTGAGGCCCCCCTCGAGAGGCTCAAGGAACCCCTCAAAAAATGTCAGCTCTTAAATTGTCACTGTTTTTTATTACAGAAAAATAATAGAGCAAGTCTTCTGTTGCAAAGAACTCAGAAAAATCACAACTGGTCAGAATGTTTTTAACATTGTGAATTCCTATTTGAAAACTCTGGGTTTATCTTGCGAATTTTGATGCTAACACTACATAGCACCCTTGAAAGGCTCTCGAGGTACTTCAGGGTGTTGTAGTACCCTGGCTGAGAATCACTTAGCTACAGAAGCCATTTTAGGAAACCTGTCTAATCTGCTCAGTGCGTCACACAGGAATGAACTGATCGACTTCAAAAGGAGTCTTATGCAGACGGTGATATTAGATCTAGGGTAAGATTTTTCCAAGGCACAAATGACAGTTAAGCCTCTGCTCCTTGGACTTTCAATGGGAATATCTGTACCTTTGAAAACCTTCCCTTAGCCTTTCTAAATTTCTTTTCTTCTACTGTATATATCTTTGGCATCTTAAGGTTAATTCAAAAGGGGCAGATATCAGGTCTGAATATTTCAGTAATAAATTTAATCTGAAATGTAAAGTAAAGCACCCTTTACATAGTTAACCTCACCTCTTTTAGTTCTTCGTAAGTTATAAACATAATATTTTTATTGTTGATACGTTTGTTCCATTCAATCATGTAGTCAAAATAGGAGCCCCAGACCACTGGAAGAAGCAAAGGTTTAAATTATCATTTTGTGCTTTTGAATGTGGTAATATATGAACAAAGGACAACAGGAAAAAGGACAATGTCTGTTTGAATAGACCAGAGCTGACACATGGTAGCACATTTTCTTTCCATGGCACAGTGGAGTGATTAAAATCAGCCTTTTTACACATTATGGAAGCTGCAGTTCAGTCCATTCATAAGTAATAGACATTTAGTGAATGCTGCTGTAGGCTCTGTGGTTTTAAACCTAGGCCATAGGCAGGTGAGATGCATTATGAGTGTATGCCTTGAGCTGTGGCAGACACAATGCCTCTTAGAATATAGGGACAGAAGAGTTGCTACTCCATGCTTCAAAGCTGATAAACATGTCTCTTGCCCACAGGGCATCGGAGCAACCATCACTGAAATTTCAGTGGCAGTGGATATGAGTCTTCCCCATCCTGAACCTCCCTACCCACACAAGAGAATATGGCCCAATCATAGGTAGCACCAGCCAACCACACAAAAAACTGCTGTTGGGCATAATCCTGATCTAATGGTTCAAGGGGACTCTGTGTGTGTGTGTGTGTGTGTGTGTGTGTGTGTGTGTGTGTGTGTGTGTGTGTGTGTGTGTGTAAGAGTTACTACTTGTCCTTTCTTCAGCGTCCCTCATTTCTTCTTGATGTGTGTTGAGTAGGACAATCCAGCTCACTGTATGTAGAGTCAACACCTTTGCTACCAATCTGGATGAGTGGAAAGAAAAGCCTTCAAATGCAGTAGTGTAACTAGGATGGGGTGAGTGGGACACTAGCCCTGGGTGCTGACTTAGAGGGGGGCACCAGCAAGGGAGGATCTAGGATTTTGAAAAGGGGGGTGCATCCAAACACTTGAATGTTTCATCCTTATTTTAAAAGAAGAATTAAAAGAAGTGTATGGTACCTTCTCCACACACAAAAGCATTGAAGAACTCATCCCAGGTTTTAAAAGAAGGAAGCAGAGGCATTCCATTGCTAAAGTGAAAATAAGATACAGCCACATCCTTTGGATTTCTAGACAGCATCAATATCTAGAAGGACAAAACCAATTTTCCTAAAAGTTAGCAAATAATTTTCAAGCTGCCCATAGGCTGAAAAGCATCCATGCACAACATTCACTGAAGCGTTTCAAATAACAAAACTGTAAAAAATGAAGTCTGTGCATAACTAACTGGCACACTGAAAGAATTGGCACATGTGTAAAATGAAGTCTTACTTTCAAGCACCTCTAACAGTGACTGTAATATTTTAAAATGCACATGAACCTTGGCATTATTCTTGGAAATAGATGTTGGTAGACAACCAGGAAGAAGATGGGTTGCCAAAACTCTTCTAAAAGGTAACTTCTTTATCCTCTGTAATAACAAGAGAAAATGGAAATTAGTACACTTAATGAAACTTTATCTTTTAAAACATTGTGTAGTGAATTTTAGTACTTTTGAAAATGTCCAGATTGACAGGAATCAAAGCAGAAGAATTCTATGCATGTAATAAACACACAACGTACAGGAAGCATCTACATGTGCAATTGATGCAGCTGAATAAACTCTGACACAGTTCACACTGGAGCTGCATGTGCACCTGGGACCACAGCATGTTGAGCTATGGCAGTGAAGCCCTTCCCTGCCAGCTAGCCTTATACTGAAGCACCCTCATGGATCAGCCAGCCCCATTAGCATCTACACATGTGTTGCAACAGAGTAAATAACTGCCATAGGATAGTACTTGTGTCTGGCGTTACTGTCCTACAGCACAGTTAATTAGTTTACCCTGTCCTAATAACACTGCATGTGTAGACACTGAAGTTTTACTGTGGAGCTAATTAGTCAATTCTGCAATAAATATCTCATGTAGACATGCCCACAGAGGCTTAATTAATTTTCTACATGTTCCTAACCAATATGACTTTCCTTACAGAAAAAAGTTATTGCAAAATAAACTAGATTGTTTATTTACAGTGCACTGACCCTCCTGGGACAATTTTATTCCCCACTAACTGTATGTCTACATGGTAATGTAAGAATACCTGAACTAGCCTATATACTAGAGGCACCATAGCCCCGTTAACTGCTGAGAACCAGACTATGTTAATCCATATGCATCATTGTGCTATCACAGGTATTAAGCTAAAGCACAGAGCAGCTGTAGTGCTGCTTTGTGCCCTAGGTCTGATCATAATCTTAGTTGATCCTTGATAGATATTCAGAGAAGAACAAGCATTTATGTGGTGAGTTAGTGTGGAGTAGCCATACCACAGTAGCTATTCTAGGTCATTTGTCTGTGTAGACAAACCCCATGCCTCACACCTGAACTCTTGGGGACATCTCTCTTGGTGGCAGGGTGCTACAGTTCCATCCTTGTCCCCTCTACACAGATTATTGGCAGTGATACTGTGGTGCTGGTGGTGGATTTTGTAAGTGGAAATCTGCCCCACTGAAGTCATTGAGAGCTTCTAGCTGCTAAGCAGTCAAAGATTCAGCCAAGTTTCAACTGGTGTTAAAGTTTCTTCCTATGTAGTTAATCACTTGATTTCTAAATTTTCTATTCTGCCCTTGTATTATAGTAATAAGCCTTTTCAGAACAAAACAAGATTATTTTCTTTAAATTCAGCAATACTTTAATGCAGGGATGTCAAAGACATAGCCTGTGGAGTCGTATCATCCAGCCCACAGTGCTCCTGGAAAGGCAGGGAATTCAGGGGTGGGGTTTACTGCCCAGTTCCAACATATGGAGCATCACTAGGGATGCATGTTGGTGGTGGAGAAGTGAGCGATGGGTGTTTTAATCCCCATAGCACAATAACCTGTGGAAATAACACCATTGCCACTTCCCCGTCTTCTGCCAGAGATGGGGCTGGATCCTGCCTGTGAGTACGATGCCCCTGCTTTAAGGCAACTGGAGTCCTCACACGTTCGTACCAGTCTCCCTTAACACTGGTGGCATAAAGTACCACCGCCTTCTGTTCTCGCAACATCTCTCCAGGCTCTATCACACCTCCCTCCACCAGCAACTCTGTTATTTTGGGAGGGAAAACTATTTCAGTATAAATAAAATATACTGCTTGTGAAGTACCTGTCTATGCCATATACTAAGTAATGTTTTTGATCTTGTGAGTATCTATGTATTTGAAATTGATTTATACCTTACATAGAACTTTTCATTGATCATTTATAAATATTTGTTTCCACTAATATTCAATCTCAGTGTGGTCCATTTATTCTAGCCAAACAGAATTCATTATACTTATCCCAAATCATTTCCTGGCAATGGAGCATGCACCACTCTCTATATTCAAACTGTTAGGGATATCAATTGGAAAATTTAGAATTTTAATTATTTTATATCAACCTCAAATTTTCCTGGATCTCCAAATTCAAGAAACGTATAGTCTCCTTTTTCTTCATGTTTCATTCTCTCTTCCAGTGCTTCTTTATTTTTCTTTAGATCTGCTGTAACCAAGTCATTCAAGATTTGGAGAATCCAATTATTACCTGAAACAAATTCTAAATGATTAAAACAGAAGAAACTGAATACCTCTTACCACAGATATAGAATAGCCACTTGAGGAAACAGAAAAAGTTGGCCAATTTAATAATATATGGATCCTTGAAAATAGGGAGGTATGGAAAGACTGGAGGAACAGTACATGCACAAATGCTCAAAAATAAAAGGAAAATGATCTTGGCAATTATTATCCAGAGAGTATGATGTCAATCCTTACTGAAAATAATTAGTATAGTTTTTAAGCAGCTATATATCACCATCACCTCATGGGAATTTCATTTACACCATACTTCTTTAGCTAGTTCAAGAGAATGTCCTAAGCATCCATTGTTTTGCTCTTTTTCTCTAGTGTTCTTACCTGTCAAAGAAAGAAATTAGATTAGTGTGACATGGTTTGTCCTTGACACATCCAGTTGGGCTATTTTTTCACCGTATTATCCTTTAGGTGCTTAGGAATTAATCACTAAAAAATTATTCTAGTATCTTTGCAAGTTTTGAAGTTAGGCTGAGTAATCTTAAATTCCCTGGATGGTCTGTCTTCTTTTTTTTAAATAAATGAAAACAAAATTTGAGAGAAAGATCATAATGGGATGTCCCAGTAATTGATGTCAGGATTCAGGTTCTTTATTCTGTGCTGCTTGCTACAAACCACCAAAACAAGGGAAGAAAATGAACAAGGCTTTTTTTCCAACAGCTAACCTGGTGCTTGATGGAAGACTTTAATTTTCATGATGTATTTTGGAGGGCATAAAAGTAGAAACCTCATTTTTTAGTTCTACCCTCCACTGATATAAATAGTGCTTAAATGGCTGTATCCCATTGCTCTTCACATTTCCTGCTTTGGAAAAGACCTCAAAATATCATTATGTCCCTAAAATCCCAAAGATAATAGAAAAGAATAGAAAGATTAATTTTTCATAGTTTTTAAAAAACATTAGAAATATACCTGCACAGAATACCGCCCCCTCCATCCTCGATGCATGGAATCTTTTCCAATAGTCTGCAAAATAGGTTGTAACAAGGGCCTTGGCCACTATCACTTGAAGAGAGGCTAGAAGCTGGCTGCTGCAGCAAGCAGCTGGCTGAAGCAGCAGAGAAGGGCAAGCTGGCCATCAACCTGAAGTGGAAATCCCTATGCATGGCTGGGGAGCCACACGACAGGAAAGGGTAGGGCTTTCGAATCATAGAATCATAGGAAATTACAGTTGAAGGGGCCTCAGGAGGTCATCTAGTCCAACCCCCTGCTCAAAGCAGGACCATACCCAGCTATATATTCCCAGCCAAGGCTTTGTCTAGCCAGGTATTAAAAGCCTCCAAGGATAGAGTTTCCACCACATCTCTGGGTAACCTGTTCCAATGTTTTACTACCCTCCCAGTGAGAAAGTTTTTCCCCATACCTAACTTAAACTTCCCTTGCTGCAACTTGAGACCTTGTTCTGTCATCTGCTACCATTCAAAACAGTCTAGTCCCATCTCTTCTTTGGAACCCCGCTTCAGGTAGTTAAAGACTGCTATTACATCCACCCCAGTCATCTCTTATCCAAACTAAATAAGCCTAATTCCCTCAGCCTCTCCTCAGAAGTCATGTACCCCATCCCCTAAACATTTTTGTTGCTCTCTGCTTGTCTCTCTCCAATTTGTCTACATCCTTTTTGTGGGGGGGGACCCAAAACTGGACAAAGCACTCCACTTGTGGCCTCACCGATGCTGAATAGAGGGGAAGAATCGATTCCCTCAATCTGCTGGCAATGCATCTACCAATGCAGCCCAGTCTGCCATTAGCCTTCTTGGCAACAAGGGCACACTGTTGGCTCATATTCAGTTTATTGTCCACTATAACCCCCAGGTCCTTTTCTGCAGAGCTGCTGCTTAGCCAGTTGATCCCCAGCCTGCAGAGTAAGAGTTTTGAAGAGATGGGAGCCCAGGAAGGGTGGCTGTGCCTTAAGGAAATGATCCTTCGGGCACAGAGGGAGACGATCCCGATGCGGGGGAAAAGGGGGAAAGGAGCCAAGAGGCTTCCTTGGCTGACCAGAGAAATCCAGAGCAGCCTGAGGGCAAAAAGGGGGGCATATAAGCAGTGGAAACAGGGAGAGATTGCTAAAGAGGAGTATACCTCCTCAGCTCGCAGTTGTAGGGAGGCAGTTAGAAAGGCCAAAGCTACCATGGAGCTGAGGATGGCATCCCAAGTTAAGGATAACAAAAAATTGTTTTTTAGATATATAGGGAGTAAAAGGAAAGCCCAGGGTGGAATAGGACCTCTACTAAATGGGCAGAAGCAATTGGTGACAGACAGGGGGGACAAGGCTGAACTCTTCAATAAGTTCTTTGCCTCAGGTTTCCTAAGCAAGGGGCAAGACAAGTCTCTCACTGGGGTTGTAGAGAGGTAGCAGCAGGGCACCAGACTACCAAGCGTAGACCCTGAGATGGTGCAGAGTCACTTGGAGGAACTGGATGCGTTTAAGTCGGCAGGCCCAGATGAGCTCCATCCGAGGGTACTGAAGGCACTGGCTGACATCATTGCACAGCCACTGGCGGGAATATGTGAACACTCATGGTGCACGGGCCAGGTCCCGGAGGACTGGAAAAGGGCCAATGTGGTCCCCATTTTCATGAAGGGGAGGAAGGAGGACCTGGGCAACTATAGGCCAGTCAGTCTCACCTCCATCCTTGGCAAAGTCTTTGAAAAAATTATCAAGGCTCACATTTGCGAGAGCCCAGCAGGAAAATTATGCTGAGGGGAAACCAGAATGGGTTCATAGCAGGTAGATCATGCCTGACTAATCTAGTCTCTTTTTATGACCAGGTT
>NW_005841870.1:3820382-3837101 GCF_000455745.1 Alligator sinensis
CTGGGTTCATCTAACCCCAACTCTCTTTCCTGCCATGCAGGGGGTCAGACTCGATGATCTATTGAGGTCCCTTCCGACATCTATGAATCTATGAATCTATGTACTGGTGCATGGGACTGTTCCATCCTACGTGCAGGACTTTGCATTTCGGGAGATGTCTTTCAGTCCAATCTCCCAATTTGTCTAGCTCTCTCTGAATCCTCGCCCTACCGTCGAGTGTATCTACTACTCCCCCCAACTTGGTGTCATCTGCAAATTTGCTGAGGGTGCACTAGGTTAGTCCAACAACTCCATCCTAGCTTCCAACTTGTTGATGAAGATACTGAACAAAATTGCCCCAGGACCAAACCCTGGGGGGCTCCACTTGATACCAGCTGCCAATTAGACATTGACCCAACTACCCTCTGAGCCCAATGATCCAGCCAGTTTTCTATCCACCTTACAGTGCATTCATCCAACCTGTACGTCCTTAGTTTGCTTGTGAGAATGTTGTGTGAGACCATATCAAAAGCCTTGCTAAAGTCAAGGTATATCACATCCACTGGTTTCCCCACATCCATAGAGCCAGTCATCTCATCACAGAAGGCAATCAGGTTGGTCAGGCATGACTTGCCCTTAGAGAATCCATGCTGACTGTTCCTAATTACCTTCTTCTCCTCCAAGCGCTTAGAAATGGATTCCTTGAGGACCTGCTCCATGACTTTTCCAGGGACTGAGGTGAGGCTGACCGGTCTGTAGTTCCCTGGATCCTCTTTCTTCCCTGTCTTAAAGATGAGCACTATATTTGTCCTTTTTCAATCATCCAGCACCTCTTCTGATCACTGTGAGTTTTCAAAGATGATCACCAGTGGCTCTGCAATCACATCAGCCAACTCCCTCAGCATCCTGGGGTACTTCCCATCTGGTCCCATGGACTTGTACAAGTCCAGCTTTTCTAAATATTCCCTAACCTGTTTTTCTGCCATTGTTGGCTGCTCACCTCCTCCCCAAACTGTTCTGCCAGGTTCAGTGGTCTGGAAGCTGAGCTTGCCCGTGAAGACTGAGGCGAAAAAGTCATGGAGTACTTGAGCCTTTTCTACATCCTCTGTCACTAGGTTTCCTCCCACATTCAGTAAGGGATGCACACTTTACCCAATCTTCCTCGTGTTGCTAACATACTTGAAGAAACTCTTCTCGTTACCCTTCATGTCCCTTGCTAGCTGCACCTCCAATTGCACTTTAGCCTTCCTGACTCTTATACATCTCCATAGTCATATTTCCATGTTTCCACTTCTTGTAAGCTTCCTTCTTGTGTTTTAGCTCACTGAAGAGTTCCCTGCTAAGCCAAGCTGCTCTTCTGCCGCACTTACCGGTCTTCTTGTACATCAAGATGATTCATTCCTGCACTCTCCAGGAGGTTTATTTAAATGACAACCAACTCTTCTAGACTCCTCCTCTCAGATGGGCCTCCCAGGGGATCCTGCCCATCAGTTCCCTGAATGAGTTAAAGTCTACTTTTCTGAAGTCTAGGGTCCTTACTCTCCTGCTCTCTTTCCTTCCTTTCCTCAAAATCCTGAACTCAATCATCTTGTAGTTGCTGCAGCCCAAGTTGCCACCCACTACTACGTTCCTCACCAATTCTTCCCTTTTTGTGAGCAGCAGGTCAAGAAGAGCAGAGCTCCTGGTTGGCCTCTGACCCTATCCAAGAGACATTCAACAGGCCTATCTCCTGTTTCATACTGGAGCTCTGAGTAATCATACAGCTCTTTCACATAATGTGCAACTCCTCCTCCTCTTCTTCCCTGCCTGTCCTTCCTGAACAGCTTATACTCATCCATTACAGTGCTCCAGTCATGCAAGCTCCCACCAAGTCTCTGTGACTGTGCAAGGACTTCCAATTCTTTCTGCTTGTTTCCCAGGCTCCATGCTTTCATGTACATACACCTGAGGTAACTACATAATTGCCCTACTTTCTCAGGAAGAATGAGAAGGACTCCCTTGTTTCCACCACCTGCTTGCTCTTCGTCCAGGTCACCCACTTCCCCACTTACCCCAGGGCTTTGGTATCTATGACCCAGAAAGCCTAGTTTAAAGCCCTCCTCAGTAGGTTAGTAAGCCTGTCTGCAAAGATGCTCTTTCCTCTCTTCATCAGGTAGATCCCATCTCATCCTAGCAATCTTTCTTCTTGAAATAATGTCCCATGGTCAAAGAAGCCAAAGCCCAGTTGACAACACCATCTGCACAGCCATGCATTCGTCTGCAGGATGCATCCACTTCTGCCAGGGCCCTTCCCCTTGACCAGAAGGATTGAGAACACCACCTGAGCTCCCCACCCCTTCACCCTTGCACCCAGAGGCCTGTAATCACTTTTGATCTTCTCAGGGTTGACCTGGACAGTAGCATTGGTTCCCACATGAATGAGCAGCATGGGGTAGTAGTCAGAGGGCTAGAGGAGTCTTGGTAATCCTTCTGTGGCATCTCAGATCTGGCCTCAGGCAAGCGGCACATCTACTGAGACAACAGGAGACATTCTGTGTGAGCCTGTCAGACATTCTGATCAGTGTCAGGCATTCATTAGGCATTGATTTTTCTGGACTACTTTGAGAACTTGCCTCATGTTATGTGCCTGCCCAGTTCATTCTATTCAGCCTGAGCACCTACACAGCCATAGTACAGCCTTTTTAGCTGCTGTGCTGCACTGGGCTAGTTGGGGTAGGCTGCCCCCGGCCCCCACTCCTGCCCCCGCATGGCCAGGATGGACTCACCTCCTAGCGACACCATGATAGCAACAGCTCATTGTAGCAGGCAGGCAGGCAGGCAGGCAGAGCAGCTACTCAGTGCGCTGCATCACACCCCATCCTGTGTAGGCCCAGCTACCAGTGGCCACAATGCCAGGACTGCGCAGCCACAGCACCAACAGAAAGCCAGGTGGGGAGCAGAATGAATGCATGGGATGGCAGAAGAATCTGTGCACTGTGCAATGTGGCTTGGCCCCAGCTCTGCGGCACAGTAACTCAGCACTGGGTGCAGGCCTCCCTCCTCTGGCTCCCAGCAATGGCCAGTGGGCTGGATAGGATCAATTGGTGGGTCAGATATTGCTCATGGGCCATGTTTTGCCCACCTCTGGGTTAAACAATGTCCATAGCATTCTCCAGGCCCCCACTTAAATCTGGGAAAATATGTGGGGCCAGTAGGAGGGTAGTGAGCTAAAGGGAGGGTGGCCCAATAAAATGGATGCTATCCTGTTTGGGAGGTGGCTCTGGATTGTGTCCTTTGCTTTCAGTGGGACATCACATTTCTCTTTATCCTCCTTCTGTTTGTCCATTTTATCAAATGAAAAGCTATTGGGGTCTATAGCCAAAATCTAGCCCCTTCTCTCCCCCTACCAGTTAGCATCCAGATCATTGAGCAGTGGTCATTGTTTGGTTGTGTCCTCCTGAAACACACATCTTTCTTTCCTGGCTGCCTAGTGGATCAGCTTTAGGAGGAGAGCTAGAGAGTGTTCTATGTACTGTCTAGCTTTTTTATGATAGTTAGAGCACAGTGCTGGGAAGCAAAAGATACAAGGTTAGTCTCCTGTAGATTTAAGGAGTCCAGAATCTCTGTCTCCCATTCCCTGAGCAAATGCCCTAACTACCAGCCAAAAAAGTGGGAGAGGCTTTGACTAATGTTGTCTTGCTTTTGATGCATACATGCATACTTGAGGGATTCTGTTCTACCACAGACAGAAACAGAATCCAAACTGTGTGTAGAGGCAAAAAATTGCATGGCTACGTAAATGCCACTTAGGTGCCCAAAGGTGAAATATGATTTAACCCTTAATGTCATTATAAAATTATATATGAAAATATACAGCGCCAGAGTTTCAGCTAGAGTAAAGAGGCTTCTAGAGCACAATGTTAGTGAATACTATGTTGATAATAGCTTGTTCAATGTGCTGTTCAACCTATTGCTTTTATTCATACCAAAACTTTCCTTATCTCTTCCTACTCATGGAAGAAAAGGAAAGAACACCTAAGAAGACCAGTATCAATTGCTTAATTTGTTCTGGATGATCCTCAGTCATGTTTAGGGCACTAGTACCTAAAGAGACAATCTAATCTCATTGGTTAACATTTCATTTGGTATCTTCCCAACCTCTTGACATTTTCTCATGCTGGAAAAGGTAGGTTTGACCTTTGATAAAACTTAAACCTCTGTTTTCCTCCCCATGAAGAAGGTAATGATTAATGTATGTGTAGTTGGGCAATAACTTGTGCAAGTAAAAGCTTAATTTTTGTGTTAATGTTTAGCCATAATATATTTGCATATAGGGAAATTTAAAGAGATTGCATTCAACAGTGGTAGACTGGACTCAAAAAGACTAGGGGACCCCTTTCCATGCTATGTTCCTATGAGGATACTGCTTTTTCATAGGGTAAAGCCTCATTCATCCTTCACTCTAAATAGTTCTGGGGTTTTTTTCCCACTTGTAGTAACAAGAGGTTGTAAGCAGAGAATATAGTGAGAAGGGTGGAGTGGGGGCAGAGGAGGATTGCTGATCATGGCTTGCTTCCCACTGTGATTACTGAAAAGTACCAAGATACTATTGTCATGATAAGAGAATTCCATTCACACCTGAATAATTTAGGGGCTGGCTCACTGCCTAAAGTAATTTCTCTGAGAAAGTTGATGTATAAGTTGTCTAATTGCCTGATGTAACAGGGTGGTCTGGACTTTTTAGTGGGGCAGCCAGCCCTGGGTAGAAGCCTTAGAGACTTTTGACCAGGTGGCCAGAACATACCAGTAGCCCCAGGAACAATGGGCTACCAGGCTGATGCCTTACCTGACCAAGGAAGCTCAAGCAGGCCCTGGGGGCTGAGACTCCATGAAGTTATAATACTCTCAAGTCTACTACTTTAGATCAAACGGAGTTCACAGAGGATGGCATACAGATGCCAGTTCCAGGTGGAGCCTTTTCACCCAGACTTGCCACCTTGAGCTGTAGCTCAGTGCATCAAGGACCTATGTACCTTGTGGCAGAAATCAGAATCCAACCTACTTATGAAAGCCATAGAATTGGTGATAGTTGAACAGTTCAGACAGATATTCCAGTGGAGGCCCAGGAATGGGTCTGTAGATACTGGGTTATGGACTTTAAGGAAGCCAACCACCTCACTAAGGACTTTTTAGAAGCAGAATTAGAATAGAGACCCACCGAAGCCTAAATACAAAGCAAGGAAAGCTGGACACGACTCATCAGCCACTGAGTGGTTATGCACTCAGCCTGGGAGTCCTACCTTATTCCCCAAAATGGCAGGGATGGGCTCAGCTAGCTCAGGCCACAGAGTCAGGGCTGGAAGAGGATCATACTTGAGAGATAGTATTAGACCCAGGGAAAGGGGAGCCCTTGGTCTGCATCTGGTGTGGCTAGCCTGGGCACTGGCTCTGCGATTGCCTACTTATAGAGTCCAATTATGTCCAGTCTTGTGCCCCTAATGTCCTGATAGAAAACCCCAAAATAAAACTTAAGTAGTCCCTGTGAGAGTTGGAGATGTCCAGGTCCTACACCGCATAGGTGGGTAAGACCTTTGTACATGGGTGCCTCATGGATCCCACCCAACTGCCAGTGGTGGAGTGTGTGCATGTAATTTGTATACCAGAATACTCATCCCTATCTTATTTCAAGTGTGTGGCTCTTGAACAGAGGCTGAATGGCCAAGCTAGTTGTGGCAATAGTCAACCACCTTTCCTGGCTGGTGGCAGTGAATAAGAATTGGGACCTACTGATCAAATTGCTACATTGGGCCACACAAGAAAAGGGAGACCAGGAACTGTTGGAGCAACATGGAATCAACTAGGGAAGATATTCCCTTTTGACCCCAAGGTCTTCAGACTCCATGTGATGTTTCTCCAGGACTGCTGACAGACCAGAGAGGTGGCCCTGGCAACAGAGAATAAACTGGGTGAGAAGCAGAAGAAAGGGGTTAATGTCCAATGTCAGCTGGCTGGCCTCAGTGAGGATTCCTCAGAACCTGACCCCATGGGCAGTTCACATGGGGGCCAGATGGTGTAACTAGAAAAGGGTCCCAACTTTATTCAAAGGCAAAGAGATAAGTGTACACCATTCTATGGCCAACTGGCCCAGGTGAACAATAAAACACTTGACCCTCACCCTAGCTACCCACAACCCCCAGTTCAATTTGCAAGTGGATGTCCTGAAGTGGGTGACTGGGTCCTACTTTTACTTCCCTTATTAGAAAGCAAACTTCTCCCTTACTTGCAAGGGCCTTATGAGGATAAAAGGTTAGTGAGAGGTGCTGACAATAAGGTGTGGCTTGTGGGAAGACAACACAGGTCATAGATATATCACACCAACCTCTTAAAACCCTGATGGGCTGGGGAAGCACTAAGTACAGCAAAGATTTTCCCAGCAGTTCTGAAAGATGTGGGTAGTCCCAGTCAGTTCCCATCCAGTGGGGTCATACAGGGGAAGAATGTATTGCTATCCTGACAGAAAGAGGCCAGGGACCTACTGAAAGAGTTTCCAGATGTGTTTACCACCAAGTCAACAAGAACCACCTTAATTAATCTTCAAATCATCCTAAGGCCCTGTTGTTCAGTCCAAAGGGGGTTCCAAGTAACAGGAGATAGTAAAGAGGAAAGTACAAAATATCTTAGAGCTGGGCATGATTGAAGAATCATCAAGAGAATAACGCAGCCTAATTGAGCTAGTGCCCAAACCAAACAAAAAATACATTTCTGTATCAACTTCTACAAATTAAATGCTGTATTAAAGTACAATGCATATCCAATGCCTTAGGATACAACGACTGGGGTAGGCCAAATACATATCCACCCTTGATTTTGCAAAGGGATACTGGCACATCCCCTTGTTTCCAAATCCCATCAGCTAACTGTATTTACAGTACCCTGGGGCTGCATCAATTTAAGACCCTCCCCTTTAGTCTCCACAGCACCCTGGCCACCTTCTAACATCTGATGGATTCTGTATGCCCCATTGTGAGTATGCCGTGCCCTACAGTGACAAGGGGGTGGTGTTCACCAGCACTTAGACAGATTACCTGTATTGGGCCAGTGCCATACCCTTGGCTGCAGGCCTGATGGCAAACCTGATGAAGTGCTGGCTTGACTGTCAGGAAATTAAATATTTAAGGTATGCTTTTGGGAAGATTAGATCACTCATGGACAAGGTAAATCTCCACTGCCCAAGCAAAGAGGCAGCTAAAGTCCTTTCTAGAATTAGATAGCTATTATCACCACTTTACACCACCATTTTCAGCACTTACCACCCCACTGACAGACCGCCTATGTAAGACCACACCCAAAACAGTGTAGTGGTCACGAGTGGACACTTCAGCCTTGGGAGAAATAAAGCAGATTCTATGTACTGCCCCAGTATTACACAGCCCAGACTTTAACCAGAGGTTTGTCCTATAAACAGATGCTTCAGAGTGAGGCTTAGGAGCCATGCTTTCCCAAGACTTTTAAGAAGGGGAATATCCACCCTGTATCTATCAAAACTGGACACTTGTTCCTCAGGAACAAAGGTATTCTATGGTTTGAAAAGGAGTGTCTAGTGATCATATGGATGATTGAACCCTCCACTACTAACTCCTCTGGGTCCCACTTATTCTAGTCACAGACCATGCCCCCCTGACACAGCTACACACGCTGAAGTGAGACAACCCCTGGCTCATATCCTAGCACCTGGTATTGGAGACCTAGGTGTGTGATGTCCACCATCATTCTGGAGCAATCCATGCCAATACAGACTTCTTGTCATAGGAGTGGAGGGGGTTTGAATGTGGAAAAGGGATTCCCAGACTCTATTCTTGGGGTTTGGGGAGAAGGTGCAGAATATGTAACAGGACACTCTGGCCCTGTAAGTGTGGCAGCCAGCCCCAGGTAGGAGCCCATGTGTAAGAGATTAGCTTGGGGGTAAAAACCCAAGCAGGAAAAGAACAAGTTGAGCTGGGGAAGAAACAAGTCTGTGGCCCAGAGTCTGATAGCAATTCAGAAAACCTCATTTCTAGGAAGGGCCAGAGCTGAAGGGCTCTCACTTGCTGCCTGGGAAAAAGCCAAAAGTTTTTACTTTTGTTCATGTGTTTGTTGTTCCAGTCAAGGATATTTTTTATGTGATGGACCATTGTTTGGACTGGCTGAGAGGCTCCTAAGGGGACAGAGCCCATCTATGTTGGAGCCACCACAGCAACCCACTTACATCCAGATACAATCATGGGCAGATCCAAGATTTTGCAGGGGTGGGGTGCAGGAGCAGCACTGGCACTGCAGTGTGGTGCCACCCCTGCTCCCAGCTTTCCCACCCCACTGGGAAACAAAAATCTGGTACTTCTTTAAGTCCCTGAAGCAGGTAAGCACCTCCCCTCATCCACTCTCAGCACCCCTACTTCCACTCCATGCTCAACAACATGTCCTTCCCCTGCCCATTCCCACCCTCCCCTTCCACTTCTTGTGTTCCTGCTGTCTTCAGCTGCCCTGGAGGCAGGGGGAGCTCCAGAGTTGCTCTTGCCCTGCTCCAGCCAGGCTGTGTGGAGAACCAGGCTCAGCAGGGGGTGGCCGCAGTGGTGGGTGGGTTCCACTCCTTGTCCTGGCTTGGCAGAGAAAACCCAGGAGGACCAGAAAAGGAGAAGTAACCTGCCTACCCTCACCACTGCCGCTGTCCCCTGCTGAGCTGGGCTACTCATGCACCTAGTCTGGAGCAGGGCAGAAGCAGCTCTGGAACTCTCCCTGCCCATAAGTTAACTACAGACAGCAGAAACAAAAGCAGCAACAGGTCAGGGAAGGGAAGAGGGGGAATAATGGGGGTTGGGAGAGGGGACATGCTGCTGAGCATGGAGGAGAAGACTTCTTTCTTACCTGTTTTGGGGGCTTTAAAAAAATCTCCAGCCGCTGTTTCCATGGTACGGTCCAAAGTAGAGGCTGTGACCATGCCACTATACTCCCCTCTATGCATTCCTGGATACAATATCATCTGGGAGGCTTTCTTGGGCCATATTTACAGTTACTCCAAATACTGGATCAAATAAACCCTTCTTTTAAGGAAACAACAGAAGAAGATATTCTGGGGATGAACTGCTTCCCCTGTAGTCCATTTGTGTCTATGGTAGTCCCCTGTTCTCTATCCAGTAAGCATGCCTTTGGGGTCATGACAAAAGATTAATCAAGATTCATAGCTCCATAAATGCATAAGTTTTCTTTAAATCCCAGAGCACTATTGCACCATGTAGTCCAACCTCCTGTGCAATCAGGTCATGGCATTTCACCCAGTTTCTCCTGTGTTTAAACTCAGTAACTTGCTTTTGAACCACATCTCTGAAACTTACCATCTGTTTTTAAAACTTCTTTTTCTAAACTCTGGTCTCTGATACTTATTCCAACATTTCATTATTCATAGGTTGCAGTTTGCTCCTTTTAGTTTTCTCCCCACTCTTAGGAAGTGTCAGACTGGTGCCTGCCTGCTAGATAATACCATCTGATTCTTTTGAAGAAAGGGTATATTTTTCCCATTTGCTATGCAGTTTTTCACGCATTATGCCTAGGCATAAACAACAAACTATTAAAAAGATAAGACCTGGGTTTTGCACATTCACTTCCTAATGGCCTGAAAATCCACCTGCAAGTTATAATTAAAAATGTAGTATGAAAAAACAAAAATAAAAGTCTACATTAAAAATATCTGTAAGTAACTTATTTTTTCTCTGATTTGAGCCCATGGGGCACATCCAGAAAAGCACGCACGTGCAGGGGTGTGAGTATGCTGCTGCAAAAATAACAGCAGCACAAACTTGTGCTGCTGCTTTTTGAAGTTGCATATGCCCCTGCATGAGGGATGCGGTGCAGGGAAAAATGCCCCTCTTTGGGGAAATGGCCATTTCCCTGCTCTTCCTGCTCCCAGCATGCTGGAGGAACCAAGAGACAACTAGAGGAGGGGAAATGCTCTGGTCAGCAGCCAGAGTGTCTCCCTGGAGGATCAAGCCTCTAAGCCTCTATGCTTCCTGTCATATGCTCCTGTAGCATGCACCATGCCACTTTTTGCAGTGGTTTTTTGAGACACTGGGATCTCCCAGTATCAAATTTTGGCACCACACTGCAAATTAGCAGTGCGGTGAATAGTTGCACATGTGCCACGTGTGGTTTACAGCACCTCAAACTGCTTTGAGGTGCCCCAGACCACATGTGCACACTCATCTGGACATGCCCACAGCTGACAAATGCCTATGTACACCTAGGAGCATTGTTTAGCAAAGAAATCCCATAGATGTTTAGTAATATAGAGTGAAATGATTCTCTACAGTCAAATGTTAGCATTAAAAAAGATTAATCTTCACCTTTGGAAATACTACCAACATTATGAGCCCAAATCCTGTCTGCCCTCTGTTCCTCTATCCCTGTAGTTCCTGTACAGGACAGAAATAAGCCAGCAATATTATGAAGTCTTGGAGGTAAAGAGGTAACTAAATGATTTAAGCTTCCTGACCCTAGCATTCCTACATAAGTCTCCCTTTGTGAGTCAGGCATAGGAGGATCTATGGAGTGCACACAATCCTGGATTCTTTGAGAGAAAAGGATAGGTGCAGCATGACCTAGATATGGCCCATGTCAGGCACATTTCAAAAGAAAAAACATCTCTGCATACAATAGGACTGAATACAGTGGGCAACGTTCACTGTGTACAAAGAGCCTTTTGCAGACCAACACAGCACTTTGTTTGGACATGGTGCATTCGTAGTCTACACAGTTTACATAGAGCACATATGTGTGTTTGGTACACAAGGGCCACCTCTACTTGAGATGCTGACCGTGCAGTAGCCTGATACTACTGTGCAGTAGTGTCATGTGGCAAAAACCATGGCACTTTGCTACTGCGCAGTAGTATTAGGTTACTGTGCAGTAGCATCACAAAAAATACATTCATCAGCGCTACTGTGCAGTAACTCGGGTTACTGCACAGTCCTTTAGTACTTGTTTATATAAGTACTAAAGGACTGTGCAGTAATAACTGTGTGGGCAGCATCTCATGTAGATGTGGCTAAGCAGTACCAAACACCACATGCAAAAAAGTAAGGAAGTTAAGTTATTACCGCTTTGGAAAGCATAAGTTATTTTGGATTCATTTATATTCTCAGCTTTATGTTAATTCTTTTGTAGTGAATATGAGAGTAGATACGAACCTCACCCTTGTGGTGTTCAAAGAATCCCCATTAGAAGTTCTGCTTCCTAGCATCAATCAAAACGAATTATTTGGTGCTTTAACGCTGCTTTATAATGTTACACAACACTGTATTTTCACTTGAAACAAAAGTAAAAGAAAAAGAAGATATTCACCACTTTTTGGATATCCTGCTAATAACACATCATCACTCCTGGCTTCAAAGGACTCAAGAGCTTCAAAAGTCGCTGGGCTGCACAATAAAACAGGGTACAATACCCCTTTGTAAGAAAACACATTCTCCTCTGGTGGCACGTCCTGGGCAAGAGCCATGATCCTGTCCAACCTTTCAGTTAATGCTTTCCTATTGGAAGTCATTTTCGCCTTTCTCTAGCTGTGAGATTCTTTACAGGCGGAGGCAAAAATTGCCTTTTAAAAGATTTGTACCTTGGTAGGAGAGGTGATCAACATTAGATGACTCCTCCTACTTACTTATGAGGAAAGTTATAATAAACTGTAGTTGTAGCATTGTTGTCAGCTCTTCAAATTCTTTCTGAATCACATGATTTCCTCTCCTGCTGTACCACCTCAGGCAGTGACACAGAGTTCTTGACCTCAAGCAATTTGGACGAAGGTGGATGCACACACTCCCCTCCCACTTCCAGCCACAGTTCACTGAAAGCTGGAATTTCTATGGCACACAAATGCCAAAATTCTTTCTTTTTAATCTTTAAAAAAGCCAAAATTTCCATTTTGGAATAAAATTAAAAGAAAAATAAACTAGTACTATAATTTAAACATTTCATTTAAAAATATCATTTCAAAACTGAGACTAAGAATCCAAGATGAAAGGCTGCAGTGTGGCTCCAGGACCCTTGGCATTTGTTTCCCAACCAGCCAGCAGATTGGCAGGGTGCTGGGACCTATGACTGAGCCAGGAGACTTTGATTTTAATAGCCAGGGCTCCCAGGCTCTACGATATAGATGTACCCATAGAAAGTAGGAGAGGGAGTGTAATGCCAGCTTTCTTAATTTTAAAAACTTAAGATTCTTTAAAAACATTTAAAAAATCATTCCTTTTAATCTAATTTGTGATTTTGGGGCATCTGATTGTTAGCTTATGAGCTACTGGGGAAAGCCGAAAACAGATAGTGCTACTCACACCTAAACTTTGTGTAACAGGCTGCCAATGTGGGCTCACCAGATTGGCTTGAGATACTTACCCTGGGGAAGAAACAGTGCTGGTGAACTCTGAGCAACCCCAAGGGTGGAGCAGGGGAGCCCTGCCCCATGGAAAAGGAGAAGCCAATCGAAAGAAGGGGTTTTCGGTCCCCTCATTCGCATGGAAGGGGGATGGCTGGAGTGGGGATCCAGCCATCCTGAGCCCTGGTTGGCCGGTTTGCAAGCCAGGGAGTAAGCGCCGGAGGGGATAAAAGCAGCAGCCAAACTGGCATGGTGGACTGTTGACAGTGACTCTAGTGAATGATGTAGGAGGCCTAAGAAGAGCTGGGGTGAGCTGACCCAGCAGAGGGAGCAGAGAGACCCCTCTGAAGAGCCTCAAAGGCCCTGGGAGAAGAAGGCAGCAGCAGTCGGCCGTGCCTCCAGCCCTGCAGCAGAGAGGGAGCTGGCGACCAGGGCTTGGGGCAGACAGCTGGTTCCCTAAGGCCCCATTGCAGTGTGCTGGACGTGCTGGGGATCCTGAAGGTTAGGAGTGGTAGTCGGCTCCCCACTCCACTGCGGCAGAGAAGAAGCAGCAGCCAGGAGCGTAAGCTGCATCCTTATCCAGAGCAGGGAGCTGGGCCGGTGAGTTGAGGAAACCCCTCACCTTCCCTGGGGAAGCAGGACAGCAGCAGGCAAGGCACTGGGATCCTGAGGAGCAGCAGAGCGCCAGGACAAGGGTCCCTGGGAATTCGGGGCGCAGGTCGGCACTTGGAGCGGGACTGGTGAGCCGCGAGGCATGTGGGGTGCCCAGCCAGTCATCTGGAGGAGGGGTTTGGAGCAAGGACACCTGGGAGCTGCCTGTGCTGCTGACCCTCTGCCACTGACTGCCCCAGAGGGGACTCAGTCCTGTCCCTTATTCTGCAGCTGATTGTCATCGGATGGAGTCCCTGAGCTCTGTGCTTGGGTCATGCTGATTGCTGCAGGAGCCTACTCAGTTGCTTGTTGCTTGCCTTTTTGGTTGCCACGGAGGGTCACCCTTCAGCCTCTTTGGGGGGTTGGGGTTTGATACAATTTGATTTCTGCAAACCAGAAGAGCTTAACCTGCTGCAGCCTGTCACTTATTGGGAAGCCTGTTGGAGCTGCTGGGAGTGACCACCTTGCTTCCTTGTGGTAGCATCTCAGCAGTGGCTGAAAGCTACCAGTTACCCTACCTTTGGTTCTTGAGTCAAGGGCTGACTAATGCATTCTGGTTTGTTTTGTGATTCTGGTTATGCCATTTAAGCTCACTTGTAAATAACCTTTCCTATTATTCTTGTTTTGTAAATAAAGTGTAAATATTTAAATCAGTTAAGTGTTAGACCTTCTTGGGACCACAGGCTGCTCTGTGGGGAGCAGAGGCCGGCTGGAAAGTAAATTGGTGCTGGCCGGAAGTCCTGCCCCACTCTCACCACACCATCCTTGATATTGGGCACGGGTGGCAAATATTGGGCTGCCACCCGGGTTACATTTGTTTAATGTTTTTTTCCGTCAAACCCCACTACAATGGCTAACTGTGGGAAATGGTGAGTACAATTAGCGTCAGCGCTAAAGCAAAAGGAACCAGACTACAACAGGTTTAAAGCAGTGGTCAGCAACATTTTTGGGCAGAGTGCCCTAAACACCTGCAACCTCGACTTGTAAGTTGTTGGCATGCCAGGGGCAGTTGGTGGGGGATCCTTGAGGGGCCCGATTCTTGTAGTGGTGGTGCAGCCCTGGCCCCTTCCCTGCTGTCTGCCCCAAGGTGCATGTGCCAAGCAAAATGCTTTTGAATGCCACATTCTGGCACCCATGCCTACCCCTGAGTTAGAGACTACTATAGACATTAGTTGTTTTCAGATCAGCTGGGCCTGAGGAAATTCACCTATGACACCTGCTGAAGCAATCTTAACTGTTAGCAATTATCTTTGAGAATTCCTGGAGAAAATCCATCAAACTGAAAGAGGGCAAACAAAATGATTATCTTTAAAAAGGGTAAAAAAAAAAAAATGATGATCCATTAAATTACAGACCAGTCTGTATACTACGAAAGATAATGCACCAAATAATTAAACCATCTATACGTAAGCTCCTAAATAAAGTTATGCAAAAGCAAGCTGTTTTACTTTCATGACAGGCTTTTCAGACCTTGTGATTAGAGATGATCTTTTTTTGGTTTTAGTAAAACTTTCTTGATTGTTTCACATGAAATTCCATAAGCAAGCTAATGAAATTTGATCCAGTTATCAATATGGTTTTTCAGTTATCAATGGTTCACTGTCAAGCTGGAAGGATTTATCAAGGGAGGTTCTGGAGGGTCTACTCTGGGTAGCATAAAGTTCAGTCAACCTGAGCCTAATACTTCTTTGAGCTAACGTGATTAAAGCACACCAATTTCTGCAGCCTACAGCACACATGGGAGTGGTGTGACTGGCATCACATACAGCTGCTTTCAACCCCCTCAGCCCAAATGACCAGCTACCCATTTACAGTTGGATTGATTGAGGGGAAGCCTTTGCATAAGTTCAAAGGAAGGCTTGAATTCACACTGCTGGAGCCCTCTCAAAAAAAATATTTTCATGAATTATTTGGATGTTTTCAGTACACATTTCTTGATGATAACCAGCTGGAAGCACACTGGAGAACAGGATCAGAATTCAAAATAACCTTGGCAATTTGGAGGAAAAAAAATGATATAAATGGGCCACAGTTGAGAAATACTACACATAATTAGGAATAATCAATTGTATAAATTCAAAATGGGAAATGATTGTCTGGTCAGTTGTTTTGCAGAAAAAAAGTTTGGAGGGTTATCATGGATTACAAGTGAAATATAAAGCAACAAGGTCATACTGTTCTGAATCAAATATCACAATGAGATGTATAGGAAAGAAGTGTCATATAAAACAGATATGCTACTGAGCACAGATAGTGTCAGGCCATGGCCTTGAACCAGGGGCTTCAGCTTGCACTATCCATCAAGCACCAGGAAATGTTGCTGGATGGAACCTCTTGCACCATGTGACCTGCTTCATGTTCACAAGGCAAGTTATCCAGAGGGGGAAAAGCACCCAGGAGCTTTCTCTGCTACTGCTTGCCAGTAAGGAGAGCTGGAAAACTACTGGTGGGAGCCCTCATCTCTCCTTCTCTACCACCACTACTACCTTCAGCTGTGATACTAATGAAATGTGAGCTTAGAGCTCTCCCCAGGTGAGGGAGCTGCTCCTCTGACCCTTGTGCAGAACAGGGGAAACCTGTCAAGGGTAGGATGGGTGGCAGGAGCAGCAGAGCTCAGACTCTCTCAGAACAACTTATAAGGTGGTTTTATGTATATGTTTCCCCTTTCTCACCATATTGTCCTCAATGACAGCTTTCCAAACAAATTCCCTCCCCTCTCAGATTACTATTGTATGTAAGTAAAGCATGTCAGGTTGAGGTTTAGTTTATACTCTGCTTCTTACAGGGAAGCAGTGTTAGGGCTCCTTAAAGAAGAAGACTTAAGACTCGTTGGGGAAAAGGAGGACAGATGGTGAGTCATGATATCCAGGGATCCTGGTTTTTCCTGATAAAAAATGGCAAATTCTCAGATAAAAAAAAAAAAAAATTCTCTGATAAAAACCCCCAAATCCATGATTAAAACAAAAGTCCCCTCACTTGCCCCTCCCCACAGCCCCCTGGTCCTGCGGATGCCCCTCATTTCCTCCCTCCACAGCCCCCTGGCCCTGATGGTGCCCCTTACCCCCTACCCACAGCCCCTTGCCAGCCCCAGCCCTGCTGGGGGGCAGGCCATCTGCCAGACCTATAGGGCCAGAGACCCAGGTATGCATCCCCCTGCCCCTGGCAGGAGGTGGCAGGTGCTGCAGCAGAGCAGAGCATGGAGCCCAGCTCCCTGCCCGTTGCCTGCCTGCTGTGGGCTCAGGTTGGGGGGTGGCTCCTTGCTGCTGCGCACATTCCTGGGGAGACAGGGAGGACCTGTGTCCCCCAGATCCATGTGCTGGGTGGGGGTGGACACAGGCTGCCCACTGCGAGCTTGGGTTCCCACCATGCTGCCCTCCAGGTCTCCACAGCCAAGCAGGTGTGATCAAGCGCTGGGAATGTAGGGCCACACAGGTAAGCTGCATGCTGCAAGCTCCACCCTACAAGCTCTGTCCTGGCAATGTGTCTCCTGCACACATGGCAGCAGCGAGGGGCACAACCCTGCAGTGCTGCCCCTGCTGATGCCGCATGAGAAGGGGATGCGTCACCAGGGCAACGCAGAGCTCACAGCAGCAAGGAGATCCCCACACAGCCCTGCTCTGCTCTGAAATGCTGCGGTGCACCTGCTGGGCTATGGAGGCCCTGGGGGAGGGCATCAGGGTGGGGGCCCAAGCCTGCAGCAGGCAGCCTATGCC
>NW_005841870.1:3837111-3864471 GCF_000455745.1 Alligator sinensis
CCGACAAGCCACCCGCAGCCCTGTTCCACTCCTCTATGGGACCCTGTGGCCACACATTCTGGCCCTGGGCCCCAAGCCCCATACACTGCCCAGCTGGGCAGCAGCCCCAGCCCCAGCCCTGCACATCTCCCTCCCTCCCTTTCTATGGGGGTTTCAGTTCCCACTCCTCCCCACTTGCCTGAGGGAGCTGCTCTTCAGGCTGCCTGGTGGCCATGTGCATATACATTCACATGGTGATCCCTCCTGACTGCCCTCCTTCCACTCCCTCCCAGCCCCCAGTAGGCTGAAACTCTGCCAGCCTACAGAGAGCAAAATCTGTGGGTTTCTCTGGTAAAATGAGAAATCCACGTTTTCCTCCATCAAAGGGGGAAATCCTTGGTTTTCTCTGTTTTTTCCATAGGAAATGGAAAACCCAAATCCCTAGTGATTTCTCTTGCTGAGGAATGTTGGTCCAGCAGAGTTCAGTATGAGTCACAGATGGGGTGGAGTAGGGCACACCACACTGGGATGCTGGAGGACCTGGTGAACCACTATCACCCTATGAGTAACATGCTATACATTATTCAAATGAAAGCATAATGCAAATGAGGTAAAAAGATATTCTACATTTTACAAGTAATATCTCTGTGGCTGGATGACCATTTTTGTGCCTTATCATCAGGTGATAAAGGGTTTGAACATGTGTCACGTTCCAATTTATTGCTCTAGTAGTCTTCCATTCAAAAGCTTGCCTAACTTTATCCCAACTACATAGTTGGTCCAATAAAAGAGATCACCCTAAGAAATCTTTGCCTCTCGCATAATTTCAGGACAATCACAGCTACAACATCACTCTTACACTACCTTGCTCTATTGACACGTTAATTGTACTTCAAATGTAACATCTACCAAGGGCCTGTGGCAGGGGTGGGAAAAATACAGCCATGGGCCAGATTCAACCCACCAGGCCATTCTATTTGGCCCACGGGGCGCCTAAAAAAATTAGAAAATTAATATTTATCTGCCCCTGGCTGCCTATCAAAGATGACAGGAGACAGGGGCAGTAGGACCCAAGGGAAGCCACAGCAGGACCCTGCAGCAGCAAGGCCTGCCCAGCCCCACCCCACACCGCAGGGCCCCCCAGCCCTGCCCCCCCCCTTCCCCAGCTAGAAGCCCCTGCCTAGCAGAGATTTCTGGCCTAGAACCGTGGGACTTTCTCAATGTCCATTTGCAGTAAGATTAAGCCAAATGTAAATTATGAAAGCTAAAATGTAAAACTGTACAGGGCCGAAGGGCTAAAACAGCTTCCCTCCACCGGACAGCATAAGGAAAAAATCAGTATTTAAAGGCAAATTCAAATGAAAAATAATGCAAATTTTTAGTAGTGAAATTGGTTGTGCATTACAACATACTGCCAAGGGAAGTGATGATTTGTCTTTTCTTAAGGCCTTTAGATCAGTGATTCTCAACCAGGGTGATACAGCACTTACAGATCCTTTAAGAGTACCATAGGGTGCTGCTCAATAGTAGCACTGTTAGGTGTGCAAACACCTTGCAAAAGTGTTTCCTGTCCACTTAAGAAGGGATAGTCAGCCCTAATGAGTAGCAGCAGATGTGGAAAGGCTGCTGAGAAGGGAGTGGCTCACTGGGAAGTTAAAACAGCAGAGAACAGAACTGCAGGGCAGCAAGCTGTAAGGAAACAGTTGCAAGCCTTAGGTAGGTGGTAGGCTGAACTATGGGCTGCCTAGAGAGGCCAGACATTTGTGCTAGGGCCTGAGCTGCAGGGGTCCCCTTCAAGTGCCCAGGACAGGACAACAACTTTTTTAAATTTAATTTTATATTTTTGTGAGTATGTTCTTTTGTTGCCCTGACACTATTGCATATATACAAAACACACACAAATAAATTAAGTGCATACACACACACACACACTACCAGCTCAGGCACACACACATCCAAACCAGCCTAGGCACATGCATACTTATCACCAATTCAAGCACATACACTATACACCCCAAAAGTTAGACACAGATGACTAATTCATATATCATGCACACAATGCCATATATATATACACACACACACACACTCACACTAGCAACTCAGATACACACACATTCAAAATAACCAGTCTAGGTTCATGCACACCTATCACCAGTTTAAGCCTATACACGCTACACACACCAAATTTAGACAGAATTAGTTGCTAGTTACCAACACCTGCACATCCAATACACATACGTGGATTACTAATTCATATACCACACACACACAATGATATTTATATATATATCTATATATATACATATATGTATATATATGTATTCACTAATTCACATGCATACAACCCACCTACACATACACACAGGTGAGTTCCTAAGTTGGGTGTTGTGATGTGTATGTATGTATGTGCTTGGTGTACTTGGGATACCTGGGGAAAGGTTAAGGTAAGAAATTAGAAGTATGGGGAGTTAAAGTTACCAGGACCAGGATTAGAACCGGTAGACTACAGGGGCCTGGGCTGAAGAACTGAAGCTGGGGGATAACTTTAGGGGGGGAGGGGTAATCTTAATTGATTAAAAGACAACGCCCAAAGCCTGCAGCACAGGGAAGCATGCCGCCACAGAGTCTGGGACTGGAGCCAGAGCTATGGGGGAGCTGAAAAGGTAGGTAGGGAGAGGGAAAAATGGGACTAAGGGAAAGTGTGGGTGTTAAAGAGGGGCTCTGGGTGTGGGGAGCCAGAGGATGGCTCAGGGACAGCTAGAGAAGTTGCAGGGAGTGGCAGTAGGTACTGGAAGCTGGAGCAAACTGCATGACAGCTAGTAGGAGCTGGGAAGCTGCAGGGTGGGGGGGTGGAGAGGATTACAGAAGGTGCAGGGGAAGCCTGAAAACAGAGAAATAGACAGTGGAAAAGCAGCAGGCAGCAGGGCAGCAGGAAAGCAGAGAAAGGCAGCAGAAAGTCACAGGGAAAAGGCAGTAGGAACAGGGAAGGCTGAGAGGTGGCAGAAAAGGGGAGATGGAATTGGGAGGAGATCGGGAAACTAGCAGAGAGGGTGGGGACTGGAGCTCAGAGAGAGAGAGAATGAGACTGGAATTTAAGATCGGGAAGGGACTGGGATTCAGTAAAACATGACCCAACTCGGGGTTACAAATGACAGTGGTTTTATTGAACAGGGGAGATGGTGACACAATGTCAAATTGGTTCCCTTGTGCACACACACACACGCGCGCGCGCGCACACGCACACACACACACACACACAATGGCAGCAGGGGTTAGAGAAGCTTGGTGCAGGGGCTGAAGTCCACCGAAGTCCAGGAGGAGAGAGAGAGAGAGTCCAAATTGTAGGAGGAGGTGTGCAGGTAATATCTACCTATCCAGGCTGGAAAGGGGTCCTTGTCCAGTAGGTGTTGTCCAGAGGGGGGTCGCCAGCAGGGCCTCTGGTTGGATAGGTGGTGTGGCATGGTGCTGGTCCAGATGGAGAGGGTGTCCCACTGGGTCTGTCTTCACTGCCCCTTTTTATAGGGGTAGACATTGTGTGACCCTAGTGACAGGAGGCATGCCCAGGCAAGGGTCAGCCCCTGGCGTACTAAGCATGTGTGCTCCACGCAGGGATGTGTAGTTTCGGGTGTCTGTAATGGTGAGAGTTGTTGGTTTTGGTTTCAAATGCTGGTCTTGTCTCTGTTCCTGGGTGAGGTCTGTGGTTCCTGGGTGAATCAATGCAAGGTGATGGCCCAGTCATTACAGGCCACTCAGTAGAGGCCTGCTACACTTGTATTTCAGTCATTCCCAATCACACTCATTTTTCGGGGAACCAATTTACATGGGAGGGGTACATGACTCATACAGTTGCAACATGGGATGCCCAGGCAGAGGACAGAAGATGGAGGCTTTGACATATAAAATGGAAACTTCACATGACTTTGGTTCACTTACAAACACAGGCCTAAACCATACAATATCCATATGAAACAATAAAAATCAATACAAAAATGATAATACAATATACAACAGTAAGAATCAATACAAACCTAATAATAATACAATATAAAATGATGGATATCCAAAACCAAAAACTTACTACCAAAAAAAAATGTTTAAAGCTTATCCTAAGTCTGAGCTCACTTATACTTATCTATAGGGAATAGAGAGGGAGAGAAAAAGTCAGAAATGGTTGGGGAAAGGGAAGGGAATGCATTTTAAAATTTAAAAAGAAAAGAAAAACTGGGGGTTTTGCTACACTTTTGTTTAAAGACTGTTTATTGGTGTGTACTGGCTGAGGAGCTCCTCAGGGAGGAAAAGCCACAGGTTTCTACACATAATTCACAAGATAAACCCAGAGATTTCAAATAGAAATCCATCGTGTCATAAATATTCTGACCTACTGTGCTCTTTCTAAGTTCTTTGAAACAGAAGAATTGACCTATTTTCTATAGTCAAAAAATGAGTGAAAGCTAAGAGTTGGCATTCTCTGATGGGTGCCTTTTGTCTAATATGGTTAAGAACCATTGCTTTAGATCAATAATAGATTTTATTATAGAAGATATGCTTTAGTCAAACCCAAATAATTTAGCTCAATACTAGGGTAAATGGGTGGAATACCATCTCTCAGGAAAGGTTCAGGAGGCCACAAGGCACATGACAGAGAGGGGGAGATAAGATGATTTAATGGTACCTTGTGACTTTCAAAAACCATGAATTAGGCAAAAATACTTTCTCCAAACAAATCATAAGTTATGGCAAGTCACTAAGTTCTAATGTTATGGGACACTACTGCTATGAAAAACATTTTCAGAAAAATGATGAAATTCGTAGTGAGTGCATAATACTTGAAAAGCTCTTTACAATTTGGACTTTTAAAAGACATTCTTTTCACAAACTATGTCAAAATGGTTATATATGACATCAGTATCATTTGTGTCACCTTTGTTTCCCCATATTATTATGACTGGACTTTGAAGAACTATGTTTCTGTGTGATTTGTGAGATTTAGAAAAAGTCTATTATGGTCTTTCAGCCCCAGGTCATGCTCTTACTAAAATTGGTGGAAGTCTTTCTTTTTACTTTTTGGAAGAAAGCTTGAGCTACATACAGCCTAGGGGACATTTGTCATTTTAGATCTATCCCAATGACATTAAGAAGGTTTTAAGAGTAAAAGAATCATTCACCCATAACAAGGACTCATTTGTCCTTTCCATTCCCACATGAACAATAAATGAGGAGTAAAATCATAAGAAAAAGATGGGAAATAGGTCAGTATCTCTTAAAAGACCTTATGGGGGTTTCCTCTTCGGAGGTGCTAAGATTCCAGGCCAGGATCCATCCTCTTAAGTCAGTGTTTCCCACTTGAAGGGACTGCTTTAGGCAAGAGGTATATGTACTAAGGCTTTAACTTTTGCACCACCTGTTGGCTTCCTCAGCTCCCTGCAGCACCTTTACAGGAGCCAGAAGCACCCGTATTGCCAAGAACCACTGCTTTAGATCAATAATAGATTCTATTATAGAAGAATCTGCCACTTTAGAGCCTCCTCCATGGCTGGGAGTATTCCACAGTACAAAGAGGGAAACCAAACAGGGTAGTACTGGTTTATTTGGCAATGCTTTGAATCATGCCTGTGGGACCAAGTGGGAAACAGAGCCTGTTAAGGGGAAAAAATGTTGGTCCCAACCCTGTTATCAAGCCATCTGCTAACATGTACCCCTGTAAATGTGTGTAGAAGAATATACTCAGGACCTCTGGAAAAAAGGAAATGCCCCAGAACCAGATCTCAAGCACGGCACACCACTGCTCCTCTGACATGTGCCAACTCTTCAGCTCACTGAAGCAGAAGGGATTTTAGAACCTGAAGACAAAGGGAAGGAAGTATTTCATGAACTGACCTGACTTTTGCTAATATTAAATTTTGGAGCAAATATTGTTCTTTTAACTCCTTAAATCATAGTTTTTAAGTTTATTTTTCTAGGGTTCACAGACTATAAATCAGAAGGAATACATCTACTTATCCAGTCACACCTGCTGTGTAACACAGGTTATAGGAATTATTTGAATTAATTCCTGTTTAAACTACAGCATATATTTTGCTGCCTTATCTGCACATCAGAGAAAAACTCACAAAGATGCTCTCGTGGACCCAGAGGAACAGATTTCTATCTTCAGCTTCCTCTGTGCAAAAATGAAGTTTATTTTCTACCTATGGGGACTTTTTACCATCTCTAATTTTCCCTGAGCCTGAGGAAGGGCGTGCGCGCCCGAAAGCTTGCAGAAAAAGATTTTTTTTTTTTGCAATTTCTTAGTTGGTCTAATAAAAGGTATCATCTCTGAATCAAGAGTTCTAGAGTTTTGCATTTCTTTTATATTTTAGAAAAGCACTTAATTTTTATTTTAAAATTTCCAACAATGAGAAAATCCACTGCAATCCTTGATCAGTTGCTCCAGATGTTAATTATTTGCAGTGTCAAACGTGTCTTACTTCTAATGATGTATTTATATTCCCAGACAGTGCAAGTTCTTCTCCAAGATGAAGAGAGACAAATGTGAAGATACAGCACCCTTTATCTTACTACCAAGAAAGCTTCTTCATTTACAGACTGCTTCATGGGCCTGATGTGAAACTATATATAATTAAAGCACTTAGAGTTGAAGAAAGGATGAATGTGTTTAAAATGTGGCACCCGGCTGCTAGCTGCCAAATACTTGACAAGACAAGGCATCTTGCCTTAAGGCAAGAGATGTTCTGATGAAAGTCACATCTCAGGATAAACAATACACAAAGAAGAAAATGAACAGCCAGGACTACAGCTTGAGGCTACCAAAATGTTAAGATTTGCCAGTCCAATTATCTTGAAAGACACTAAATGTCAGGTTAAACTAGGGCATCCATAGAAGCAGTTAATTTCCCATTGAAAACATAAACCTCCATTCATTCTTCCATTTCTATATGCCCTTCTAAATACCCTTAAAGGAAAAAAAAGCCTTAAAATGTGACCTGCAAAGAACAAGTTAGAAATCTTTGCCCAGTTTGGCTGTTTTAGGAGGTATTTCTTTCTCTCAGAAACTTTTTCTAGAGATCTTCTCAAATGATTCAGACATAAAGAGTGGACACTTTCCCAACACACATTAAAAGGCTGTGGGTACATAATCTTTCATAATGGATCTCCCAACTGTTTAAATGGCTCTAGCAAAAAATACATAAGAGGGAACAACATAACTTCCCTTCTCTGTTGATCAGGGTCTGGACATACAAACAAGGGTGCTGCTTTGCCTTCATCAGTTGTTCTGCAATAACTACCCAGTAGGGCTGTGCAAAACAGCACCATTCCATTTCAACTTTTGTTTTGCCATTTCAAATGTATTTTGTTTCACTATTTCACTGTTTCAAAGCACTGTTCTGTTTCATTTCATCAAAACTGTTTCACTGTTTCAATGCATTTCAATGTTTCGCCCCTAGGATATAATGCAGAAACACAAAAATGCCTATAACTTTGTCATTTCTTTTCTGATTCAAATGAAAACAATAGGAAGGATAGCCCCTGCTGAGGCCACAAAGCCTGTCAAGTTTCAAGGAGATAGGTATAGGGGTTTCTGGGTAACTGCACCTGAAACTGCTGACAAGCAAAACTCGTGACGTGTGACTGTGTGTGTGTGTGTGTGCCTGTGTGTGTGTTAAAGTGCAGCGGGATGGAAAAAAGCAGGCATGGTAGCCCTTGCTGAGGCCGTGAAGCCTGCCAAGTTTCAAGGAGATAAGTGCAGGGGTTTCTAGGAAACTGCACCTCAAGCTGCTGACAAGCAAAACTCGTGACGTGTGTGGCTTTGTGTGTGTGTTAAGGCATGCCCTCACTGGCACTGGGGCCTCTACATAACATGGTAGTGTTCCCCAGTGAGGTCTCCTCCTCCCCTACAGCCTCAGCCTGATCCACCACTTTAAATGACAACAGGTAATAACTTAGTAAGCAGCACAGTAGCACCAGCAGCATCTCAGGCAGCCAAACTGTCACAGAGCCTTTCTTTCCTCTCCTGCAGGAGCTGCTTCTCCAGCAGCTGCCAGAGAACTCTCCCTGCCAGCCCCAGCCCTGCAGCTTAGATGTGTCTAGGGCCCTGTGTCCTTCTGGTCAGCTGACCGGAGACAAGTGCTAGGGATGTTCATCTAAGGACATGGCACTGGCAGACAAAGTTCTTTGGGTCAATCTAATTTGGTATCTTTTAGTAAACCAACTAAATAGTTAAAGAAATATATCTGAGCAAGCTTTCAGGTTGAAAAACCCTTTGTCAGGCTGAGGAAACACCTGCAGTTGGTGTGTCTCCTGGTCCTAGATGGAAAGACTAGTAAAGAAGCCAGAGGTCGGCATGCAATTCAGGTAAGAAAGCCAGTCAGTGAAAATGGAAATGGAGGCATGAGGGGGTGAGGGACAGGCTGGAGTGGGGGAAGAAGGGGGATGAAGCAGCACAGGTAAAAGTGGAGAGGTACCTGGGGAGTCAGATGTCCAGCAGGTTGTAGTGTGTCAGAATTCACTGTCTATATTGAGCCCATGAATTTCTGTATCTAGGACTTTAATGAAAGCTAGTATCCCATGCATCTAAGCTGAGCTCACCTGGAGCCTCACAACTCCACTGCAACCAGCAAGCCTCAGGCCTGTGAGTGCATGTGGTAGCTGAAGGTTATAAGGCACCTCCTGCCTGCCTTTTGCCAGGGAGATCCTCATTCCTGGCATTTCCTGGGGCTGCTGCACCGCCCTGGTCAGCGAGATTGGCCGTGGGACCCCCTCCCCCCGGTCACTGACTGGTCACTAGAGGGGGGCATGTGCCCCACCTGACTAAGGTGGCACCAGTCACCCAGGGTCTCCATCCAGCTCCAGGCTGCACAGGCAGACTTCTCTGCCCAGCCTGGGGCTGGCCGGGAACTGTCCTGGTCAGAGACAGGTCCGAGCCCCGTGCCCCAATCAGCTGCTTGAGGCATTGGTTCTTCGAAAGAGCTGCAGTGGTGGGGTAGGTCCCAGCCCCCTGCCATGGTCTCACAGCTGCAACTCTGCAATCATGATCTGGGAGCAGGGAGCTTGAAACACCCTACCCAGACTGCTGTGGCATAACCTACCCTGGCAGTAGGGAGCTATCTCACAACTCCTTGTGGACTGCTGACTGGGAACAGATTTGGTTCCCATCCAGGCATCTACCTGAGTGCTACAGTACCATTACTAATATGAAGTAAATTTGTTACTTGCATTTGCAGATAGCAAATTTACTCAGGATTAGTGAGATTTACTGTGAAGTAAGCATGTGTATGTGTAGATCCACATGCTTACTTCACAGTAAATTGCTACTTTGCCATCAAGCATCTCATGTAGATATGCCCTGTATGTACTATCCTGGCTGATACCAGAATCTTTCTACATTTCTTTACATCCTATTACCTTTCTTCCTATCCTGCTCTGTAACTGTATTATGCATTGCATATAACAGGGGTTTTCAACCTTTTTAGACCATTGTATCCCCAGCAGCTGGACGTGGAGTAGTGTACTTCCGGCTGCCAAGTGGGGGATGTGGTGCGCAGTTGGATGTGGAGCGGCGGCAGCCACTGTGTGCAAGCTTCCCCCACCCCCTGCATCTGGCTGGCCGAGCGGCACCTGCATGGCAGCACAGGATGTTGCATGGCAACACTTCATCCCCACCCACCCGCACATACCCCCTAGGGCCATCTCAAGTACCCTCGGAGGTATGCACACCCTCAGTTGACAACCCCTGGCATATTATTACATAATTTGGTAAATGCATTTCTCCCATTTATTTTTTGATTCATTAACTACAGTATTTCAAATTTTAAAAATACAGTAATGTAAAATAACCCAACACAGCAGGTGTGTCTACATGTTTATTACTACACCATAATTACAGCACATTAAGTTTAGTAATGCACCATAATCAGGGCTACTGTGCATTAGCACAGATGAATGGGTTTTGGTGACATTAATGTGCAGGAGATGTATTCTATTGTGCATTAGCACATTAGCACGGGTTTTGCACACTGCACTAATACAGAGTAGAATTAGTCTTCTGCGCATGAAGCGTCTCATGTAGACGCACCTAGTAAGTGTAAGGTGAAGTGGAAATCTACTGCTCATTTATTTATAAACAACTTCAAATTATCCCAAAGTTCTTCCTTTTATTTTGCTTTATTTTGCTTTATTTTGTTCTTTCTCTATGATCTGTATCCTGCATATTAAATGTCAGACATCTTCATCATACCACAACAGACAAGGTATATTTGTTTCAACCGTATTTAGATAATGTAGAATTTCCTTCACTAATTCAGATGAAGGAGACTGCATGACACATATAGATGTATTTTTCATTTGGTAGAGTGAACGTTTCTCTTATCTGCACCACTAAAAATAATGTTATTATAAGGTACAGCTGCTTCTTAAAAATTCAACACAACAAATGTAAAATACTATTTCATCAAAATTGAAATGTTTTGTAGGAATTTGTTTAAGAAATCGTCAGGAAAAAAATTCAAGCAATTCAAAATCAAAATGAAGTATTTAATTTCAGTTTTCTAATTTCATTTCCTTCCAACTATTTCATTTATGTGTGTAAAATATGGATGTAAGATATAGCCCCATATACTGCACTTCACTATATTTTCAAGTGGTTCATTTACTTAATCAGGTTAGCACAGGTATAAGAACAGAATTGGGCCTTTAATTATGCTCTTTACCCTTTGTCTTCCAAAGCACATCAAGGTTCTGAGGCTTCTTCATGACCAAATAATTGTGACTGTCCTATGCAGCAGTTGGAGACAGATCCGTTTGTCATCCGAACTGGGGTCAAGCAAGGATATGTCATCTCCCCAGGTCTGTTCACCGTTTTTTTTACAGTCATCTTGCTTCTCATTAAGGACCACCTTCCTTCTGGAATTGACATAGAATAGTGAATGAATGGAGGGCTCTTCAGTCTGGAATGTTTTTGATCAAAGATCGAAGTACTCAAGACAATGATCCTTGATTTTCATGCTGACTTTGCCATATTTGAGCACACTGAGCAAAGCCTACAGACTGTACTGGGTCTTTTCAGAGAAGCCTACCAAATTTGGGGCCTCTGTCTCTCAACAGGGAAAAGGCTGAAGTGTTCTATCAGACTGTCCCAAGCCATGAATTTGACCCCCTTCCACCCTGGATTACCACTGAAGGAAAAACCCTGGAGGAAGTCAAGCATTTCCCCCAACTCATTAGCCACCTGTCTCAGACAGTGAATGCTGATGAGGAGATCCAGCACAGGATCCAGTACGTAAGTGTCTCCTTTGGGAAACTGCTCACCATGTCTTTATTCATTGTGATCTCTGGAAAGGCACCAAGATCCAGGTCTACAATGCAGTTATCATCCCTACCCTCCTCTACAGATGTGAAACTTGGGTGACCTACCATCATCTTCTCAAGAACCTGGAGAGGTATCACCAATGATGCTTCTGGAAAATCCTCCATATCAAATTGGAACATTGCTGCACAATTGCCAGCATCCTTGCTGAAGCCAAAGTTACCAGCATTGAGTCAGTAATCCTCAAGCACCAATTTCACTGAACTGGACATTGTGTGAGGATGCCCAACTCTCAAACAAGTGCTCTACTCCTATCTCAGTAATAGTCTGAGATCTCACTGTGGCCAAAGGAAATACTAAACAGACACACTGAAGGCCTATCTCAAGGAAATGGATGTTGACATCCAGAACTAGGAAGAGCTGCCTGCCAAACCTCTCCAATAGTGCTACAACCTCAACCAAGCAGCAGCCTGTTTTGAAATAAAGCATCTCACCCTCAAAGCAGAGAAGAGAGAACTGAGAAAGGAAAATGGGTAAATCCTAACCTATGGCCTATTCTCCCCTGCAGAAAGACCTGTCACTTCTGTGGATGGGGCTGTGGCTCAAGGATTGGACTCTTATGGCACCTAAGACCCATCAAGGAGCCGTGGTAGAAATCATCCTTGCATTGAGGGATTGCTGCTGCTGCCACCACTAACTGGCACAGCTTTGACTTCAATGAAAGTATGATTATTTGAACCAGTTTGGGATCTGACCCAATTGATTTGTTTGCTTTAATTCATGTTTTTATCTATCTTGCTCTCAACATTTGATGAATGACTGGACAGGGGATTGTACTTATTCAATTGCTTAATCAAGGTGCAAGCTGATAGTGTACCATTAGGTGTCACTCTGGACCATTGAAACAGGAATCAAGAGCCTGAAATAATCTTTAATGCACATTCAATAAAAAATTATCAAAAAGTGGGACAAATTGTCAAAGACTGGATCTAAGGTTATGCTAAAAAATGCACATATGCTGTTTCTACACAGACACCTATGGCACCAATACTCCTTTTGCATGAAAATATAGTGGCACAAGAAAATAATGTGGGTACAGGTTAGACATCAGCCTATAAAAATTTGCCCCTGTGATTTTTGTGTAGGAAGGAGCATTATTAAGGTAAGTGGTCTCATTCCAGACTGATAGCTGACTGAGAAGTAATAAAAAAGGGAGGGGATTGCCTTCCGCATTGCAGTGCACTTCTGGGCTTGAGTGCCAGACTCAGGGGAAATAAGGTAAAGATGCCCACTGCAGAATAGATCTTAGCAAACCATCTGATTAACTGCTTTCTTTTTTCTGAATTTTGCTTACTTTAATCTTCCTTTTCTTTCTGCTGGTCATGGCAAATTACTTTCCAATGAAACAGTTCCATTTTTTGCATTTGCCTCAGAAGTGACCTTAATTAGACCTTGATAGGAAAAGGTGGATGCTTATATGCTTCTAAGGATGATCCTAATGTCACTGAAGTCAATGGCAGTTCTGCTGTTTATTTCGAGTAATAGTAGGTCCTGAACACCTTATATTGGGTCCTTCTCATAATATATTTCCACTTTCTGGACTGAAGTAAAAGGTTTGCAAAGAGCTACAAAACTGCCATTTTAAAACGGAGTGCGGTAACTCAAAACAGATTCTAGACCTCCTGCTGATTTGGATATGTCACAGACACCAGCTGTGGATTTTTATTAGGCCAGGATCTTTCACCCAAAGAGAAAAACCTGTTTCTGATGATGCATTTTTCTTTCACTATTGTCACACAATTCCCATTAAATCAAATTCATTTCATAAACTGTTCAAGGTGGGGTATCTTTGAAGTACCTTGTAATCTAATCGAGTTTATTTAATTTTACGCAGACTGTCTGATGTGCCTCAGCAAGAAAGAGCTGGATTAGCTTCTGTCTGCTTAAAATGAAACGATAGGATTATAACCCATAGGGATTATTATGGGCTCAGCTCTGAGATAGCAGAGTGATTGTTAATCTCTCAGACACAGCTACCTGTACTAGAGGTAGACATGACCAAAGAAATTAGTATGCAATTTATATAGCTAACAATCTCAGTGACCACATTCATAAAATCCAATGTGATGACAGAGTATAAAATCCAACTCTGGAACTAGCAGGCCTTCTTTGGAGACACAATCCCAGAAGATTGTGGGTTACTCAGGAAATAGCTAGTCCTCTCTTCTCAGCATCCTCCAGAGAGGAGCACATGGAACAGGATCTTGTGGGCTAGCATTGCCACATGGTATCATTCTGTAGAAAGAGTTTATTATCTGCCCTAGAAAGGTTAAGTGACTTGTCCAAAGTCACACTACAAATCTGTGCCAGAGTTGGGATTAATATTAACAGGGTGCATCTACATGTGGAATTAATGTACAGTAATGTTACTGCTCAGTAAAATAAGGTGCAGTAAATTGTGACCAGGAATACACCTACACGTGGTTCCTGTAGGGTGCAGATTTGCGCCCAATGGGGGCAGCCCAGAACAAGGCTGCCCCTGCCCTGCCTTGTCCCCTGCAGCAGCCAGGGGGAGTTCCAGGCCCCCCTAGGTGCCAGTACAGGGGCTGGTGGGGGGTATAGGGGCCACTCCCTATTTGCAAGGGACCAAGAGAGCTGTGCTGACTTCAGGGGCAGCTGTCTCCTGGCCCCATGCACATTGGGACACCAAGAGATCTGTGCCAGCTGCAAGGGCAGCTGTCTTCCAGCCCCACGCACATCAGGACCCACCCCAAAGTGCACAGAGCCAGGAGACAGCTGCTCCTGTAGCCAGCACAGCTCCCCCCACATCAGAGCTCAGCCAGGCAGCAACAGCTCCCTGTGGCCTGGGCTGACTGGGACCAGAATTGCTCCTGATCAGCATCTACACCTGCACTACTACACATTACCTAAAATGCCATTTAACTAGTACCTGTATGTGTTGGGACTAGCAAACAGTGCATTACACTAATTTAATGTACAGTAAATCCAGCACACGTGTAGATGGTGACACTTTACCGCACATGATCTTAGTCTAATGCACAGTAAAGCATCTCATGTAGATGCGCCCACAGTTTCTGAGTTACAGTCCAGTGACTGGATCACAGACCATGTGGGTTGGAGAGCATTCTTCTGGGTGAAGGGGAGAGGTATTTCAAACCAAGATGGCCTCTTTCCCATGGTGACATCTGCAGGGCCTTAAATCTCTCAAATTTATCATCAGCTTTCCCCCAAGGCCAGGCTTCTGCTCTGCATGCTGGAAGGCTGCTAAAGGAGCCTTCATTTTGGCTCTACTGTAATTCCCAAAGCCTTTCTTTGACTCAGCCAGCTTCTTTTCTGGCTTCCCCCAGCATGTACATAGTTGTCTGGTGCTATACTTTTGACAACCTCAGAGAAGGAGAAGAGTGCTCCTCACTCTGTGGCCAGATGGGCCCATCCTCACCTTGTCACTCCTTATCTGGGGGTCATTAGAAGGGAACACTATTATTCTTTCTGACCGGTATTATTCTCTCCCCCAACAGCCTGCTGAATTTCCATCCAGGGGCTGGCTAAAATCCAATCGAACATCTCTGTGGTAATAGAGAAAGTACTACATGCCACTTCATGTACACCTTCACTTAGATGACAAAGAAATAAAGTAGCCTCCATAATGTACAGGGTGTATAACACATAAGAAAGAGCTTCTGTTGCAACTATAATCTGGTGTTCTGGGAGGAGTGAATTATACAGACTTCTAGCAAGGAGATTCTTGAATGGAATATGCTTATTATCATACTTGCTAAGTATGCACAGCACAGCCAGCCTGTCCAAGTTTGCTCTAGGAAGAACTTTACAGGATTCACACAAGACTTTACTTGCACATCAGCAGGTCTGACTGACTAATGTAAAACACATCACTGTGGGAATAAGGTGAAATGTTTCTTCAGACATGCACCTGCACATGTGTGCATGCACACAAACACGTACGTTTTTGCAAGTGTGCCTGTATTTGTACTTCATCTGCACTGCAGCTGGTATGTCAGTGTTATTTTACAAGCAATTAAAACATCCATGGGGGTAGCTGCTAGCTAAGGTTTCAGACCCTTGATAACAGATGGCAAATGTTCTTCTTGGTAACAATGAGGATAGCAGCTGCCTCTGGGGACAGAGACTGGACAAAACTTGATCCATAAACTGAGATGGACAGCTAGTATTAAAGTCTCTAGTGTGCTCAGTGAGATCAAAATATATAGTAATGTCCCTCATGAGATCAAAGAGGGGAATCTAAACCTGATTACTCTATACTGTTGCTTAGACATTAACCTAATATCATTTCTGGTGGATTCTGGAAAGGAAGAACATGCTTTCACAGTATTCTGGGAGATTGTTTCTTTCTAATTAGGGGAAGAAGAACCTTGGGAGGAAAATTCACATTTACACAGATGGGAGAGGAAACATTCCAATGCTTGTCATCTTCGGGGACCAGGATGGGTGAATGCAAATTACCTGATGAGTCTGTTAGCTCAGAGGAGGCTGAGAGAAGTAATGGTCTGTGCTACTTTCATCCAAGTGTAGCTAAAAGTTGCTGCAAACAGCATAAACATAAGAGAGCTGTAGAGGTAGCACGTCTGTTGATGCCAGAGTTACTACAGTTATGATAGGAAAATAGAAAACCTAAGAGTCTTGGCTGGGTGTGACAACCATTAGATTGGAGCAGGGAAAGCATATATCAGTGCAGATAGGGTAAGGACCAGCTCAAACTGATATCAAAACTTGAATATATTTTTAGGTTCCAAAATGTCCAATTGATCATTCAAACAGATGTCAGGTAGCTCTTGCACTTCCTGTTTTTAGTTCCTGCCTCACACTATTTCATTCTGTCACTTGCCGTGCCAGTGTCTCTCTGAAGTGCTTTTCTGGTATCTAGATATGGAAACATTTTAGGTCTGGGACTGCATCCTCAGGCTCCAGCCTAACAAACAATTTGTGCCTAGCAGCTCACCAGAATTTGGCCAGGATCATTTAAGTGATACCATCCAAAAAGTTAATACTCACCTGCAGTTCCAATGGACCACAGAATCAGGGGCAAATACTTGCTTATCATTTCATTGGCAACCTTTTGCTTTGGGCATTCTGGCAGCTAGTCAAGTCATTTAAGCTATTCAGTCCAACCCTAGTTAAGAGGTTACAGCTGTCCAGAGAGACCAGTGGGTTATTGTATTTCAATCCATAAAACCAGAGCTGTAGCAATCCTAGCAACTGTATTGATGTGGTCCTTATACAACAGGGTATAAGGCCAGTTGTCCAAAGCATGGCAAACTATTTAAAACATAATGGGCCAAGTTCAGAACTGGCTTAAAGGTTCCCAGCCCCAATAAGTTTCATGGAGCTACCTCCATTTAAGCCAGCAGTGAATCAGAAATATTTTTACCCGAGTAGAGATTTTGTGAGAGGATGAATGACATTTCAGCAGCAGTTCCTGAGCCATGGAAGAGCAATTTGTCCAGGGCAGACTGAAGATACCAGTCTTCCTCTGTAATGGCTATGAATTTTTTACATTCTGGTTGGTGCAGGACAACTGGAATAGCATACTCAAATAGTATGATCAGGCAGATCCCTACTGGGATTACCATCAGTAGCTACAGAACTTCTGCAAAATGAAGCAGATCTTAATGGAAACATGTGAGAAGCTTGCCCCAATCCTTCAATTCCAAAACATTCAAACTAAGGAAGCAGGCAACTCCTGTCATCTGGAAACTGGCTTCCAACCCTTACAGCTCCATGGATAAACAATTTGGTGTTGGCATCAACACACAGTGTTGTACTGGTAGATGTTTATGAGTCAACTGATGTTATGGCTTGCTCAAGAGAGAGAAGTATATATAATGTGGCTGAAATAGTGGCTGGATTTGAGGGACTTGGCTTCCCAAAGTGGTCTGGTGTCACCCAGACAGCGATAGAGATGGCACTGAGGAACAAGAGCAAGCCTGTCAGAAAGACTAAGTGAATATGAAAACTGCAAATGGTACTACTCCATTATTCTGCTGGACTGAGTGGATTACAGAGACAAGTTAATGAGCACCAATTTGGGATGCACTGGCAAGGTTCATCACTCCAAGGTGCTAAGAATATCTGAAGCAGAATTCCATCCATTTAATGTATGAAGCCACATAACTGCTGGTTTTGGCACTTACATACAGTTTTGAATTATATTTTGCCTGGTGATGAAAGAGAATTGTTCTGCATGCCTGCTAGTAGCAAAATTGGCAAGGAGGAGGAGCATGTCAAGTTTTGGCCCCAAAGCCTAGTGGCTAGGACACCTGGCCAGGCAGTAGGAGACCCAAGTTTTAGGTCCCCTTCACTCAATAGACATTTGAATCTGCATCTCATGCTCCCTAGCAAAGTGCTCTAACTACAAGGTCACAAATTAAGCATATTACAGACCTTGCTCCAGCCCACCTTTTGAAGCTGACCCACTGTGCTTTGCATTTACTATTCATCAGATAAAATGGACAGAGAGCAGTGCAGAAGTTTCTTCCCCATTAGGAATGAAGACCCAGGCTAGAACCTAGGGAGCCTGCCCATCCAAGACAGGATACTTACTTCTCACTGAGGCACAGTTCCTCTTGAACTCCTTTTGGCCCCACATATCTCTCCCTTTTAACTACTCATGGACCATGGCTCCAAAGAGCATGGAAGAGGCACCTGGGCAATACCTAACCTGTGGCCTGGTTCTTAAAGCACTTTGTAGGTTCAAATCTGCTCTTGGGGGAAGGTGACCTAGAACCTCAATCTCCTGCTTCCTGAGTGAATGCCAGTAGTGGAACTACAGGTGTGAGAGTAGGGGACTAGCCCTGGGCACTGCCTAAGAGGGATGCTAAAAGAGAGGCAGGGACATGACTCCCCCTACTTCCCCCCTGCTATATATACTTTGCACTTTCACTGCAGTGGCTCTAGCAGCCAAGGCAGAGGAGTAGCCATGAACAGATCCAGGATTGTGGAGGCGGGGGTGCAACCACACATATGCACAGGGAAGACAGCTCATTGTACATTTGCCACCCAGCTGAAGAGGAAGTGGCTGCAGCCTCTCACTGTGATCCTGGATGCCAGTGAGCTCTCAGCAGCTCCTGCTGGAGCTTGCTCTGCATGTTCTGTGAACTGTGAGCTCACCAGTGGAGGGTCTGCCCAGAGTCCCTGCTGTCAAGCAGCTCCAAAGCCTGCTGCTTTTTGCTCTCTCTCTCCACCCCCTCCCCCACCAAGCTGAATTTAGAAGCAGAAAAAGGAGGAGATGGGAGAAGCAGCAGTGGCACACAGCCTTAGGAGCAGCATCAAAACAGGGCTACACAATGCTCCTGGCTGCTCCTCCCCTCCTTTCTCCTCCTGTTGAATTCAGAGAGTAGAAAGGAAGGGAAGAGCAAAGAGGAATAGGGACTCTGGGCAGAGCGCTGACCTGACCAGTTGTCTTGAGAAGTCCACTGCTTGCCCAGAGCCCAGATCTGAGATGTCACAGAGGGACTACCAAGATTCATCTAGCCCTCTGACTACTACCCCATGCTGCTCATCCATGTGGGCAGCACTGATACTGCCAGGGGAGACCCTGAGCAGATCAAAAATGACTGCAGGGCTCTAGGTGCAAAGGTGAAGGGGATGGGGGCTCAGGCCATGTTTTCTTTGATCCTTCTGGTCAAGGGAAAGGGCCCAGGCAGGAGCAGGTACATCCTGCAGATCAATGCCTGGTTCTGCAAGTGCTGTTGCCAGCAGGGTTCTGGCTTGTTTGACCATGGGATGTTGTTCCAAGAAGAAGGATTGCTGGGAAGAGATGAGATCCACCTGATGAAGAGAGGAAAGAGTATCTTCACAGACAGATGCCTAGTTTAGAGCACTCCTCACTAAGCTAGTGAGGAGTGCTCTAAACTAGGTTCGCCGGGTGATGGAAACCAAGCCCTAAGGTAAGTACGTGCCCTGAAGGAAGACCAATAGGAGGGGGCAAGAGAAAAGGTATTCTCATACTTCCTGAGAAATCAGGGTTACCTTAGGTGCCTGTAAACAGAGCCATACAGATCCTGGGAAACAAGCAGGAAGAATTGGAAGTCCTCGCACAGTCACAGAACTATGACGTGATTGGAATAACAGAGACTTGGTGGGAGCTTGCATGCCTGGAGCACTGTCATGCATGAGCACAAACAGTTCAGGAAGGACAGGCAGGGCAGAAGAGGATGAGGAGTAGCACTTTATATAAAAGAGCCATATGATTGCTCAATGCATTAGTATGAAACTAGAGATAGGTCTGTTGAAAGTCTCTGGGTTAGGGTCAAAGGGGAGAGCAACAAGGATGATGTCGTGATGAGGGTCTGCTATAGACCACCAGACCAGAAGGATGTGGTAGATGAAGCTTTCTTCAAACAGCTAACAGAAATTTCCCAATCACAAGCCTTGGTTCTCATGGGGGACTTCAATCACCCTGACATCTGTTGGGAGAGCAATACAGCAGTGCACAGGCAATCCAGGAAAAAGTTTTTGGAGAGTATTGGGGACAACTTCTTGGTACAGGTGCTGAAGTGACCAATTAGGGGCCATGCTGTTCTTGACCTGCTGCTCACAAACAGGGAAGGATTGGTAGGGAATGTAGTAGTGGATGGCACCTTGAGCAGCAGTAACCACAAGATGATTGAGTTCAGGATCCTGAGGAAAGGAAGGATGGAGAACAGCAGACTAAGGACCCTGGACTTCAGAAAAGCAGACTTGGTCTCACTCAGGGAACTCATGGGCAGAATCCCCTAGGAAGCCAGTCTGAAGGGGAGAGGAGTCCTAGAGAGCTGGCTATACTTTAAAGAAACCTTTCTGAGATTGCAGGAACAAACCATCCCAAAGCTCAGGAAGACTAGCAAATATGTCAGAAGCTTGGCTTAGCAGGGAATTCTTCAGTAAACTAAATCACAAAAAGGAAGCTTATAAGAAGTGGAAACTTGAACAACCAACTAGGGAAAAGTATAAGAGCATAGTTCAGGCATACAGGGATGAAGTCAGGAAGGCCAAACCACAGTTGGAGTTGCAGCTAGCAAGGGATATGAAGGGTAACAAGAAGGGTTTCTACAAGTATGTCAGTAGCAAGAGAAGGATCAGGGAAAGTGTGGGTCCCTTACTGAACGGGGGGAGGCAACCTTGTGACAGAGGATGCAGTAAAGGCTGAAGTGCTCAATGCCTTTTTCACCTCAGTCTTCACAAGCAAGGTCAGCTCCCAGACTACTACACCTGGCAGCACAGTTTGGGGAGGAGATGAGCAGAGTCCGTGGGGCCAGATAGGATGCAACTGAGGGTGCTGAGTGAGTTGGCTGATGTGATTGCAGACCCACTGGCCATCATCTTTGAAAACTCATGGAGCTCAGGAGAGGTCCCAGATGACTGGAAAAGGGAAAACATAGTGCCCATATTTAAGAAAGGGAAGAAGGAGGATTCAGGGAACTACAGACCAGTCAGCTTCACCTCAGTCCCTGGAAAAATCATGGAGCAGATCCTCAAGAAATCCATTTCTAAGCATATGGAGGAGAAAAAGGTGATTAGGAACAGTGAGCTTAGATTCACCAGGGTCAAGTCATGCCTAACCAACCTGATTGCCTTTTATAATGAGATAACTGGACCTCTGGATGTGGGGAGACCAGTGGATGTGATGTATCTTGATTTTAGCAAGGCTTTTGATACAGTCTCCCACAACATTCTTGCAGGCAAGCTAAGGAAGTACAAGCTGGATGAATGTAGTGTAAGGTGAATAGAAAGCTGGCTGGAGCATCAGGCTCAGAGGGTAGTAATCAATGGTTCAACTTCTAGTTGGTAGCTGGTGTCACATGGAGTGCCCCAGGGGTTGGTTCTGGTGCCAGTTTTGTTCAATTTCTTCATCAGCAACCTAGAACATGGCACAGAGTGCACCCTCAGCAAGTTTGCCGTGACACCAAGCTGGGGGGAGTATTAGATACTAAGGGTGTGCAAAACTCACCATATTCAATTCAGATTCAGCCCAAGTCGGGGACAGTGATTCCATTTGTTGATTTGGATCACTGTCCCCAATTCGATTTGGCCAAATCCGAAACTGAAGATTTGATGCTGATTTGGAGAATCAGCAAGTCAGCCACAGACAGGTTTAAGTGTTTTTTATACATACCTTGAGGTACCAGGCATGGCTCGTGAACTCTGTGATACTGGGCAGATGGAACATCCCACAGGAGCGCGGGGAGCCCCCCACGTGCTCAGCAGCAAATCCAGAAGTGGACCAGAAGTACTTCTGGACTGTGGCTTCTGGTCCACTTCCAGGTCTGCTGCTAAGCATTCTGGGGAGCCTCCTGTGCTCCTACGGAATGCTCCCTCTGTGCCACCATGGCAACATTCATGAGCCATCTGGTACCTTGAGGTATGTAGAAAAAACATTTAAAGCTGTGTCTATGTCCAAATCACCTAATCTTTCCGAATCTCTCTGAATAGATTCAGATGTGGAGATTCAGCCATCAAATTGGGCTGAATCTCCACTGAACTGAATCACAGACTGAAGCTTCACACAGCCCTAGTAGATACGCTAGAGGGTAGGGCTAGGATTCAGACAAATTGGAGGATTGGGCCAAAAGAAATCTCCTGAGGTTCCGTAAGGACAAGTGCAAAGTCCTGCACTTGGGACTGAACAGTCCCATGCACTGGTACAGACTGGTACAGACTGGAGGCTAACTGGCTGGGCAGCAGCTCTCCAGAAAAGGAACTGGGCATTATAGTGGACAATAAGCTGAATATGAGCCAGTAGTGTGCCCTTATTGCCAAGAAGGCCCACAGCATACTGGCCTGAATTGGTAGATGTGTTGCCGCCAGGTCAGGGGAAGTGATTATTCCCCTCCATTCAGCACTGGTGAGGCCACATCTGGAGTACTATGTTCAGTTTTGGGCCTCCCACTGCAGAAAGGATGTGGGCAAGTTGGAGAGAGTCCAGAGGAGGGCAACAAAAATGGTGAGGGGGCTCAGGGACATGACTTACGCGGAGAGGCTGAGAGAACTGGGTTTATATAGTCTAGAGAAGGGAAGACTGAGAAGCCTTTAAATAGCAGCCTTTAACTACCTGAAGTGGGATTCAAAAGAGGATGGAGCTAGACTGTTCTCAGTGGTGGCAGATGACAGATACTGCTCAAGTTGCAGCAAACAAAGTTTAGGTTAGATATTAGGAAGAATTTTCTCACTAGGAGGGTAGTAAAACACTGAAATAGGTTACCCAGAGAGGCTGTGGAATCTCCATCCTTGGAGGTTTTTAATACACAGCTAGACAAAGCTTTGGCTGGGATCATCTAGTTGGGAATGGGCCTGCTTTGAGCAGGGAGTTGGACTAAATGACCTCCTGAGGTCCCTTCCAACCCTCATTTTCTCTGATTCTCTGATTCTACAACACAGCAGTTGGAACACAACAATTGCAGAATTCTGGTGCTGTACACATTGCATGGATCAAAAGCAAGAAGATGCTGCTAGAAAACCTATGTATGCTAGTACACCTAATTTCACCCACATTATTGTGCCAAGCTAGGCCCCATACAATATCTGTAAAGAGAAGGATGAGACTTTTTAGATAGAGTTGATTCAAGACATTGCTAGCTTTCAGGCCTCATATTAGCAATTAGGAAGTGTCGCTGTCATCACTGTGGCTAAAGGAAGATGAGCAAGGGAAATAAGAGAGATCCTTGTGCACCCACATCCTTGCCTGTCAAGGTAAGGCAGCAAAGAGAGGAGGGAACATTCCACTATGAGGAGGAAATATTGCATACCATTGTGGTACACATTTTAATGTCATTGCTATTAGCTGATTTTATATTGTGTAACTGATACTGTTTTTTGTGTGGAGTATGGGGCTGTTAGGGATTTTAAGTGTTTTTGACATTTTAGAACTTTTTTGGATACCACTTTCTGTTTCTTCCTTCTTTACCAGCCACTCATATATCAAGGCATTTTGCAATCAGACCAGTCTAATAACGAAAATAAAAGTATTTTCTGTAAACAGAGGAATCCTTGGTGGATCTCCTAGTAGCTGGTCCCCAATGCATAAACATTTGAAAAGTGAAACAATACAAAAATGGAAATACATAATGGAAATAAAATTGCCTCACTAGTTGTGGAACTCGTTGCGAGGCATGAGCCTCATGATTTCCTTCCTCTTCCTTGGATAGGTAGACTGCATTGTAACCACCTGTGCACAGTCTCCACAGTGGAATGCACAGAGCCTATTTGCCTATTCTAGTTCATAAGGTTTCTATGGACCACTGAGTCTCTGAGTTTTTGAGGCTGCATTAGCTATAGGGTGTGGCTGTGTTAGGGAGAATTTGCAGGCATTTGGTGATTGATGCTAGAGATGGTGCTGGAGTCAGTAGTTGAGGCCTGCTGCCTAGGAGCTGTCATAAAAAGGATCCATTCAAAGAGCTTTCAGTCCTGGTCCTTACTCCTTTGTTCATGCTCAGGAGAAGTGGCAAACATCTAATATTCCCCATCCCTCCTTTGGGTTGCCCGTCTTCAATTGTTCTTCTTGCCTTACAAGAAAATGCCAAAAACCATTTAATCTCTGGCCCACTTCCTCTTTCTGCATTGGTAAAAACCCTTGTCTACAGGAATCTTCTAATCCTGCCTCAGAGCAGCTATGGTGAAAGGGCCTGTCAAGGAAATGGCAAAATGTCTTGATTTTCCCCCTGGAACAAAATGGAAGAATCCTTGCCACTCTAATTTTTGCATCTCTGCAGGGCCAAATATAATACTTTTTACCACCTGTTATGTTCTTTACTTCGTCATTTCAGAAGCTACCTCCTTGAACTGACATATCTTTACTTAAGACAGACCACAGTAAGAATGTCTAATTTAATTAATTCTAAAATGAAATAAAGTTTTTGATACCTAGTTTGAGAGTTGGGTTATTCAGACTAGGCATCTATTACCAATATTGGTTTCAATATCGTTCAAGTCAGGGAAGTCTTGAAAAATATAAGCCTTATTAACACCTCACAGCAGAAAAAAGAACAAATGTTCTAGGCTATTGATGAAATCCCATTTCTTAGGCAAAGGAGATGTTTCATTTCCTGGTGACTGAATAGTATCAGGGAATAGAGAGGCTAGATAGTAGGGCTGTGCAAAGCTTCGGTCTCCGATTCAATTCAGAGAAGTTTCAGCCCAATTTGGAGGCCAAATCACCAAATCCAAATTGAATCAGGTGGGAAAAAAATGCCTAATCAATTCTGAGCCTCCAAATTGATTCAGAAAAGGTTTGGATAAAGATTCAGAGATTCAGAGATTCAGAAAGCAGTCTTTCAGGGGAACCTCAACTGAGAAGAGGGAGGGAGAGCCGGGGGGGGGGGAAGACTGACATCTGTAGCTAGCCAGTGACTGTGATCTTTCCCTGAGTCCCCTTCCAACCACAGTGCTCTGGGGGAGGGATTTAGAAACAACATATAAGCCTCTTTCTGCAGCCTTTCTGTCCCTTTTGTGAGCTGTTTCTGCCTGAGTGACAGCATCTGAAAAGGACTGGACTGGCTTGGCTTCCTAGTCAATCTCCTGCTAGTTTCTGTTCTTGGAAAGGATTGGATATAGTTTACTAATTACCCTTGCCTAGAATCCCTCTACTTATCCCCATCCAATCCATTTTTTTAAATTTATTCTTTCCCCAAAAACCTCTTATTTGTTTTTGTCCCCATCCTCCCACCCACACACACACTTTTTAAAAAGAAAGCTGTGTTTTCCCTGGCAGTGTGATTCATCACTGTGCAGGAAAGCACATACATTACACACACACACATACACAGAGAAGAAGAAGAGATATTACTATTATTAATTACACACACATACAGTAAACACAACACAGAAGAAGTCAGACATATGCAATAATCAGAGAAGAAGAGATATTATTAGTGAGTTACACACAGAGAGAAAAGTAGAGAGATTACAGCTGCACACACACAGAGACACATTTTCCAGCACAGGAAAGATTAATATAAAGCATGCTGGAAAGACAGGTGCCAGGTCTTCTGCCAGGGGAGGGAGATGGGCTAGATGGGGTAGGAGGAGAACTAGAGCTGCAAGTCCCACCCCACCCCAAAAAACATAGACGCACCCTCTTTCCTGGCAGTGGTGAGTCTTCTGCTGTCAGTGGGAGGAAGGAGGTGGGAGCAGTACCTGTCCCTGCACCTGCACCACCTCCCCTAACACCAGAAATTGCCACCAACAGCAGAATGACAGTCTCCTCCACCCCAATTTCATCTCCCAGCATGAGCCTCCCAGTACCAGAGGAGGAGCTAGATCTAGAAGCAGGGGACCTGAGCACCCTAGCAAAAGAAATTCTGGGGAATGAGGGGGAATCCAAATTTGTGATCCACACCCCTCAAAGTTCCCCTAGAGCCAGGTCTCCTTCTCTGGAAAGCACCTCGGAGGAGGTTGAGGTTGTGGAGGCAAGGGTCTCAGATGAGTCAGCTCCTCCTGTTGTTGTGCCTCAGCCTCCTGAGGAGGGGTATAAGGCAGGATCCCCACCCTCAACCCAGAAATGAGGGATAATGTAGTGTGGGAGCATTTTGAGCTGGCAGATGATCCCAGGTTTGCTTTCTGCCAGCACTGCCAAAGGTAGATCAGCCGGAGCAAGGAGGTGAAACACTTCACCACCACAGCGATGCTGCTGAATCTCAGGAGGTAGCACCCCCTTGCCCTTCTTCCTCCTTAGCCTGGAACCAGTGGAAGCATGCCCAAAGAGAAGTCCCCCTCTCACTCCAAAGCCCCTTTCCCCTTGAAGCAGAGGCAGGCCACCCTGGAGCGGTGGGGGAAAGCTGCCTACAAAGGGGGATGTGCATTGCAAGGGCGAGCAAGGGCACCCAGAGCATTGTTTGCTCTGGATGGCTAGCTCTTCTCCTTAGTTGAGCGGCCAGGGTTCAGGCAGCTCATGGAACTCGTGGCCCCATCCTACCAAGTGCCCACATGCACTAGAAGGATGGTGGTGCCCTCCCTGTATGAGGAATTCAGGGAGTACTTGAGGGAGAACCTGCACAAAGCAGGACCACAGGTAGCCTTGCATTTCACCTCAGACATCTGGAGCAGCCAGGGTGGAGATCACATCTACCTCTCCCTCACAAGGCACTGGTACAATCAGTCAGGCCGTCGCTGGGCTCTCCTTCAAGCCAAGGTGATGGATGAGTCCTACATGGCAAGAGAGATCATCGTGGCCATGAACCACACGGTGCAGGGGTGGCTCATTGGGCAGGGTGAGTTCACCCATGGGTTCATGGTCACCAACAATGGGGCCAATATGGTCGATGTGGTCCGTGATGCAACTTTGTTGGCATCCGCTATGTGGCACACAAGCAGCACCTCATAGTCAGGGACGCCTTGGAAGGGGACAGGGCTGCTGGTAATGGTGCTGTCACTACCACCCAGCTGATTTCAAAATGCAGGAAGGTGGCGGGTTACTTCCACCAGAGCATCAAGGCAGGCAAGATGCTGTAGGAGAAACAGGCAGAGCTGAGCATCCCACAGCACAAAATTATGCAGGATGTGGAGACTCAGTGGAACTCCACATACCTGATGCTAGAAAGGCTGGTGGAGCAACAGAAGACCATCCATGAGATGGCCTTGCTCAGGGAGATTAGGATCAGCGGCCCCCTTATAGTGGAGCGGGATACCATCTACCAGATCTTGGTGGTCCTCTTGCCCTTCCTTGAGGCCACTAAGACCCTCAGCGCTAGTGATGCCCTCCTTAGCCAGATGATCCCTGTAGTGAGGGAACGTCCGCTGAAGGAGGACATCAAAAAATGGCTGGATCTGTTGCGATCCAGTACAGTCCACCTGGCGGGCATGTGCGACCCAAGGGTGAAGCAAAGCATGTGCACTAAAAGCACCAAAACTCTCGATCACTGAACGGAGGTGCTGGTGAACAGAGTCAGGGAGGCAGAAGGGTAGAGGCAAGGGGACATGGAAGAGGCAGATCCACTTTCCCATGCCAGCACTCCCAGCACCAGCACCAGCCAGTCTCCTCCATACCAGCTGCTGCCAATGTGGTCCAAGGGCATGGCTTCAATGTTGGGGTCCAGATGCACCAG
>NW_005841870.1:3864593-3881199 GCF_000455745.1 Alligator sinensis
CCGGTTGCCCAGGAACCCCTCTCCTATCCACCAACCAATGTTGCAAGTGAGAAGGGATGTTGTAACACCCAACAACACCTCCTCAGATCCTGGTTTGGTACATCAGCTAGTGTTCTTGAAAGAGAACCGCTCGCTGCTGGGGTTCCCCAAGCTCCACCTGCAGATGGAATTTAGTGCCACCCTCCTCACCCCATCCACACTATTTCCTTTTCTTCTTTTTATCTAAACCATTTAATGCTCCACTCTCAGAGCTGGAGGGGGCACTCACTGCATCACCAGCCAATAGGGGAAGAACTTGTCCCTGCTGAGTTCCCATGCCAAAACAAATTTGGAGGTATAAGATGGGTCTATGGGGAAGGAGGTGGTCCCAGGTCCTGGGCATGACCACTAAAACTGCACCCTACCAGAGTCTGGAGGCCTGGTGGGACTGCCAGCGGTGCAGCAGCCCCAGGAAATGCCAGGACCAAGGATCTCCCTGGTGAAAGGTGGGTAGGAGGCACCATAACCTCCAGCCACCAAACACATGTACAGTCCTGTCTGGGGAAAGCCCAAACCCCTAAGATCTTTGAGAGGCCTGAGGCTTGTTGGTTGCAGTGGAGTTGTGAGGGTGAGAACAGGGGCTACCATCCCTGCAGCTTTTACCCTGCTGCACTTTAACACCCACAGTCACACATGTCACGAGTTTTGCTCGTCAGCAGCCTGAGGTGCAGTTTCCTAGAAACCCCTGCACTTATCTCCTTGAAACTTGGCAGGCTTCATGGCTTCAGCAGAGGCTACCCTCCCTGCAGTTTTCACCCTGCTGTACACACACACACACACACACACACACACACACAGTCACACGTCACAAGGTTTGCTTGTCAGTGCCTTGAGTACCCTCCCTGCAGTTTTCACCCTGCTGTACACACACACACACACACACACACACACACACAGAGTCACACATCACAAGGTTTGCTTGTCAGTGCCTTGAGGTGCAGTTTCGCAGAAACCCCTATACCTATCTCCTTGAAACTTGGCAGGTCTTGTGCCCTAAGAAGGGGTTACTATCCCTGCTGTTTTCATCCAAATCTGCCTTAACACACACACCTGACATGAGTTTTGCTTTCAGCAGTTTAAGGTACAGTTTCCCACAAACCCCTACACCTAGCTCCTTGAAACTTTTCAAGCTTCATGCTCTCATGAGGGGCTACCAACCCTGCACATTTTATCCAAATCTGCCAAAAACTGACAAAGTTATAGGTATTTCAGTGATTCCCCATTATAGTCTATGGCCAAATCTCCGAATCTCTCTGAATCAGCGCCGAACCTTCCAAAGTCGATTTGGCCGAATCAATTCGGGACAATGATCCAAATCTCTAAATTGAATCACTATCCTCCAAATTGGCCAAATCCAAATCCAAATCAAATACTTCCCTATTCGCACAGGCCTACTAGATAGACTGTTTAGATGAGCTGGGTTCATCTGTTCAGAAACTGGAGCAGGGCCCCTGCAAATGTTGGGCTAAATGTAATACAGTTTTTGACCATTTTTTCAGTAAGATGCAGTCCTTATGGTCCTCACACAAACCACCTGACTCACTTGCCACATCTTGATGTTAATAGCCAGTGAACAGGTCACTAAGAAAGAAAGCCTTGCTTACCCAGGCAAAGCACCTCTCACAGCCAAACCACCTCCAGGTTTCCTTCTGCGTGCCTCTGGCTTTTTAACAGCCTATCCCTCACAATGCCCTCTGGGTTTTCTACCAATCCCCTTGGAACGATTACACCTACTGGGAGTGTCTACATGAGATGCTTTACTGCGCAGTAGAGCAGTTTACTGTTCAGTGAGCATCCACATCTATACATGTAGACACTTACTGTGCAGCAATTAGCTCTAATCGCAAGTAAATTTGCTACCTGAAAATGAAAGTAATGCAGCTGAGATGGAGCTGCCCAGTGAGCCAGGTCAAATTCCCCCCACACACTGGAGCTCAGGGCTAAGCCATGCTCTCTGCCAGCCTGGAGGCTGCACCCAGGGGAGCCTGGAGCTGCCCCTGACTGCTGCAGGGGGGCAGAGCATAACAGAAGTAGCCCTGGACTGGGCTACTCCTGTCGGGCTCAATTTGTTCCTGATGGGGGCACATGGAGCGCTTTAATGAGCTTTAAATTAATGCGCATTAAATTAATGCGCCAGAGCAGGCGCATTAATTGCACATGTAGACATGCCCGCAGTATCTATATTCTGGGTCCAGCCTTCTAACTGCTGGAGCACCTCTGTACCTGCTGGAAGCTTTTCCCTTATATCCCTATGAGAGTGAAGCCCCCATGTTGCCCCTCTTAAAAGGCCCTTCCCCTTTTCCCTTTCTTTGTAATGGGGACTAGAAGAGACCCTGTTACAAGCCATATTTAAACTGGAAGATAGCTTCCAATGTAAAGCAGTCGCACTCAGGGTAAATATTTTATATAAGCATGTGCACTACTGGGCCTTGCTTGATTTATGCCAATTTACTCTATTTGAGCTAAAGGTTAGCATTGGAAGAGTTCAAAAAAAGTGTAAGTAGGGCAGAAATATAATTAGGGAAGAGTCAGAATTAAAGCATCATGTTAAATCCTTCCAGCTTACCTCTAACCTTCCAGCAAAAAATCCCCTTTTTACCCACTAAGTCACTCTGGGTGGTTTCCCACTATAATTTAATTGACGTAAAATTATGGTCTGAACACAGGACTGATTTAGTACCACCTTGGTTTGAACAGTTGGTCTCATAGTGACTCTTACATCACCTTTGGCAAATCACACAGCTATCTAGATTTCTCTTCTGCATAAAGGGATAATAATGCTTACTGGACAGAGGTGCTGGTGGGATTAATTAGGTCATATTGTATAATGGCTAATATGCTGAACTTTCAAAGAGTTATATCATCAACAGGACATAAAAACTGATACCATGACATAGAGGTCACAGTTTTTAAACGCTGAAGTCATTTTGAAAAAGTGCTTCTTAACAAGATCCAGGCTCAGTGAAGAGTAAAGCTGGACAAAACATGAAATTTCAATGCCACAGGAATTTCAACTTTTGAAATGTACTTTAATGCCAAATCAGACAAAAAATGGAAATATCTCAAAGGATGGAAATTCAGAAACCTTCCTATTTGGAAACTTTGAAATATTTATTCTTGATGATGCCATTTTGGTAAGGTAAAAATATCCAGGTTTGAAAAATGTCAAATCATTATTGTTGTTGTTGTTGCTGTAACACCTAGGTACCCTAAGCGTGGGCCAGGACCCCATTTTGCTAGTCACTGTGCAAACACAGAACAAAAAGATGGCCCCTTTTTGGGAGAGCTTTCCAAGTAAGTTTAAAAAAGAGACAATAGATGGATACAGGCAGACAGGCAAGTGCAAGAATGTAATGTTATATTAATTTTAATAAGATAAATGTTGCCAAGAAACATAATACATTAACAAAACTACATTTTCTGAAGGAAAACTGTTACTCTCAGCCTTTTCTACCATTCTTTATGTGCATCATGATGCCTGTACACAAGATACTGTTTTGCACTTTATAGAAGATCAGATGTTGCCTTACTCGCCCAGATGCTCCCATTTACCATAATGAGGCTATTCTGGTAAATGAAGTTAACAGGGTTCAGTTCACTCTTTCTCTTCCTACTGGGCAGTGAGAGAATATTTCACGGTTACTAATCCAAAAGATGTCTAGTAAAGTTTTGTATACCTTAGCACAGTTCTCAATCTTTTTGGACTCAAGGCACCCATCATTGGACTTGGGGCACACCTGCATAACTTTTGTGAATTGAGTGGCACCCAATTTCAAAAAACTAATTTATATTATCACAGTGATTACCTCCTTGCAGAGAGGCCTAGAAATGGAGGTGAGGGATCGGCCAGGAAGGGACAAGCCTGAGCCTGTGCGTATCTGCTTATTTCCTCACACCTCGTGGTACCACTTGAAGGATCTGGAGGCACCCTGGTTAATAATCACCGCCTTAAAGAGATGTTTTCTTGCAAAAAGGAACCTACCAAAAGGAAATAAGCTCACACGCTTCCACCAAGCTGAAGCTATGATATCTTAACAGGCTAAATGTCCTAGGCTACTTCTTAATAGACTGTATTGCCTAATAACCTCTGAAATGCAAGCATGCGTTCATTACCTATGCAGAGCTCCATCTCAAGGAAAAAAACATGCACACCCTTCCAATATCAGCACATTGTAAACCCTTAACACGTGAAATTCCTCTTTCTTTCCATCCTCTCCCTAGAAATTATTCAACTAATTGACCTGTCTTTAACAAAGGGATTTCATTCCTTCACTTGGTTTCCCCTAACTTAAAAACACATGGAAATAAATTGAAAGACTCCCACTAACTTCAGTAAGCCTTTAGACCTGAGCTCAACAAATACTAAAGCACATGGCTAAGTTTAAGCACACAAGTAATTGCATTGGCTTCCAAGGAACGACTTACACACTTAAAGTCAGGTGAGTGCATAAGTACCTGGCTGAGCTACAGCAGAACTCTCTATTCACCGTGCCCCAGGAACTTTTGCCATGTTTAAACTCGGCAGTGATCTCAATGAAATGACCTCACTTTTCTCTCTCAGATTCATGACATTCCAAAAACCAATTTATATGTGTTTTGCTAAACCTGAGCCTGAAGTTTGAGCTCTCTAGGAAATAGGAAATGTTTGGGTTTTTTTTCTTTACAGGAATTCAGTATTATTCAGTGATATTCACCATGCAGGCAAAGGCCCTTTTTAGGACCCTCAAACTTTAGTCAGAGAAAAAACATTACTTAGTGACTCTTTGATACCAGAGGAGGAGAAGATGGCCCTGGCACTTATCTCCATTGAAGCAGAAATTATCCCACTATTATTGATCCACTTAATCTAACAAATATTAAATGCAAGATGTGGAAAAGTTACTGGGCATGCAGAACTCTATCTTTCCAAAGCAGTTTTCCCTCTCACTGAGCCATCCTCCCAGCCTCATGGAAGGAAGAAACAAATGAATGAACACACTTATGAACATATGCAATGTGCAAATGAATGTTAAAAGTTTTAGAGGTAATTCTTCAGATATGGGTAGAATGAATTAAAAGCAATATAGTCCACAAGCCCAACTCTCTTCTCATTTATATCAGTTTTACACTCAGGTAACTTTCCAAATTTCCATGGATTTTTTCCTTATTTACATTGGAAGAAATGACAGGAGAATAATGTCCCAGGACTAGAAGAAAGCAAAGATGAAAAATTGTTGGACCAACTTGAAAACATGACATACAGGGCACATCTACACATTCATTAATGTGTAGTAGTTACTGTCCATTTAGTTAAGTACTTGCTTAATGAAATACTAACTAAATGTGCAGTAGCTATAGTTACTATGCAGGAGCACCGACATAGTTTTTCAGTGACACTTACTGCACATTAAGCCTCATACTACTGCTCAGTAGCATATTAGCACAGCTTTTGCCCGGCAGAAAACTGTGCAGGGTTATTAAGCCACTGCACATTAAGCATCTTGTGTACATACACCCATAGAGTAGTAGAGGTCTGTAACAAGTACAGCTCAGCATAGTCTATTGAATCATTTCAAAATGATTCAGGGGATAATTTTTTCACAGAAAAGAAGACATTCCAACATTAGCAAAAATTATAAGTCCTCTTTTAATCAATAGGTAAAGATTGAGAGAATAATAGCAGGTCTTGGAGTTGGTTATTATAAGCACTGAAATTTAAATAAGATGTACAAAGAAACAGAATAGTAGTTTGAATATGTGAACATGGTCGTTTTTGTTGAGAACTTGTTGAAGACCTAATACTGATTTGAGAGGTGTGCCTAATATAATACTGCAGTGCGCTGTATCTGTTTTAATTTAACATTAATGATCTGGAAAGGGATTTAAAAGATACTTTAATGAAATCTGTGAGTGATATAAAATTGGGAGGTGTTATAAACAGTAACAAGGACAGAGAAAGAATGTGGAGAGGCCTAGGTAGATCAGAAGCGTGAGGAAAAATGAGATTCACCTTGAAAAAATTCAAGCTAGAATCAAAGCAGGGTAATGTGGAAAGCAATAAGATGGAAGAGACTTTTGCATACCAGCAGACAATCAGATGTGAATTTCTGTTGTGGCACAGAAGCAAAAAACCAAAAAAGATAAGTAAAAAGACTAGTCCAATTTCAGGCTGCATGTACACAGGACAGACTGTATTTGGTTCTGCACACCTGATTTCAAGAAGATATTGGCCAACATTCTGTTGCTCGCTCTGCTGAAGATTTCTTGTGGGACCTTGAGAAATTCAGTTTCTTTATGTTTCAGTTTCCTCCTTGGTAAAATAGGGATGACAATACTTACTTAGAACTTTGACTGGAAGCAGCTATCAGTGCAACATGGCATTACTTTTTCTTGGTTTCCCTTTCTTGTGTGACAGACTTACCTGACCGAACTCCAACATGTCCTGGACCTCAAGAATTCTCACTTCTGATTGGTGGAGCCAATCCACCAATCAGAAACAAGCTGGGGAAAGCAGGCGCCGCCCTTGTACTAAGGGGAGGGGGAGAGGAGCTCCCCGACCTGATTGTGAACTGCAGCACAGCAGGTCCGCCAGACTTCAGGGGCAGAACCACTGAAGTGTATAAAAGGAGAGCATGCTGGGCAGATGCGACAGAGGACTAAAGAAGAGCAGAGCTGAGAAAAGCTGGGGAGAGCTGTGGTAGTCCTAGGCTCCTGAAGGCGCTGCTGGAGGCGCCACCACCAGAGCCTCAGCCCTGGGAGCAGGGAAAGCCCACTCGGGCTCCACCCAGCGCACACGGCGGTGCATGGAGCCCCAGTCCTGGGAGCAGAAAGAGCTGCTTGGGCTCCACTCAGTGTACACAGAGGTGCACAGGGCCATCCGGCCCCGCAGAGCCGCCCGTGGTCAATCTCAGTGTGCAGCCAAGAACCCCAGTGCACACAGTGGTACATGGCATCCCAAAACCTGGGAGCAATGCTAGGCTGCTCAGGTTGGCAACCCCTTCCCTGGCATGAGGCCAGGCACCTGGGAGGCACCAGTGGGGTGTGACAGGAGTCTAGGGGTCTGGGTTTCGGGACCCGCACGAGGCGGCCCAAGCCCCAACAGAAGGCAAGAGGCAAAAACAGGTCATTGGGACCCGCATGAGGTGGTCTGAGCCCAGACAGAGGACAAAAGGCAGGGTCCAGGGCAGCACAAGGCACCCATGACTCTGGGAAACCCCTCCCAGTCAGATTCTTGGATTTGTGAGTACCCAGGGAATGAGTCCTTTTCCCCTCCTGCAGGAAGACGGGAGGTGCCAGGTTCTCCACCCTAAGGGAATGCTGAAGGGTCTCCGCCAATAGGGTATGTGGGAAAACAGAGAGAAGACTTGTGCCTCCCACGTGGTAAACAGTTATATATATATATAAAATTGCATTGTAACTATAGCTACTGCATATTTAGTTAGTATTTCATTAAGCAAGTACTTAACTAAATGCACAGTAATTGCTGCACGTTAATGAATGCATAGGCATGCCCGGTATGTCATGTTTTCAAGTTGATCCAACAATTTTTCATCTTTCCTATCTTCTAGTCCTGAGACATTATTCTCCTGTTATTTCTTCCAATGTAAATAAGGAAAAAATCCATGGAAATTTGGAAAGTTAGCTGAGTGCAAAACTGATATATATGAGAAGAGAGTTGGGCTTGTGGACTATATTGCTTTTAAGGGGTGTGCTTGGTAGCCATGTTGGTCTGAGACAAAAAGACATACAAAAAACTAGAACTCTTGGTTCCAAAATGATACCTTTTTATTAGTCCAACTGAAAAAAGGTATACTTTTATAAAACTAATACAAGGTTGGTCTAATAAAAGGTATCATTTTGGAAATGTGATTTGGGTTGGGTTATCCAACTGATATGTGAATTTATTTGTGGATATCTGTGTTTGATTGTCTAAGTATATTTATCTGTGGCTACTGTATATATTTATTTACTTATGACCACTATAGATTTGTAAATATTCATACTGAATTGTATATTAATAGTTATTCTTTTATTTAAGGATTTGAGTACACAATAATAAAATTGTGTATAGTTAAGTGCTTTGTCCTGGCCTAGCTCTATAGAGAAAAGAGGGAATTGCTGTCCAATGGCATACCCCTCTCACAGTACTCTTGCCTGACCACCCCATCCCTTCTAACTGCAGACAGGGCACACCCCTGGGTGTACCCAGGCTACACTTGCTTTTCAGTCTGCTCTTAGGCCCTTTCCAATCCATCACTTTATCCTCTGGGTTTCCTTTTTTCAATGCCACACTAAGCCTAATTCACCCTACCTATTGAAATATAAAGTTTCTTAAATGTACTCCAGGCTTCTAGTCTCTCTCCTGAAATCTCCTGGGCCTTTCATGCATCCTTGCTTCCTCATTCATTCACTAGCTCTCATGTCCTCTCCTCACTGGCTGCATCTACACAAGACACTCACTGCACAGTCATTACTGCACAATCATTTAGTACTTTTATAAACACATTCTAAATGACTTTGCAGTAACTGGAGTTACTGCGAAGTAGCATTGTCAAATGGCTTTTAAGTGACTTTGACTGTGCAGTAGCTTGTTGTTACTGGACACTAGCATTTAGGGCTGTGCAAAATTTCGCTGGCTGTTTCATTTTGATGCTGTTTCAACTCATTTTGAGCTCAAAACAGGAAATGGGGGCTTCAAAACAGCCTTGAAATGAAACAAGGCCAGTTGAAACGTTTTGAAAGTTTCCAAACATTTCAAGTTTCGAAGCAGCAGCTAGGTGGTGGGAGGCAGGGAAGAGCCAGGGCTGCGCTCCACAGCCCCATGTGGCTCAGCCCAGCAGGAAGCACACCCCTGGCTCTCCCCACCTCCCACCACCGGGCTGTGCTCTGATGGGCTCTGCCAGCCCCATGGAGCTCAGCCCGGTAGTGGGAGGTGGGCAGAGCTGGGGTTGCACTGCCTCCTGCCACCAGGCTGAGTTAAAAGGGGCTGTGAGCAGCTGGGACCCAAGCCCAGTGCGGCTGGGACCCAAGCACAGCCCCAGGGCTGCACCCCGCCCCCTGCACCAGGCTGCAAGTGGTTGCGACCTCCTCCAGCCACCTCAGGTAGGAGGCCTGGGCAGATCAGCTGGTGTGGGGACCCGCTGCCCTGATCCCGGGGCAAGGGTGGGTCCCCGCACCAGCTGATCTGCCCCAGGCCATGCATCCTCCTCCAGCCAACTCCGGTACAAGGCTAGGGCAGATCAGCTGGTGAAGGTCCCCGCACCAGCTGATCTACCCTGGGCCCCGCACCCTCCTCCAGCCAACTCCAGTATAGGCCCAGGGCAGATCAGCTAGTGTGGGGACCCACTACCCCGATCCCAGAGTGGGGGAGGGTCCCTGCACCAGCTGATCTTCCCCAGGTCCCGCACCCTCCTCCAACCAGCTCCGGTACAGGGCTGGGGCAGATCAGCTGCTGTGGGGACCCGCCGCCACGATCCCGGGGCAGGGAAGGACATGGCAGCCCTTCATCCAGCTCTGTCCACCTCCAAGTTAGGCTGCATTGGAAAAACCAAGTGCTGGAAGGTAGAGGGGGGCATGCCAGCAAAGGGATGACTCGTGGGTGCTGTGACCATTCCCCCATGTGCAAAGCTGTTCCTCAAACCTTAGGAGCTGACTGCAGGGATTGCCTCCAGGCTGCTGCCCTTTTTCCTGACCATAGACCTTTCTATGCATTTTAAAGCGACAATTCTCTCATTCTGGGGGGACAGAAGGTAAATGTTGCAGTGTGTGTGGCGGATCCCAGCTGGGGCAGCACTGTGCTGCTTTCTCCAAAAGGGAAGTGCAGTTTCAGCTGCTTTGAAGATACCCCTGGAACATGGGCATTGCCAGGGCTCTGCAGAAAATGATGGATGAGTCTCTGCCCCCACCCCAAGCCCATGCACTCTTTCTATTCCCATGGCTTGCAAGGCATAGGAACAACCCAGCCTGGCTCACACTAAGTTCAGTTGACGAATGTGGAGTAATCAAGGTGCCCGGGTGCTGGACGATGTGTGCATTGTGCTGCGCGGGAGCTTGCTTTGCATCTCAGCTCACCCCTGTTCTTGCTGCAAGCCCCTAGGACAAGCATGAGCTGATCTGCCCTGGTCCCATACTGGAGCTGGCTGGAGGAGGGTGTGGGGCTCAGGCCAGATCAGCTGGTGCGGGGACTCTCCCCTACCCCGAGATCGGGGTAGCAGGTCCCTGCACCAGCTGATCTGCCCCGGCCACATACTGGAGCTGGCTGGAGGAGGGTGCAGGGCCCGGGGCAGATCAGCTGGTGCAGGGACCCTCCCCCACCCCGAGATCGGGGCAGCGGGTCCCCACACCAGCTGATCTGCCCTGGCCCTGTGCTGCTGGCCCCAGGTAGCAGCACCCATCTCTTCTCAGCTGGCAGGCAGATTGGAGGCCTGCCAGCACCCTCGGGAGAGCTGTGGGGGCTGTGCCAGAGTCCTCCTGGGGTTGCGAGCCCCGATCTGCCTGCCAGGTGACAGGAGCTGGGTGCTGCCGCCTGGGACTGGTGGCAGCACTGATCTTCCTGCAGCTGGTCCCAGGCAGCAGCATACATGGCTTCTTTCATCTGGCAGGCAGATTGGAGGCTCCCCCCCCCCCGGGGGCCCTTGCAATCCTCCCTGGGGTGCTGACAAGCCCCTGATCTGCCTGCCTGCTGCATTTTATGTTTCCCTATAATAACTATGGGCAAAACATCGAAACAGCGTTGAAACAGCAAAACAGTTTCAACTAAATGAAACGGAACAGTGGTTTCAAAATGAAATTAAACTTGAAATGAAACGCTGTTCCATCGAAGTGTCAAAACTGAAGCCGAATCAGAATGGTACTGTTTCGCACAGCCCTAGTAGCATTGTGTCGTGCTTCATGCCACACGACACTACTGCGCAGTTGTAATAAGCTACTGCACACTCAGTGTCTCCTGTAGACATGGCCCTTGTCCTCTGTGTATATTGATGTAGTGTAGAAGTATGTGTTTATGATCTCCGGGCATATATATATGTGTATCTTTTGCATTAACTGAAATAAAGGCATTTACATATGGAGATTAAGGCTGAAAAGTGTGAACAGGCAACAGACAGGAATGAACAGTAGTAAGTTGAATGCTAGATAAGTCACAGTTGTGTAGGAAACCTCACCCCTGTGTTTGTGCTTAGGAGTGCTACAGAAGAATCAAACTGTGAAAAATAAATAGAAATAATCACAAAAACCAGATGGACATCTCCTAATCCTCACTAGCCTAAGGCAGGATTTTTTTTAGAAGAGTCCCCTTTCCAAACACTGCTATCAACCAAAATCTGTTTTTCTAACAGATGCTGTAGTTGTCAGCTATGTTCCAATCCCCTGTTTATTACCCTATAAGCTTCGGTCAAAAAGTCACTGTTTTCAATTCAAATCAAATTCCCTGAACTCTGACAAGAGACCATGTCACCAGGTCTTTTTTTTTTTTTTCTGTCTAATCCGTAGGACATCAGCCCTTCAAAAAGAATGTTTTCTAAGGCAACTGTTCTGCCAACCAGATATCATGCTCAAAGAAGGTTAGTTTACTCACAGTCACTCCACATAAGGGTGAATAATGCTGCTCATTCACTGTCAAAGCTTTGTTAACAAAGATTTATGGCCATCTAGCAATGTTTTTTGCCTTTCCACTGTATGGAGCAGGGTGGCTGTATTTATCCCTCTGAAAATTATGTCCCCACACTGTACCCCAAGACAACTCTAACTCAGTTCCCCCTTAAACTATTCTCTAACCCTTCTGTGTCAGAGGTCATAAGCCTGCAATCTTCTTGAGTATGTGAGAAGTGCACAAAATGAGTGAGGGAAAAGATCTTGGGCCTTGATTTCATTAAGAGAAAAATTGATGGCTGGGTTAGGTTGTCAAACATGAGCTAGCTCAGCTAGATCTATGCTCACCCATTTTGGCTCCTCCAGATAACCCGCTACTAGCTTTGCTAGAAGCTAACGGCTGTTCATCCTTGTCCTGAAGATCCCTTCTAGGACGTCACCTTTGGCTGCCCCCAACCAAGACTTGCAATGCAGTGTAATGAGAGCCAACAGATGGCTAGAGCTCCCCCACAGAGCAAGAGTAAAACACAGAGAACAGAGAAGTTGCTGCAGCAGTGTGTGAATGCTAGGGCACACAGAGAACTCTGCTGGGCTCTGGAAGATGTTCTGGAGAGTGCAAGAATAGGCTAAAGTACTCACACCTTTACAAGTGCCTGGTGCTGCAAATGTTCAGGATATTTGCTAACAGTTCTTTCCACAACATGGTAGTATTAGAGTGATGTTGTCACCCTAAGACTCCTTTCCACAACATGTCATTTGGACAAAAAAAAGAGGATGAGTTTTAAAATATTACCCCAAAATTTAGTTTACCAGTTTACTCATATCTGCCTGATGTCCATGTGTGGGCTTCTGAAACAAATTGACTTTTTGCCCCTCAACTCAAAAGTTCAGTACAAATTGGGCTGTGGCTAAGATTAGCCCATGTAACAACTGACTTATATAAACACAAAATAGAGGAAGTTGGTTTTGTGGTTAAGAAACTGATGCGTGACTCAGGTGATTTAAGTTGACTTCCAAGTTTTACCACAAATATCCTGAGTGACCTTGGATACGTTGTTTAATGTCTCTGTGCTTCAACTGCCTAGCTGTAAAATGGGGCTAATAATGCTTCCCTGTCTGCCAGTGATTTATGAGGTTCCTATATGCTACAGCAATTGGAAGAGAATAGTTATATATATAAGAATCTATATAGAGTAGAAATGTTCAGAAAACTGTTGACAATTTTTTATCAGAAAGTGCCATTTTGATAAAATTCACAGAAATGTACCTCTCTTGATGAAATTTTCAGCCGGAAGGCTCATTTCAATTCAATTTCATTTAGAAGGTCTTGTGTCGGTCCCAACATGAATGAAAGAAAAATTCCAAACTTTGATGTTTCCACAGAACAGAATTTAATGTGTCCTTCTATGGCCAGCTCAAAGATAAAACATAAAAGAGAGAGAACCTTTTTTTAGTAAAGAAGCCACTCTCAGAACTAAGTGAGCTTAAGTAGCGCCCGTGTAAGCCAGGCTGCCAAAGCTACAGCTGCATGAAGCTGTGAGCAATAAGAGATGATATTGTTCAGACCCCCTTGTACATGAATATTATGATTTGTTCCAACAACACAATCACATACTATGTTTTCCAGAGAGCTCCTATATGAATGATGTCCTGGGAACAAATTGTGCTGTGTAGTGAATATGATTATCATCTGAAGGATCACAACCTTATTGGTTACAGAAGTGGAAGGTAAACTGTGATTGAGGCAGTGAACTGCAGGAATAGAAAGGATGGTCTCATAGTTAAGGCATGAGGTAAATTTCTTAAAGGGATTATATGCTATAGTTGCATTTATACTTGTCTGGGAAGTCCCACTCAGTCCTGTTTCCTGTCTTGTTAAGGCAGCTGAATGCCGACCTAAAGAGGTGGATTCTGTCCCAGCCTCTAACTCACAAGTTCCTAGGTGATGCTGGGCAAATTATCTAAATCAAAGTTTTTAGAAGTGGGTGTTAATTGTGGGCTCCTAATTTTCAAGTGGTCCAGTTTGAGAGATATGAGATCCAATTTACAGAAAATGCAGAGCACTCACAACTGCTACTGAAGTAAATGGGAGTTATGCTTTGAACATGTCAAATACTAACTATTCTGAAAAAAAACAGACTTTAGGCATCTTAGACTGGGCACTCAAAATTAGCATGAGCTTTTCAGATTACTCTCTGTGCTTCAGCTCCTCAAATTGAAGATGAGAATAACAGCCCCACAGATTATGCAGCATAAGTACATTTATTTGTGTGTGTGAAGCACTCAGGTACTACAGTGCCAAATGTGAGAAAAGTAATAAGTCTGAGCAAGCCTGAATAAAATGTAATAAATATGGCATGAATGTTGAGAATAAAATAAAGTATTGCATAGCTGCTCATTAAGTGAGCCTCATCCATCTAGTAAACAGAATGAGGCAGGGGTTCTTCGGTTAAAAAAAAAGCAGCATGTGTTTGTATAATTAAAGACCATATTATAATGCATTTGCACCCAAGTGCCTGAATAAGCTTGCACAGGCAGCCCTAATTCTGGCATGTTCTAACTTTTGAGCACTTCACTTTGTAACCTTAACAGACGTTTAGTATAGGGAAGGGAGTATGTAATTTATTTACAGTGTTCAAAGACTTTGGATTGGAAATTAGTATGAATTAGATTGGATTCTTTGGATTGGAAATTAGAATGAAAGACTGCCTTTGAAATCAATGGAGTTAATGTCCTCGTAAGTGAGGAGACAGTATAAGGAAAATGTCAGTACTATAGGTTTCAGTATATACCAATGCTGCTTAGCAACACTGCCTTATATTTCATTAGGTTAGAATATGGTTTGAATAAAATAAGAATATGTTTGCATAGCTCTTTTGTTAATGTATTTCTATTCTTCATCCATTAAGTATAGCGAAAGTTTTACAGTTCCTATCACTGCTACTCCAACTCTCAGTCTCATTATTTTAGCTTTTCAGGGCTTCCCACCTTTGACTCTCTCCCTGAGAAATAAATAACAGATCACAACAAACTATTTGTTGAGCTAGGGAAAAAGATTGATTGGCATCTTCAAAAGGTTTTGAGGAAGAAAGTAATCAGTACATCCAAGGAGATAGCTGGGAAGCTGGTTAGGATAAAGATAGCATTTAGATATTCTCCATTTGGGATTGAATATATAGAAAGATAAAAGATGAAAGACAATGAAGAACAAAGGGCAAAGAGTAATAGCTCTCCATAAAAGAAAGAGAGAAAGAAACAAACTTATATGCCCTATGTAATATAATTCTTGTAGTAAGTATGCCTTATATTTCATTAGGTTAGAATATGGTTTGAATAAAATAAGAATATGTTTGCATATCTCTTTTGTTAAGTAAATGAATTTGACTTGTTAAAGTGGTGTGATTTGCAAAAAAAACACTTAGGCTTCTTGCTGGTTTGTTGCTACCCTCTACCTCAGAAATGGAAGCATTTCATGCTTTCTGGTCAGCACGCTTCAAGTGTAGTTATGTTTTGAAGTTGGTCGCTCTTTGTTTCAGCTGGATATATTAATACTTAAAGCCCGGTCTTCCTGGTTGCTGAGCTCTACACAAGAGGGATTCAGTGAGGGGAGAAAAAGCAGAGCAAATATTCACTGAAGAGATAATAAAGCACATACAAGGCATTCTTATTGATCACCATACATAGCTAGCCCTTCAAGTTCATGCTGTGATACTGTGAAGAACAATTATGCCCAGATACATACTACTACTAAGAGAAGTATTTTGGGAGAACATGATTACAAGCCTCATTACATCATATCTCTATTTTGTAGCATAGTAGCATTATCATAATCCAAACCACATAAATGTTTTAGAAAGAGAGATAGTAAAAATAAGACAAGGCTCCACATACAGCACAAACTAGAAGTGTTTTGCAAGTGGCTCAGGGAACAGCCATATTAATAACCCAGTCACACCCAGTATGGTTCTGCTGGTAAAACAGATTAAGCTCCTTAGCCTTACCCAAAGCAGCTTTTTTTCAGGAAATCCCCCTCTGTAGTATAACCATTCAGCCAGCTCCACTGAAGGCAGCAATGGCAGAGGCATGAGTGTAAACAGGGCTCAAGCACTTCTAGTATGAAACCCATTCTAAGCAGGCCCTGTGTCCTATCAACTTTAACTCTCTTCCTATAGCTACAACTGGATTTCTCCAGGAAATACTAGTGTAACTGCAACCTAAGAGTGCATGTGACCCACTACAAAAGTGTTGAAGGGAACATATGCGAAAAGTGATTTCCAGCGCAGTGTGTTTCCCTGGAGATCTCCCTACTTACATACTCCAGGACAAGGTTGGATAATGTGAGCCTTCTTTAAAGAATGTGCCACAGGGCCAAGGAGGGGAAGCATGGTCTGAGGGCATTTTGTTTTGGGAGTGCATGTTCCCTCTCTGAAACTTTCTCTGGCACTGAATGCTGCACACACTGACCTCTGAACAAGGGGTCTGTGGGCAGCAATGCTTCCTATCTCAGTGGCAGTAGGAGCAAATTGGTTTCCTGTAGTGTGCCTCATCTGTGACCGTTGTGTTCATGAGACCCCCATAGTGCTAGTGCTTCTTTTCTTCCTCTCCACTATGCTGGCCTGTGTATTAGCCTTGCTGCCTGCTGGCAAATTGTCTCCTAAGATTCCTGCATGCTGTTGCTGCCTGTTTGAAACTTTAACTGAAGGCATGGTAGCAACAGCTTTTTTGTCTTACGTTTCTGCTATCAGCTGTCTTTTCAGGGACCATTTATTCTGTATCCTCAACCCTCCATATGACCCCTTTTGATAGGGGGCCCACACTCCATCTACATCAGCTACTTGCTGTAGATCTTTGCCATGCTATCTGGGTGACTAGGGAGTACCTCTATTGCAACTTGGAAGGCAATTTCTGACATAAAGTCATGGAGAAGTAAGGGCAGAAGGGACCTTCAGAGGTCATCTAGTCCGACCGCCTGCTTGTGGCAGGGTCATCCCTCTCCAAA
>NW_005841870.1:3881209-3881572 GCF_000455745.1 Alligator sinensis
CATACAAACCATAATTTAAATTCTACATAAGATTACCCTCAAACCTGACACAACATAGGTCGAACACCTTAATCTGTCACAGATAAAGTAGGGAAACCGTGGCAGCCAATGTCCTCCTTCATATCTAAAGGACATGAGTCAACACTTGTTGGACAGCTAGAGAACAGACCACCATATATGTGTATGGAAGAGAGAGGAAAAAAGAGAGGTGAGGGGAGTTGAATAAGGAGAGTTGGATATTTTGCATTGGAAACTGTCTGGATTGGGACAGATGTTAGCATACATTGACAGCCTGTTGATTCAGATGTTGATCTCCCTTATGCTACTATAAACTGAAGGTAACGCCCTCCCTCTGGGTGGCAT
>NW_005841870.1:3881603-3883842 GCF_000455745.1 Alligator sinensis
AACTTCCAGTCCTCAGAATTGGGCCCACAAACTTTGGGCCTGATTCACCTGGAGCAAATTGGTCCTTCTGAGCCCTACTGCAAATTCAACATAAAGCTGGATAGAAACCACCTACAGAGCTGTTACACAATTGTCAAGTGCTAATTGTATAGCTGGCTAGCTTTTTTTGCAGCTGGAAAGTCATTTTTATCCTGTGATAATGACTTTGCACTCTCTACATTTATGGCATGATTCACCTGTGAATATATGTAATGTGTGGCAGGGATGCCTGCCTCGCATGAGCACCTCAAGTAGGACTAGCTGGTGGGGAAAGGTGCCTACCCAGCAAGCTTCTTCTCCCAGTGCAATGGGGAAATTAAAAGCAGAGGAAGCTCATCTCAGCCTCCCCAGGACCACCTTTCAGGCTATGACCTTATGTTCACCCAGAACTCTCCAGGATTGAGATTCACAGAATCATAGAAAATGAGGGCTGGAAGGGACCTCAGGAGGTCAATCTAGTCCAACGTCTTGCTCAAAGCAGGACCAGCCCCAACTAGATCATCCCAGCCAAGGCTTTGTCTAAGTGTGCACATCTACATGAGACACTGACTGTGCAGTAGCTGAAAAATATGTGTGTGTGGAAGAGAAAGGAAAAAAGAGGTGGAAGAGCATAAGGAGAGTTGGATATTTTGCACTGGCACATCACAGCACAGCGCAGTAGCACGTCACAGCACAGGCAGTGCTAATATACCACTGCTACTGTGTAGTGACTCTGGTTACCACGCATTTATTTAGTACTTGCTAATACAAGTACTAAATAAATGCGCAGTAACGACCATGTAGTAGCTTTTCATGTAGATGTGCCCCCTAGGTCTTAAAAACCTCTAAGGATGGAGATTCCAGAGCATCTCTGAGTAACCTGCTCCAGTGCTTTACTGCCCTCATCCAGAGAGAGATTTTCCTAATATCTAACCTAAACTGCCCTTACTGCAACTTGAGACCATTGTTCCTTGTCCTGTCATCTGCCACCACTGAGAACAGTCTAGTTCACTGGTTCTCAACCCTTTTTGTACCAGGACCCATTTGTAAACATCACTGGCCTTTCCCAATCCAGTGCTCCTCGCTCCTGACCAGCTGCCCCCTACCCCCGTGTGTGAGGTAGGGGGTGGACCTCAAGCAGCCCCTCACAGACTGAAACTGCAAGCCTGCAAGGGAAAAGCCAGTTTCCTGTGTTTTTCTCCTTTAAAGAAGAATTCCTTTTTAAATTTTGTTCACCACCCTTTCATATATTCTTGCCACCCACTTTTGGGTTGTGACCCACAGATTGAGGAAGGCTGATCTATTGCCATCTTTGGAAACTACCCCCCCCCCCTTGTAACCCCATTGCTAAGGGGCATTTGGGGACAGGGTAGGGTTGCCAATTCTGTTTGAATCTATCCTGGGAGGTTTCCAGAACGCCAGCGTGCCTGTGTCTCTCAGTTATGGAGTATGGTGTGTAGACTTTGTGCCAGGAAGGCAAATGCACATTACTATTACCAGGGCCGTCCTATCCTGCAAAACCTGTGGCCGCAGAGGGGCCTGCAGCCAAGAGGCCCCCTGTGTGCAGCCACTCGCCCCCCCCCCCCCCCCCCCCCCGCCGATGCTACCGACACCGACTTCACGCCTGGGCACTCACCAGCCTGTCCCCCGCACTGCTGATGGTGCCAACTTCACGTCCTGCCCCTTGCCATCCCCCTCCCCACCACCACCACTGACGCTGCTGCTGCCAGCTTCTCCAGCCACTTGTCACCCTGTGCCAATACCAGCTTCTCCAGGGCCCTGAAACTATATCCTGCAGGGGTCCCAAAATGTTGCGGGCCGGCCCTGACTATTACATTTGAAAGCCCTGCTGGACTACTGTCTGAATGGGACGCAACATTTCGTATTTATTTTAACCAGTCTCAGTCTCCAGCAGTCTCCCGGAGATGGATACCTGACTCCTGGAGACTCCAGGGCTATGCTGGAAGGCCGGCAACCCCGAGGCGCCCAGAGAGCACCACGAAAAGGTGCTGGGTAGGGGCGGGCAGCACCCCCCAGCACAAGGGGGAGGGGACCTACGTGAGGGGAGGGAAAGGAGGGGGGAGAGGGCGGGGAAGGAAGGCAGGAGGAGCTCTGGCTCCTTCCCAGAGGGATCCACCCAGAGAGGTGGCCCCGAGGGCTGCCGGGGGCCGCCGCCCTGCGTCTCCCCCCACCCCCCGCTCCAAACCCGCCGGGGCCCCCG
>NW_005841870.1:3884158-3890899 GCF_000455745.1 Alligator sinensis
GCCCCCTCGCCCGCGCGAAGCGCCTCTGCCCGCCTCCCGGCTGCCAGGACCCGGCTGGAAGGCGACTTTCTCCCCGGCAAGGGCTGGAGGGAGGACGGAGCTCCCTGCACCCAGCAAGGGGGATCGCCGGGCTTGGCCCTTGCTGGAGGAGGAGGTGTGGGACCCGGACCCCAGCTGTCTTTCCTGCCTGGTGCGGTGGGCTGGACCCCATGATCTTCCAAGGTCCCTTCCAGCCTCACAGGGATAACTCATGTCCAAGGGGATTTGAGCCTGGCGTGAAAGTCTGTTTTAAAACCTGCTCTTTTTATTCCCCCCCCCCCCCCCCGCTTTTTTTTTTTTTTTTTTTTTTTTAAGGAAAAAAAGATAGTATAAGTCAGGTTCTTTCCTTGCAATTCAGCCTGCTTGCACCGAAGGCAGAGGCTGCAGCTTTCCTTTTGCACAGGATGATTTACAGGCTAGCGGTAACGCTGGGGGCTGGCTTGCAGGTCTTTTCTGCAGGCACAGCATAAGGCTTGGCAGAGTGAATCAAAGGCAGGGTTCCCACCACATGCCCAAGGGCATGTAGTATGTCATTCTCTTTGTGCTCTGCCTGGTTGTCTGTCTGTCTCTACGCCCTTGTGCTGAGCTAACTAGTAAAAGCACACATCTTCAGCTTCTGCTAGGGGTCAGTTAACACGGAAACCGGCTTCAAATGTCTTGGGGTTGTTGGAGGGGCGTGGGATTTTAGTTCTAGGGAAAATTTAACTGTGTCTGACCCTTTTTGCTTCCCTCTCTCTTTCTCTAAAGTTCTATTTTAAGGAAATCTTGTTTTTTTAAGGTGCTACATGAGCACCTTTAAGTTGCAGCAAGGGAAGTTTTGGTTAGATATTTGGAAAAACTCTCTCACTAGGAGGATGATGAAGCACTGGAACAGGTTACACAGAGAGGTGGTGGACTCTCCATTCTCGGAGGTTTTTAAGACCTGGCTAGACAAAGCCTTAGTGGGGGCTAGTACTGCTTTGAGCAGGGAGAAGGACTAGATGACCTCCTGAGGTCCCTTCCAAACCTACTTTTCTATGATTCTATAGTTCTAAGACTGACCTATATCTTTGCCAGGTATTTTGAAAAGGTGCTTCTCAAACAATGCTACTGGAAGTAGCAGGTCATATTGGCATCCCTCCTGGGTACCAGCCATAATACATGACAGTGCGGCAGTCAGTTATACCACTCATGCCTTTCACTGCTGTTAAAGCCATCCCCAATTTGATAAGCATTTTCATACGAAGTTTCTGTAGAGTGTTTTGCATTAAAATGAATATACACAATATAAATATAACATGAAAGTTTGGTGCACAGCAGACTGTTGAGGACCTGGCTCCTTGTTCTTTGGAGGTGCAAGAAGTGCAGGTGCTGATTAACTTAAGTAATAAACATAGCAGACTCCCACTTTTAATTACATGTGGATATTTAGAATGGAAGATCAAAAGCTATGTATGTATGTATGTAGATGGGGGGGGGTGAAAAAAAGATCAGGAAACCTTCTGGCTTGAAGACCTTAAACCCTTTGTTCTTAGAATGGATTTTCTGATCAAAAGAGGGAAATCATTAAATTGTGTGACATGAGCCTTGCATTTAACACTTGTTCATTTTTGTGGAAGGAAAGAAAAAAAATCTAAATTAGGACTGAAACTAATTTCATAAAAGAGCCTACAATCAAAGGCAAGAGGCTTTAATCTCTAGTACTGGCAATTACACACCTCAGTAATCTCCAGGCTAATTCAGAACTCTCCCTCTCCCCATATTGATGTTAGACTTGGTCATCTGTTATCAATCAGGTGTGAAAACAGAAAAGATATTCGTTAACTGTAGGCAGTTTTATCAGACAGCATCTCAGAGTGAAAATTGGCTCTAACCTTCCCAGGAACCCCAAGCACCATGTGTGAAAACAGAAGCAAGCATATCATGATTGAAGTAAAAATTGTAGCACAAGTATACTGCCAACCACTTGATTACCTGTCATTGATAATTTTAACTAATGCCTCCACTTTATTTTTTTAACAACAAGAAAAGATGATATAAAGCATTTATTGCCTGATCAAGGCCATTGGGTTAATAGAAAGGCCATTGGGTTAACTTCGGCAGTGATCTCTGCCCAAGGTGATCTATTCATGTTTGACAGAGGGTATTATGCTGCAATTGCCTGTCTGTTTATGTATTTTCCAAATAAAACTTGAAGGTGGAAGATTAGTTTATCAGGACTTGGCTGGCAATTTATTATGCTCTGAAGGAGATGGGGAAAACTAGCCCATAAAATTCTACTTCTGGTATTAAAGGCCAGTGTAGCCCCAGGAATCAAGAGAAATGAACTGGCCCTAGATCACCACTAAGAGGAGGGCTGCTTTCACCAGTAGGTGTCATTGCAGTCATGGAAAATCAGAAGAGATCAGTTTTCTGGAGTGTGGCTGGGTGCCAAAAGGCTATTGAGCGTTTGTGCTGAGGTTGACTTTTCATAGAAATTTGATCATGCTGTGCTTTGAGAAGTAACACACAACACTTCCTAAATAAGCTGTGGCAGATTCTGGTCCCAAGCTGGAAAATATCACAGGTAAAATCCTTTCCATGTTCTTTCAGACTTGGCAGACAAGGGAAACTCAGGTGTAGCTAGGTGTCACAGAGTAATATAATTTAGTTTTGCAGTTAAGTGGGACCAAATTTAAAGTATATTCTTGATCTGTGCTACAGCCCTGGACTTTAGTAGGTTTGTAGCCTAGTTCAAGTACAGTTTGGTTCCATCTATATAAAAAGATCAAACTATTTGGGTAACTGCTTATTCAGTTACAATTTTGTTAAAAATAGATAAGAGCAAACTGCTGCAGAGATGGTAATGAGAAGCAACACCATAGTCACCTGCTAGAATTAAGTAGAAAGCATAGGAAAGAATAAAATCAAAGCTGATTCAGAGAAAAAGCTCTGTGATTTTAAATATGCAGCAGACAGAATGAACATAGCCAAATATTCTCAACTGTGGAAATCAAATCAATACAATTAGGCCAGGTTGTGTAATTATTTTGCATTATATACTTCTAAGGACATTATCAAATGATAGATGTACACCAAAATGTCGGTAAGAATTTTTTCCAGTTTCTTGGCTGTTAGCAGATTCTGTGTACTGCAGAATTCCATTGTCTCTACTTTTATATGGGAAAGAGAGGGGTACTTTTAAAAAAATGTATTAAACATGTACAAACACCAAGTGAAGTTAGATAAATGTTAGGGTCTAATTTAGACCCACAGTCTATTGACTTCAAAGAGGTAAGATTAAGCACTAAGGGAACAATTGTTGGGCAAGACTTTCAAAATTGACACTTGAATCTTAGCGTATCAATTCATGGTGCCCACTTGAACCAATGGCGGGAGGAAGTGATTTCCAAGGAACTGCCCTCTGAAATCTGAGCATTGTTGGACCACCAAAAAGAGAATCCATGAAAACACTGGTTGGCTTTGAAAATCTTTCCCTATGTTCCCCATGCAAGCATGCACAGTGCCTCTTCATTGTGTAGCATGCAGCAGATTTCATATCTGCACTGCTTAAAGAAGATAGACAGTTTCTCCTACAGGGTTCCTTCTTGGAAAAGAGATAATTTTGTTACTGGAGAAATAGTACATTTAGATGTTATTGTTGTGTGTGCTGCTTGGTACATTTTTTTTTTTTTTAAATAGAAAGAAAGAAAGAAAGAAAGAAAACAGCAGCCCCCTAATTAGCTGACTGGTTTAAGGAACATAATAAAAGGTGTGAAGTCTCCCAGTAACAAGAAAAACCCCATGGTGGGGGACATTAGAGGGGGTTAACAAGGATGATGTAAATCAAGTATGTTGGTTAAAGCCTTGTGAAAGCACAGACAGATCCTGGAGGTGTAATAAATAATCTTTGAATACCTGAGAGCCTTGTTGAACATTTTCTGGCCTCCCTGCCATTAATCAGCAACCACAGACTGAAGGGACTGGCTGGCAAAACATTAATCATTAAGCAATTAATTCCAGCCATGGAAACAAAACTTTGTGATTTCCTGACTAGGTGGGACTGAAGTAGGCACAATATATTTTTGTTTCTTCAAAACAATAGAGAGGAAATAAAGACAAACAGAGAAGGTAACATAATTATGCAGAGAGAGAAAACAGAGATTTACTATTTGGGTCTTGTCTTTGGTTTTCTCTTCCAAAGGGAACAGTAAAAATCATAAGCTCGTTTGGTTAAGTGTTAGCTTTTAAGCTTTTGGGTGGGAAAAATCCTGGAAAAAAGAATCCTAAAGGTTCAAAACTAGAAGGCAAACAAAAATAATCCAACATGTTTGAATATATATATTTAATCACATTATTTTTGTGGTGGTGTTGAAGTAATGTTAGTGATCCAAAAATATGTGAGGCAAGGAATTTTGTGAGTGGGTGATATCTTTCATTGGACCAATTGCATGATTGGGATAGATGTAACCTAAAGAAGAATATACTGCAGTCAAAAGCTTGTCTGAATCTCTCTCAACCACACAGTTAGTCCAATCAAATATATCAACCACAAAAATTCTTGCTTCTCTTATTATTTTTAGCTCAATTTGTAAGTTTAGAGGCCTGTACCCATGGATTTCGAACATTTTGGGTGGACTAGCACCTGGAGCACTAATACATATTTTAAAACATGTATTATACAAGAAGAAAAAACCTAGAACTATTTTTTTCACTTTCACTGGGAACCTGGTCCTTCAAGGACTCTGAACATAGCATTCCAGCTAACTTTGGTGGGACTTCCCACTGGGAAAGTTTTCAATATTTATTTATTATTATATTTATTATGGATGTATTCATTCGTTATAAGTGTCAAGGTCTCCGCTGGATAAGCAGCAGTTGTTGTTAGTCCCTTCCTTCAATAAAGCAGTCATGAAGTACCATTAGACAGGATCCCCTCCCCAAATGGTTAGACCACGAGGAACCATACCAAGCAAATAACATTATTTGAGGAGCATCATGCTTTGACATTTCTAGTCAAACTTAGTTTTCACTCTCCTATACCTAGAGGCAACATGGGGAGGTAATTTTGCCTGCAAGCTGTGGGTTGGGGATTGCTGAGGTAACTCTGAAAAGTGAGTATAAAAATGTCAAATTAGCCATATTTGAAAATCAAATCAAACCTTTTTCTGGCTTGCAATAGCAGCAATTAATGTTCTTCATGAGAGCATAGTTAATGGTTCTGTTGATGACACATAAGCCAGCTTACTGACCTGCATAGCATGGCTGTTTTGGCTGTGCAGGACTTAAAGGAGTAAAATAGAGTAAAAGTATATTTTAGTAGTTAAACTTACCTCCCTAAAGTGCCTAAACAGTGCATTTCTATAGCATCTAAGCACATCACACACTTTTAATATGTTGATCTTCACAACGTGTGCAAGTTGGGGAAGTACTAGTGTTACCACTTAAGTAGATGGGACATTAAAGCACAAAGCCACTCATCCACAGAGATATTTAGATCCCTAATTCCCATTGGTTTCAATGGGAGTTAGACAACTCAACAGTAGCTAGGGGCATAATCAACTTTATAGATGTAGGCCTAAGTGAAAAACTACACCTAAAAAACCTGTGTCAGAGCAGAGAATCAAATCTAAGGCCCTTGGTGCACATTCATTTAAAGGTGAGATATGATCCCCAGTTCCAATAATTGTGCCTCCTGCTATACCACACATGCATGGCAGAAGCCATGATTTGGGGATCAGGGATAAAATCCCAATCACATTCTTTCTACTTACCAGTGCAGGGGTAGCCCAGGATCATAATCCTGGGGTCCTCCTGCCCTGACAAGTTGAAAGCTGGGTGCCCACAAGTCCAGGGCTGGAGCCAACAATCCTGATTGTTGGCTCTGGCCAGGGACTGCGCCAGTCTCAAACCACCCCAGTGGTCCAGACCCAGGCCAACAATCAGGTGATTGCTGGCTTTGGCTGGGACCAACAACCAGTTGATTTTTCAGTTCCACTCCTACCAGAGACCATGTTGTGGCCAGTTCAAAACCCTAGTGCAGACCCTAGCCGAGCCAACCATCACACGATTGTCAGTCCTAGCCCTGACCTGGTATATATTCAATTTAAGGTGCCATACTAAATCAGCAATGAAAATATTCTACATTATATGTAAACCATTTTTAGGGTGCTTTAAATCACGTGCGTGTGTAGCACACTTGTTATTTATGCTGAAAATATATAGAAAAAAACAGCACAACGGCCCACATTTTTTTCTCACTGAAGTCAAAATCCATCTGGTGATTGATTGAAATGGAAGTGGGATGAGGCCCTTGCTGATTAAGAAGGTGCTTCCTTTCAAGGGTCACTTTCTAGCTTGATCCACCATTTCTTTTAAATATAGGAATTATTGCAGAAGAATTAAAATACTGTTTTCCCTGCATAAAACTTACAGAGAGAGCTAATCATGAGCTATACAAAGAAGACTTTTAGTAAAGCAGAAAAGATACAGTTCATGCAATATACCTATTCAGCTACAAATAAATCCATCAAAATTTTGAGTTTTGCAAGAAAACCAAATATGCCTATTGTGCTTTGTCTGACAATTATATAAGTTTACACTTGATTTTTTTTAATTAGGAAAGGTCCTAAAGTGCATCTCTTTGCCCCCCTTCTCCCCCCCCCCCCCTGACAACACAGCCTATACTGAAATGTACCAAATGTCATAATTGCTCCTGGCCAGAATTATTAATTTCACTGGAAG
>NW_005841870.1:3890930-3949001 GCF_000455745.1 Alligator sinensis
AGAGAAAACTAACTTCTTCACAAAAATACAGGGAAAATGTTTAGACAGGCAGAATACTTAGGTTGTGCTAAGTACTGTGCTTAACACCTCTGCTAGATTTTGGCTAATTGCATGCAACCAATTTTTGTAGTCCTTAACAAAGCAAAGCTTTAAGTGGCAGCTTAGCTGCAGGAGTGTAGAATTTGCCTAAAACAGATGGGAAATTTATTTGGTGTCCCTGAGATCCTAATTATGACTTTTCTTTATTTCCTCCTTCCACAACCTGTGAACAGTCTCGTTTAAGGAGACAAGATGTTGGCTTGAAAAGTCACCTGGATCAGCTGGACCAGCAAATCAGTGAACTGAAGCTAGATGTTAGTAAGACCTCCAGCGAATATCTGGACAGTGACAGCCGTCCCAGCTCAGGTAACATATTTTTGATCGTTTGCTCTCAGGACTGTAGGTCTAGTGGAACTTGTATGAATGTGAACTGCTGAAAGAAACTTGGTTTATTAACTAAGTGAACATGATATTGCTGGTGTGATGTGGAAAAATACTGGAATATTTTAGCTTGTACTCAGAAAGATGATCAGGGATTTTTCAAGGATATTTTTTCATCAGAAAATACCAAATCACCAAAACCACAGCTTTCCATTGGACTCTGGTTATTGTTTTGACAAAGATGAATACTCTGTTCAAAAAGTTAGATGGAAGAAGATGAATAGCCTCATCCATTCAAGAATAACCATTAGCTGCCTAAGACACTTAGCAGAGATGTGGAAAATCAAGATTCAAATTCCTAGTCTATAGAATTTAGTCTAGGGCTTTGAAGTGCCATCTCAAAAATCCAGTTTGAGTACCACAGACACTGAAATAAGGCAGTTACATTTTCTGGCCCAATGAATAATTGTTATTAAAAAAAGGTCAAGTGGTCAGTCAGAGTCTGGATTGGCCACTGGGTAGACCACATACCTGGGGTGTGAGAGACTGAGGTTCAAGTCCCTGATTAGACTCAGGCAAACCAATTATGTGCACCTTGGTCCTCTTCATTCCCTGTATGCACTGCAATTGCTGGGTTGAGTGAGAGTCTCTCCCCTTTCAGGAAAATTCTAGTTTTTTCCCTGATATAAAAGAAGCATTTTGTTGAAAACTTTCATGAGATAAGAACAACCTCGTCCCGTTCATCTCTACATATCTATTGAAAATCCTTGCAATTAATACTTTTTTATAGTGCTGTGTGAGAGCTGAGCAGAAGTTAGACACTTCTCTGCCATTCACTTCCTCTTCAGACACAATTAGGACTCTTTTTCCTAGGTGTGCAATTTTTGCTTTTCTCATACATAATTTGGCAACATGGCACTTGTGGTGTATATTGACTGTACAAGTTGACAGCTTTCTGGAATGCTTAATTTGAAGAGTTGTGTGGCTGGAAGCATATACACAGTGCAAAGGAAAATAGCTGCTTTTACTATCATCCCTTCGCACAGACTCTGTCAAACTGCTGCCTATTTGACATAGGTGCCATGGAGTTGTGTTTTTTCTTTGTCCTCTAAGACAGTGGTTTTCAAACTGTGGTACACATGCGAGGGGTATGTGGCACTTTGCCAAAGGGTATGTGCCTAAATTTTAATAATGGCAATGGAGCTTCTGATTGGTCAATGTACAGTGAGTAATGGCACTGCCATGTATTGACATCAGTGTCAGTACTCTTCCTGAGAAATGAACGTGCAGAGACACATCAGGTATAGAGAATATGAGCAGCAATATTTTTCAGGTAAAGGGATACATGGCTAAAAAGGTCTGCAATCCACTGATCTAAGGCCTAAAGTTTTAAGCTGGAGCCAATAATATTCTTATCCAGCCTATCATCCTAGGATACCATCATCACACGAACGTAGACATTTGGTTCCCCAGGGACAGCTAGCAGTGGCATACCTTGTGCTGCTGCTAGTTGTCCCTAAGGAATGCCTGTGCCACACACCCTCTGGTGCATGGCAGGTTACCCCAGGTGGGGTAGGGAAGGATGGGGCTAGCACTGCGCTGGCCTGAGTAGCCTTACCTGGGGTCCTAGAGGCCTCCTGGGGCTGCAACAGCAGTGATCCTGCCACTTGGAGGCTGGCTGGCAATGGGAGTATGGCTCTGGCTGGCCGGACTCTGGTTCTGAGGGGCACATGTTGCCCCCACATGCCCCTCTGCTTTTTGCGCAGGTTTTTTTAACCCCTGGATATCCAAGAGTCAGCCCTCCCCAATCCCCACCCCAACACTGCTCCGTTGCAGCCCGAACCTCTGAATGTGCAGTATGTGGCACCACAGATGAGTCTGCGGCACCACATAAATCACAGCCGCACTCATCTGGACACAGTCACTGATAATAATTGAACCATCTATCCAAGAATGCTTACTCTTGAGCTATAATGCTGTTCTGTACTGTACTATGTCCTAGTGTGTCAAGAGTGAAGCCACAAACAATGTATCCATGGGAGCTAATCATGCTACCCTTGCTTTGACCACAACCCCTAGTACTTTAGGGATCATCGTTCAAGAGAAACATGCCTCCCAGTGTCCCCTGTAGTATCATCAGACGTGACCAGTTGAGACATCAGGTCAATCTCAATTTCTTCTTTTTAATACAAAAGTTAGCAAATGCTTGCAAAACTGCCCAGGGATTTTTGGGTGCCTACAATTTTTAAATTGAAGACACCTTAAAGGGACCTGTTTTTCAGGAAATACTGAGCACCCAGTCCCTAAAAATCAACCTATTTTGAAGATGTCTGATGTGGGCACCCAAAACTTGAGCTTTCCACAATCACTAGTCCCTTCTGAAAACCTAGGCTTCTACTTTGGGACATATGGCCATATTTTCAAAATAGATCATCTCTCATTGTCCTTTTCAGCGTGCAAGTAATCCTAATGGTATAGAGTTAAATGTGTTTGCATGTAAAGCTAGTTTGAGGCCTGAGTGAACTCTACCAATCCCAGTAATCTCTGGTTAAATTATAGCATATTTATGAGAATTGTGTCTCAGAAATATGCAAAACCCAAACAATTGTAAATATACTCCTGTGGCAAAGGGGATTTAATTTATTTGCTGCACTGTCTTGCCTGTCACACCAGGCCTCTCTTGGTCTGCTATCTCATAACATATAAACCAGAACAGTCTATTCCATAGTTGGGTTGTTGGCAAATAAACTGGTGCCCCGCACCTGAGCTAGCCTGGGTGAGGAGGGTGTGTGGACACCCAGCAGGACTAAAAACAAGACCTATCAAAGGGCGGGGATGAACTCCCTGTGAGCCAACAGCCATTCTACCTGGAAAGGAGATGGGCTTCATCAGGTCACTTTGCCTGAAGAATCACCAGCAATACAAAGCAAGTCAACTAACCTCATACTAGATGGGTCGAGGTGCAGATCTACAACAACCATATCCAAACACAGGGCGGAGCAAAAGAGGGTGCCTCTAAGATGCCCCAGTGGTTGCAGCAGCCTCAGGACTGACTTGATTTTACTGTACTGTTCTCCTATTCAGCCTGTTAAATCAGGGTAAATCAGAAAGATTTTCCTATTTATTTTAATTCTACAGGCTTTTATGACCTGAGTGATGGTGGTTCCTGCTCACTGTCCAACTCTTGTACATCTGTGTACAGTGAGTCCATATCCTCGTCCCACACCAGTCTGTTGCCCAGTGCTCAGCAGCCTAAAACAAGGCTCAGTGTGTTTGATTACCGACCCAAGTCTGCAGATGAAACCACGGTACACACCACCAAGTTCCAGCAGCAAGGAGTCTGTATCGGCAACAGATGTCGGATGAAGGCTAGCACAGTCATTTCTGGGACTCCCACCAGATCCAGACCAAGGCCAGTTTCCACAGGTAACTTGTTGCAGAGCTGGATGCTGTCTTAAGAGGACAGAGCCCCATGTTTCACTTTTAGCACCCTAAGATAATGCATGAAAAATACAATTAATAAGTAGCTTCATTTTAAACATAGAAGCAAACAAAGCAAAGGAAACAAAACACTACTCCAAACAACTTACTAACCTATGCTCAGATATATCATACTCAGACATTTTATGTAATGGTAGGAGCGGATGACATATACAAGGAAAATAAAACTAGCATATGAAGGCCAAGCTATTATACACAGTTGTGTAAATACTTTTTACTAAGATTACTGGTTTGTGAAATAAGCAATATTGCAACTAGTAGGGGAAATCTCTTGCATGGGTCCTGGGAAAAAAGGTGCCAAAAATGCAATCAGGAAGAGCAGTCTAACTTAGATATATATATAAGTTACATTGTTCTTCCTGATTTTACACACACACACACACACACACACACACACACACAGAATAAGATTACCAGAATCTAAATAGGAAATTCTGCCTCTGTAGAGAATAGTGTGCCTTAAGGGCAAGCCATTTAATATGATATGTCTTTTCTTAATCTGTTTGAGTAGAGTTTAGGGAGTATACTGCTGAGCTCAGAAAAATCAAGGAATATATAGGAATAGTTTAACTTAATATGGTATTTCTTTTCTTAATGCATTTTAAATGAGGATGGTAATACCACTCCACCTACATTCAAAATACTGTGGACAACCTAACCCATGTTTGTTTTCAGAATTTACTATTTCTAGGTGGGGGGTGATCTATACAGAGAGGTCACTTGACCTTGGCTGGATGGTGCTATGACCTATTTCATTCAGCAAGAACCTGAGAGCTTATCGTGCATTCAAATCTGGACTCTGGCTGTGTCCTTGAGCACACCCATTAATCTTCCTAAATCTTTGGTTTACCCAGTTGTAACATTATATAACATTTGCAAATTGATGGGTAAAGAGGAAAATTATATCAAAGCCTCTCAACTCAAGCACTTGTGCTTTTCAGGCCCACATTTATTCTTTTACACAGGTAGTGCTTTACCCTTTGGTTATTTTGCCAGGATCCCAGAAGTTACAACAGGAAACCCTCATCTGATTTTGGCAGAATGCTGCTCAACAGGGTAAATCAGCCCCTTCAGAACTCTATTATAGTACACCTAGCTCTTCTAAAACCAGCTAAGATTTTTCCCTGTACCACACTGCAGTTTACAGTGTAGGTATACTTTTAGATCAGCTGACTTTCTACCTGTTTGTGTTTACAGAGCAAAGCAAAAAAAAAAAAGCTCCAGAAATGCTCTGCAGTTTCTGAGGACGCTTTCTGTCCCATGAGAAAAATCTCTTGGGACACTTAAAAATGTCAAGCTGTCTGCAGGTATTCAACTGAAAATTCTGTTGTACAGTATTGTACCTGGGACATTTGCATGCATATTAATTCAACAGTCAGGATGTAATCTTAAACAGAATACTTTCCTAATGAGAATCCTTTAGACTTAGGACATTATTAGCAGGGTTTGACACTAGTATCTTTTTGTCTGACTTTTAATTTTGTGCTGATGGATACAATAGAAACAGTTCTTCTGGTATCTACTGCTGTCTTCTGACTACAGCATGGAACAAATTAATCTGTTCTCTCCACTTCATTTAAAAAGGGACAAAAGCATTGGATTTTAAAATTCTTACCCACATTCCAGCTCAGACAATGTTAGGAATATTTCCTCATATAAAGAAATCCTGGATTCATCTATATGTCTAAAATTAAGCAAAGGAAGGGCCTAAAGCTGTTGTGTAAGACAAATGAAAATGTATCAGTCCCAGAAGAAAATCGACTGACCACCCTTTACTTTGCAGCTGTGAAAAACTGTACAGAAATTCAACTAAGAATCCTTGGGGCTTTGGGCAACCAAGTTTAACTTCAAACAGCCTACAGGTTACTCCCAAGTATGATGAGGTCTGGACTAGGTCCCAGAAACTCCCAAGTTCAAGGGATGTCTCTTACACAGTTGAGGATTTAGCCCATTGTCCTTTATTTCTCTGGCAAATAAAGATTATTGTTTAGCCCATTCCTCAAATTGCCTTTTTGAAAAAAACACGCATGTACAACATAACATCCAATTCTTTCTCCCATTTAACAAAATCCCTGAATGTTGGCTATTAGAATTAAAGACTCTAGGAGCCTTGAATGACAAGTAACCAGTTCTCTTCAGAAAGGTACAAGGCACTGCAACCTTGCTGCCCAGTGACCTGAAAGATCCAATCTAGAGATTCCATTAAATTTGGAGGAGAGAACTGGTAACTATCTTCTTTGCTTCCTCACATGGCAAGTTTCTGAATCAACATGGATCTTAAATGGCTTTCCAGTGTACTTAAAGTGCCAGTGTTCAGTAGTGCCTAAATGAAGCACAGTATAGAAGAATACAGCCATAGTTTCCAGCACTTACAAGGTTAAGGGACGTTTTACTTTTAGCTCTATTTAAGCCCCTTATACATCAGTTGGTAGATGACTACAGATTTCCAAAGACATTCGCCTGCTGGGAATTTCAGGAATTTGTTTGCTCAGATACTTTGAGAAACCTAACCCTGAGGGAGTCTTCAGCTAGTGCAGAGGAAGAAGGATTAACAGGTCCTTGGATTGTTTTATATGACCTCAGTTTTAGATTTTGTTGTAGTTAGATCCTCTATTTTGTTTTTGTCCCCCGTCTTTCTCCATGAAATAAGAATAATTAAGTTTTTGGATGTGTTTGGGTTTTATGTGTGTGAGAGCATGCATCTTTAAAGGTCAAATTTTTTTATGTGCACAAATGTTAAACGATCACAGTATAAACCATCTGTAATGCACAGGTTCAGTTATTTAAAATCAGGGGAATCAGATGCTGATTTCCATTATGGCAGTGTAAATCCACACTGAAGGCATATTACACAGGATTTACAAGGTGGGTAACAGAACACAGCCTGGCCAACTGCATTTATCACTCTTATATAGAGGGATCTGTAAAGCATGTTTTCCTCATGCTTTTAAGATGCCTGCAAGAGATTGTACAAAAGAGGGTGGGCCTCTTAAAGGACTGAAGCTCATTTTTGTCATGATTACTTGCATACCAATGAAAGTGTTATATACTTTCTCATCCACAGGCATCTCCCTCTGAACTATGCCCCTGAAATATAAGGTAAAGTGGCATGACCTGTGATTTTTACCTCTTTTGTTAATTTCTGTCCAACCTCCAGGTGACCTAGAACGGCTTGTATCAGCAGACACCGCATTTCAGAAAGCGACAGACCCCAAATCTATGCCTCCTGTTTGTCATGGAGGAGAACATCAGTTCCACAACGTAGACCCCAAATACCAGAATGACTTGGTCTCCAGGAACGGCAATGATGTCTACCCTTACCCAAGTCCCCTTCATGCTGTGGCTTTACAAAGCCCTCTTTTTTCCTTGGTGGGGGTGCCCCTGGAAACAGACAATCATGCTCCCCCCAGTAAATCCACACCTGCTGTGACAGGTCCCAGCTTGATTAGGACTAGGCCAGTCATTGAGACCAGGCCAGGGGGTTACATCAACAAACTGCTCCAGTTGACAAGATGCAGAGGGAATAATCAGGCCGCTGCCAGTGAGCGGGTTTCAACAAAGAGCGAGCCATCCCCAATGCACCAGAGACTCATTATAACCCCCAGTGCTGGCGGAGTGAAAATTAACAGCAGCAACAGCCAGCTGGAAAAACAACTGAGCTCTCTGGAAAGTAACAAAGCTGAAGGGAAGCTGCAGAGAGAGGTGCCTGAGGGGGAATGTGCCAAGCAGCAGGAGACTGTGCAGTGTGTGAATGCAGAGCAGGCATCCACCATGCCTGACACAGAGCCATCAGCTGTAAATAGTTGTTACTCTGCCAAGTCAACTGCCAGGAGTTCTCCTCTGACAGAAACGAGGGAGAGCAGCCTGGAGCACAGTTCTTCCAGCTCGCAGCCATGCCATGAGGATGACAGGCTGGGCACTTTCAACATGAAAGCCCTCCTGCCCAGAAAGCCTAACAGAAGGGGCAGTAGCCTCAAAGTGGCTAATGTGAGAGGTCACGAGCTACCAGCTCAGAGTGAATTTGTCCATGCCCAGTTTGTCCCTGCAGAATCCCATCGAGTTAGAGTGAGGTTTGCCAACTCCAAAATGAAGTCTGTGAAAATCAAGAGGAGGAACAATGAGAAGCTGCCCAGGCCTGGGAAGCTGAGCTATTGTACAGAAAAGCCAAAGGCAGTCCACCTGGCTGCCAGGTTCCCTGCTGAATGCCATCAGCCTCAGAGGCAGCATGGAGCAAAGGGCCTTCTTAGGAAACCTACCTATGCTGGGGAGGTTACAGGCAGATCTTGCTCAGAATCCAGCCTGTTCCCTGTGCAATTCAGAATGCCCCCTGTGCCATCCAGGCCTGACCTTTACAGGGCATCTTCTAATGCCCTCTATTCTCTTGAAACTACTTATGTAGACACAGCCATCAAGAAGAAACAGCGCAAGTGGCAGTCCACTGTGGAGATCTCAGCGAAGGCCCATATTGCCAGTGGTTTTGGCTTTGGGCCCCCAAGACAGCCCATAAGGAGAGCAGGGGTCCTGCGTGCTGTGAGCGTGAGGGCACGTTCAAAGCCTCACCGCCATGAAACGTATGCCAAAAGTGAGTCAGACCACTCTGAGTACTCTGCTGAATGTGCTTCCCTCTTTCACTCCACCATTGCAGAGACCAGTGAAGGTGAGGTTAGTGACTACACAGCCAACCGCTTTGGGGACAGTGAGTCCAGTGAAAGTGATTCAGATGGCAGTAGCCATAGTAGTAGCTTCACTCTTGACTATGACGATGGAGATGACAGCGAGTTGATCTGGCCTGAAACATCTGTCCGGCAATCTGCAGCTGTCCAAACCTCTTCCAAACCTCTTCCCCCCATGCCCAAAATCTGCCGCATTAAAGCCTCAAAGGCACTGAAGAAGAAGATTAGGAGATTCCAACCTGCTTCTCTAAAGGTTATGACCATGGTTTAAGTGAGAGCAAACATCTGTATTTCCCAATGAGACATCAAGCTGGCTCTGGCTCGTTTGCAAAACAAAAGGGCTGATGCTCAAAGAAAAGGATTTTCTTAAACGAACTGTGAACAACCCTGAATCAACACAAGGGACCTTTTCATTTGCTAATGCCTGTATATAAATGTCACTGTATCTAATTTCCTCTTTTGCCATTTAGTCTGTAAATACTATTGTGTATATAGGGCAATGTCTTTTCTACAATACTTCAGAGGTCACTGTGTTAAAAACAAAATGTTAATATGAGCTAACATGTTTGAACAGGCTCTGCCACAAGATTCTGTGAGACGCCTCTTGGTGGCTTGTAGTCCAGGGGCATACAGAGAATTGACCCAGCCTGAGACACAGGCCTCCTAAGAAGGCCTCACTATTCTCCAGATAAAGACCCTGAAGCTTCCCTCCCTCCAGCGAGATTCTCTCCATAATATGAGACCTCAACTCACAAGAAAGTATCTCCCTTCCATTGAGTCATATTCACTCCCCATTAAATGCCCATCTGTCACTCTGCTCCTCTAACTGAGCACCACCAGAGCACTTGGTTCGGTTTCCTCCACACTTTGGTAGATCATTCCCAGCCAACCCTCAATCATTAAGAGGTATCAAGTTTAAAAGGGAGGGGAATGTACTGATGAAGAAGAACAAGACATTAACGATAGTTTGCTATATACAAAATTGAAGGCATAAATATGATGTTAAAAAACCTGTCTGCCATTTTTTTCATGCGTTAAGATAGACTGTTTCCTGAATGGGCAAAAAAGAACACTGTACCATAGCTGTGGCTGAGAGTGTAACAGTTTTCCCCTTGCCATTGCAGACTCAATAAATACTATTTAATGTTCTCCTGAAAACAATCTGTGTCTGGCTGTCTTTCAGGATTGTTAGGAGTGGAACTGAACTTCAAAAGTTCTTAAAGTGTGATGCCTGCCAGCAGTACCAGAAGAAAGGAGAAGTCCATTGTTTCCTATTGCTTTTGTGTGTTTTCCGGATAAGTTGTTCTTCAGTCAAGAGTCATCCTAGTATGGCTGACCATTATCACTTAACAATGTCCTTTGGGCCTTCAGCTCAAGATGCCCAGAACATGCCAGTTAACTAGTAGAATAAGTCAGTTTTAGAAAAAAGATTCAGCAAAGTATTTTCTTCAAGGGTTGATGCTTATAACAGTTGCTTATAAACCTAAGTGGTAAATAAACTAAAAACTTCCCCAGTTTTAGAATGCATCTTCATACCCTCAACCATGCAGCACACAGACAGCAGTGATAGTTTAAGTACCAGTAGAAGCCCAATTGTAGAATCCCTGAGGTGCAGTGCCAGCTAATTTACCCTGTTTCTTGGGTGGATTTTCCAGTCCATGTTGATCTTTATGCTGGAGTACCTATACCAGTGTCAGTGCCTGAGCTAAGTAGTTTAAAGCTAGCTGAAGCACTTCTGTGACTAAAACGAAGTTACTTCCATGACTACAATGTAGACATACCCATTAGGCTCAACCCCATTATATAAACTCCCAAGCAACCATTTTTCAGTTTGGTCTTTGCACTGCCTCAGGCAGAGAGTTTGGGAGTTATATCAACAGTGGTCCATTTTAGCTTGGAGGAGAGGTGGTTAAAGCCAGTCATGATAACAATGTTGAATATCTAGAAGGCTGCCATAAAGAAGAGGTATCAATTCCCCTGTGCTGCAGAGGGCAGGATGTGAAGCAATGGCTCTAAATTGCAGCAAAGTGGATTTAGATTAGGTATCAGGAAAAACTTCCTTACTGTTAGAGAAGTAAATCAGCGGGGGACTCCTTCACTGGAGGTTTTCAAGATGAGGCTGAAGAAGCATTGGGCAGGGATGATTTATGAATAGCATTCCTTCATTCATGCAAGAGAGTGGACCAGGTGATTCTTGAGTTCCCTTCCAAACATGAATCTCTGACTAAAGTGACACTAGTGTGATTTTCAAACCAATTCTGTTCAGTTGTTTCAAATATGCACATGGAGACTATAAATTTAAACTTGGTTTACAGAGGCTTAGCTTACACTTCTGCATTTACAGGTGCAATCTGAACTGACATAACCCACTTTAAACTGGTATAAGCATGCATACTCAAAAATGAATTTGCTGTTAGGTTAAAAACATGCAATTTGTGCCTTTAGGTAATCACTTTTTATTCTTTTTCTTGGCACAGGGAGGTAGAAATGGAGTTCAAGTTCATGCCTTGTTTATTAGCATCCAAGTGTCAACCCCCAGCACCCTATATCTCAGTACCCCCTTAGAAACATTCCTGTCAGAGATGTAGGGCATCTCAGTTACTTTGGTAAATAAATGAGCTGGATCCGAAATAAACACAGGTTTATAGCAGAAACTGCATGAGAATGTTTCCTCCAAGGATTCATTAACAAACCAAATCATGACTGAACTTCTAACCAAGGTCTTTTATTCCTTGTTGGCATGCAAGCTCTGCTTTAGCTTTAAAACACTTTATATTTTTGGAAAATGAGGTACAGATCACTTTTTCCAGAACTTCTCTAAGAACCCTGCCAGGATAAGAACCCAGATGTCCTGAGTCCTAGACCTGGGCCTCTCCCATAAGATCATCCTTCCTCACTGCTCTATTGACGTTATCCCTACTAAGACCATACCTGCTTCATGTTATAATTGAGGGGAGCAGAAATCACTTACATATTAACAGTGGAGTTTCCCAGTTAAGCAGAATCCAGTGCTAAAAATGAATACATTGACACCATTACTTGCTCTTTTAGTTATCTGTGATTAATGCTGACTCTTTCCATTTCAGACAAAGTGGTATTAAAATGCAAGCATTTAATGGCCAACATGGATTTACACACTAACATTCCAGTAAGGTGAATAGTGACATTTCACAATTCTGTTAGTAGTTTTCGTATTTCTGTGTTTACCTGCAAATCTATCAAGATAGTAATTTATGTCATGTTGGCTTTCCTCAGCACTTTTTCATGAAAGAAAAAGCTTTGACTCTAGAGACCATGGCAAATGTTACATAAGAAATCTCAAATTAATGAATTTTCTGTATTTGCAGGTCACCTTTGCTTCTACTTAAACATTAGCAGTTTCTGTTGTGAAGCCACTTTAACTCCAGCCTACAAGAAGAGGCCTCATCTTAAAGCACTGATTCTAAACCAGGATGCTGTGGCAACCCAGGATGCCTTGAGAGATTTGCAAGGATGCTGTGGGGTGCCACACAATGTTAGCACTGTTAGATGAACAAACCTGATTCACAATATAAGCCCAGAGTTTCACAGAGGATTCAGTTGCATTCTAAGAAACAGAAAAATGCTCTTTAGTCAAAATAAAAGTGAAAATTAAGAGCTGGGATTTTTTGAGGAGTGCCTTGAGTCTAAATAGAGTATAATACCATACTTTGGGTACATGTTCTCACAAACTATGAAATTCATGTTGTACCCTACATGCAATCTAGTACGTGATAAGGGTCTAAATCTACTTTCCCTTCATTTAAAAAAACCAATCCTAGTTTGTTTGTTTTTAAACAAGTCCCCTCTGCTGATTTTTTTAAAGCTTAGTAACAATTCTACTGCTCTATGTGATAGGCCATCATTTATAACTGGGGATGGATTTGTAAACCTCCACTGGAAGGGAAAATGTCTTGGGTTCTGGGCCATGATTCTGCCACCGATGGTGTTTCTGCATACCAGTCACTTGATAGGGAACAATGAGATAACTTCTATCCCTATCAGGGGGCCAGGGCCAAACCCCAAGATCCATGGCCTTCCAGGCTACTGCCACTCTCTGACCTGGTCTCCTGGCCCTACGGGTCTTTCCCTCCTGGTTGTTCAGTGGTTGTTCAGCTTCTGCAGGAGCAATGGAGGGTGTTCTTGGCACTGCTGAAAAGTAGGGGTGTTGGGTGGGGGGGTTACAACTGGGTTTCCCATTCTCTGGTCAAGGGTCCTAATAGTCACTAAAAAGTGTGAGACCCCCTCCTCCTCCAAACAGGTGCTTGTTGAGATGGGGGGGGGGGCGGGGTTTGGTGGGGGGAAGTGGGGCTTAGTGTTTACATGCTTTTCCAGGTACAATAAGATTTGCTTCTAGTGTAAGTGACTGGAGGTGTTTCTTCTGAGCATGCCAAAATGCCACTTATGCAGTGTGCTACTTAGAGCTGCATAAGTGCTGTTTATCTGCCTAAAAGGAAATTGTATTTGGGCCTTATATGGCCAAGTACTAGTCTGACCCCTATCAGTGAAATAATCTACTGCAGTGTCTCTGATACTTCAATACCTTGCCAGGTATTTTGTCATTTGCATCTGTATGACACTAGTAAACAGTTACTCACACAGGTGAGTAGCCTTGCCTTCCCACATTGCAGAGGTGTGGATGACTACCCAAGAGGAAAGCAGTATATAATCCAGCCCAAAATGCAAATTAGGAGGGTTAAAGAGAAGGAGAAAGTAAGGCAATATGGGTATATGAAAACTAGGAGGAAAAAGAGGCAAAGGAGAACTGATTTAAGAGGGTGAGGAAAGAACAAAAGAGAAAGATAACAAGACTAAATTATAGAAAATCCATAGATCTGTCAGACTAGGAGGGGCCAGTATCATGGCCTAATCTTACCTACTTAACTGGGCTGTAGACTTCACCTGTTCTCCACAACAAAAAACTTGCGACAGAAGAGAAAACTTGATAACAGAAAGGAAAAATAAAAACCCCAGGTGTTTGCTTGCTTCTTTTTTGTTTGTTAAAGGAAAATAGATTTGCAGGTAGAGGGCTAAAATATAGGGGAAGGACTTGGGACTGAGGAATAAAAACAAAAAAACCACCATGCGGAAGAAAATATGTTTCTCTCATCCTTTTTACCACTTTGTGCCAATTTATTTGGGAAGGGGGGAGGCAGACTTCTTCGTAGAAAAAAAAGAAGATGGAGGAATACCCACATTTCCCTCCTCCCTGCCAGGCAGTTCTACACAAATTTCCTAATCCCAACCTAAATCATTCTCTGTTCTTCTGCTATCCCACCCATAATGGGTAAAACCTGCTAGAGATTTCTCGTGCTGAAAAGGATGGGTACTCCACAGTAGATGAAGACTTCACTTTCCTTGAAACAAACAGAGATACTAAAATGATTGTAAAATATATTTCAATTATTATAGTTCTGATTGTTTAAGGCTTCATTCTGCAAGATGCTGACCCCCTTAACTCAAAATGACTGGAGAACTGAGGATGTTCAGCATCAAACCAACACGCAATGAAAAATACTTCCCCTTTTGTTTTCTGCATAGAAGAAATCCACAAAATCCTCCAGCTCTGACTCTCTAGTCTAGGATGATAATGGCTTGAAAGAATGCAAAATATGTCAATTGGTGATGTCTAGCACTAAGCCTGCTGCATTTTAGGGGTGAGAAATGTATCACCTCTGCAGTGATTTTAATTAGCAAGTCTAGTTCAAATGGCTGGGGTAGAAATAACTTCTTGAAGCCTCTGCACTGCCACAGCTAACATCTATTGTTGTTGCCAGACACCTCTACTGAATCAAGATCATCCATCACTGAAATGTATGGAGCAGTTCAAGAGCTTCCTTTGTCAAAGAAAGAAGTTTACACTTCAGTATCAGAGCAAATTGCTCCTAAACATTAAAAAGGAAGGAGGATTAAGGGAGTTTTAGGAGGAATTTACAGAATAGATCACAATGATGAGCTTAATGACTCATTAATTCTTTTATTGCTTTAATAATGTTGGAATTAGATAATTACAGACTGTCTTGGCCTTGACACAAACTATTTTTCTGTCAGATTAAGTGTGTGTGTGTGTGTGTGTGTGTGTGTGTGTGTGTCTCAAGCACAATACTGACATTTTCAAGTACAGAGTGCACAGTGGGAGATAGCTCCCAGTATTGACCCTATAGAGCAATATCAGGAAACTACTATCCTATTCAGATGCCATCCTTCTATTAAAACTTCAGCCTGGGATTACTTCGTGTCAACTACCATGCCTTTTCAAGTGGAAAGTACAGATCCCTTGATACTCTTTGAAAACAGTAATGCATAATTTACGTGCCAGCCAGCTTATGTCCTGCTCTGAATAAATGTCCAAGGCTATATTGGATTTTTTTCCTATTTGCATAAATCACTTCTTTGTTTACCTATACAGTAAATCACAGAGTCCTGCAAACCAGTTTCCCTCTTGGATTCTGCTGGCTTCCACTGACATAATCCTGAATACACAATCTGCAGTGATAGAAAGTATGCCCAGAGAAAGTTTGATGCAAAGCAAAGTGTCCACAAATCCCACCTCCATCATAGGAGTGGGTTCAAACTAGCCACACCCCAAGAAAGGGCAGGGAAGGTAGGATGTCCAAGCACAGTTCAGATTCAATACAGGTAGCCTTCATTTTAAGGACTCCTATAAAACCCCACCTCGGTATCGAAGGTGCCAGCCATTGGTGACATCTGTAGAGAAGGGTAGCATAGTTCGTGCAAAGCCTGTCTGTACAGCCACAGGATGATTTATCCTTGGACAGAGCCAGCCACCTACCGCCATAAGTTGTAATGTGTATCCCACATTCAACAAAGAATTAATCCAACCCTTCATATCAAGCTCACTCCCAGCAAAATCATTTTGAGGCATGCATCTTTTGAATACCTGTATGACATTATAAAAACGTCTTGAAAAAATTAGTTCAAGACTTCTGAAATTTGCCATGGAGAAATACATAAACCTCTCATGTATACTGACCAAGCATTTAGAACTGAGCATTTTCTCACAGTCATTGCACAGTGGAATCTGGGATACTACAATCATTTCCTATTCTGCATATAGCAATGGAACACTAGCCCTTCAGACAGAAGTGCAAGGTGACACGTCAGGAAATGCTAAGCTGAGATTTATTTTATTAATATTGTTCAGAATTAAAATCATTGTTAGATTTCCAACTGCACTCCAGTAATGATACCTTCTGGAGTAAGAGGGTATGTCTACGTATGATATTAATGCATTTCGTGCCAGAGTTTATGGCTCCTGGGCACAGCATTTACACGTGTGCCTGAGACCAGAGCATGTTGAGCCAGGGCAGCACAGCTCCAGCTGATAGTGGGCCCTGAGGGTCATCCTGCCAGCCCAGAGCTGCTCCACCCCAGCAAGCACAACATACTGCGGAGGGGCTGGCTGGGGTACAAGGGTGCTACAGTGCAGGGAGCCCTACACTGTATAACCTTGTGCCCCAGCCACTGTCATTGTCTACATGTGCTTTTCAATGGAGTAAATAACTCCGCCATAAGATAGTACTTGTTTCGGCAGTACTATCCCATGGCAGAATTAATTATTTACTCCAGCCTAATAGGGGCGCATGTGTAGATGTTGATACTTTACTAGGAGCTAATTAGTCAACTCTGCAGTAAAACACCTCATGTAGATGTACCTAGTGTTGATAAAAGAGCAGAATCTAATGGCCATTAATTCTGTTAATTCAACATATAACAGAAGCTAAAGATTCCTATTGCCTAATATTGATTAAAAACAAAATAACAAAATAGAGTTCCAGTATTTTTTCATCCTCTGTCAGCTGCTCATGAGTTCAGAATTTGTACTTAAGGACACAGTGGGTCAAATTCATCCTTGGCATAAGCCCACTGAAGTTAGTGGAAATGCTATGGGGATAACTTTGTCCTAGCACATGCAAGCCTCAGAATGTCAGGGAGTGGGATGATTGGAATAACAGATGAAGAATGAGAAAGAGGATTTTGAAACTTTCTCTCATTTTTTTATTGGACCACAACCTATAGAAATATCAGCATTTATGCATGGATTTTCTCCAAGGCAGCATTTCTCAACCCATGGGTCAGGACCCAAAAGTGGGTTGCAAAAATATTTGAAAGGCTTGCAAACAAACTTTAAAAATGGATTCTCCTTTAAAGGAGAAAAATGTGAGAACTGGTGACTTTTCCCTTGTAGGCTGGCAGAGTTCCACACGCTGTGGGGCTGGGGCCTGGGGGTGGGGGCAGCAGGTCAGGAATGAGGGGCACTGGGTCAGGACTGGCTGTTGATGTTTACAGATGGGTCCTGGTACAAAAAAGGTTGAGGACCACTGCTCTAAGGGATAGCCAGAGACAGGGTTATTGATGTTATTTGTGGCAGAGTGAGGGAGGTAATGGGGCTATGCAAAATGGTGACTCTTCCTATTCATTTCTGGATTGAAAAACTCAAACTGAAATAAATAAAAGCAACTGGAAATCTTCCCACCCACGCAAAGTCATGAATGTAGAGAAGACAGTAAACACAGACCCAATTAACCTTGCAGACCTGGCTACCCAATATCCCACAGGAAACCTAAGGAGATAAATCACAAACCTTTGTATCCAAACTCAGGGGGACTTCAGTGAGTGTACCTCTGAAAATCAGGTCATTTATTCTGGGTGTCTAATGATGGGTACCCAAGTTAGAAAACACCGGCCTAACAGTGCTCTCAAATAATGTTCTACCCCTCCCCACCAAACTACATGATCCTTTCACGCTTTCCAAATGCCTTCAAGTTAACTCTTACCTTGCCTAAAGCCAGAGGCCTTGAATATCCACCGGGAACACTTTGAAGCACTAACACCTTCATAAGGTATGTTTTCACCACTCTCAGTGCCACAACTGAAGGATGAAGGCTTATTATTTATTCAACTTCTAAATGTTCAAGACACTGCAGAAGCAACACCATTCTATGGCAATGGTTCAAACTAAAACTAGGAGCTTGTCTACATTACAGGCCTTCTACTAGCAGAAGATCTGCTGGCATGCAGAAACTGCCACAAGAAAATTGCCAAAGCACATATATACAACTGCATGGCCTCTGACAAGTCTGTGACTCAGGAGTTTTAACAGCTGGCTATAGTGCACTCCGAGACACACCATCTGTTAAAGGGGCCGCCGAAAGCGGCGGAAAGCGTGGACACCTCTATAAGTGTTTCTGTGGACAGCCAAAGGCTTCTGTCCCTCACAGACCTGGCATTGCTCTGTTAACAAAAAGAAAGGGTTCTGTCACCATAAGGGAGCCATCAGTATGAGACATTCACAATTTGCCAGCAGAACTTGAGTTGGATAAACTTCCAAAAATCCAAAAATGCAGTTCTGAAGTAACTTTCCAATCAGAATGCTTCTCTGAATGTACCTGACAATAGCGATGTAGCAGCTTCTTGTGTAGTCCATCACTGTTTCTCCTCCTTACTGACTGAAAGCTGGAAAACTTGAGTCAGAGGAACACAAGCAAAGAAAAAAAAATGAGCTAATCAATTCTTGGTCTTGAAAAGCTGGGCTAGTGTTGATATTAGGGTGGAGGATCGAGTGGGAGAAGTTCCTTTCATCATCAGAAATCTCTTGCCTACCTATGTAATTTCCCCCTTCTGCAATGCTTTGGAAACCCACCACTAGCCATCTATTCTGAACAGAAAGAAGTTGACCTTTCAGAAAAGGGTAAAAGAGAAAGGAAAATACAATTATTCTACCTCCATTGTAGGCAAAACCATTCCTTCCTTGAGACATTCCAAGCTGGCTTATAACCAGATCCACAGCAAGCCATAGTGTGGACATCTTGTGAAGAGTCTCAGAGCATTGCAATGTTAGCTCAACATGGAGATCCCCAGCATAGAATTTTTAGCTGGTGTCTCAGTAGTTAACTGATTTCTTGTCCTGGCTATTAACCTTAAGAATGTTCAAAGTTAATTTTCACATTCTTCATTAGGAAGGTCACCTGACTTGACATGCTATGTTGAGGAACTTGGATATACAAAGGCAGTAGCAGAAACAACTGCAGCCAGCATGAAAATTGATTGCATCTTAACATGTGAGTTGGAAACCAGGAGCCACTTTTAACTTCTTTCCATAAGAAGGAGATGAAACAAGTTAATTGCTAGGGGCATAACCTAAGCCTCCCAAGCTGAGACCACTGAAATTAAATAGATTCCTTGTCTCGCTTGCCCCATAAATGTTTTTATAGCAAAGGGTAAATGAATGGGATTTGTGTGCAAGGAAGAAAGGAGATTTTCTTGTGTATCCGTATTTAAGTTAACTCATGGCTCACCATGCCTTTATGTAGGCACATGAATGTCTTGTATATCACTGGTTTCACTATTTCAGTGTTATCAGCAGAATAGAAGAGTGCAAAGCTCTTAGCCTGAGAGATTTCCTATCCTTGGCTATAGGATCTTTGTATGTTACATAAGAAGTGGGGGGTGTCACAGAGAAGCAGAGATTTCCTGTTACTTTAAGGGAGACTCAGCAGTAGGGAGGATCCCAGGTGGGCTAGGCTGCTGTTGTGGGCTACAGGAGAACCAGGCTGCTAGGGTCTTAGGGGCTGTGAGTGCCTAATGTACAGTGAGCTGCTCTGCAGTAGTACCATAGGGCTGAGGTGGCTTGGAGTCACAGAGCACCAATTGCAGAGCTAGCTGCTATGGAATAGTATCATAGAGCAGAGCCAAACTTGAAGAGCTAGGGCATGGCAATACCTCCTAACCTAGCAGCTGTATGCTGTTCTGGAGGGCAGCCTGCCTAAGTAGAAACACCTGTGAGTGGCTAGGAAGCCACATGACCCAAAACAGGTAGGGCTTAGGCAGCATATAAGGAGGCAGTCTGATGTGGAAAGTTGCTAAGGAAGGAGTTCTGTATGGAGAGGCTTGTGGTTGAGTGAGTGACTGGGCTTTGTTTGACTTGAGGACTATAAGTAAGAAACTGAATGCTTGTAAAGAGTCCCATTTTTTTTTATAGTAGGGTACTTACAGTTTCCATTATAGCCCAGGGGTTTACCTTTTGTTATAGTTTATACTAGAGGGCCAGATTTGGGGCTGGTGGGGAGGTGGAGATCCCAGTGGTGCCAGGTGGGCATGTGGTTATTCTGAGCCCTGTAAAGGTGAGTCAGGGCCTGTGGAAGGTAAACCCAGTGCCCTAGAGGAGGAGATACTTTGCCTTAGTGGGGTGAAGGCAAAGCCATGAGGGGTGAGATGGAACCTAGGGTTACCATATTTCCAGGACCAAAAAAGAGAGCATATGTCACATGCAGGGGGTGGGTGGTATGGGGCAGAAAGTATGACTGTGAGAGGACAGTGATATGCTGGTGCCTGGCCCCTGCCCAGTTGGTTGCCCCTGACTGCCAAGCTGCAGCCTGCCCCCTTCCTTCCCCACCCCCCCCCCCCCTCCTCCCCCCCCCCCCCCCCCAGCCCTGCTGCTGCCCCTCACTCCTGACTCTGACCCTAGCCATGCTACTGCCCCTTGCTCCCAAACCACAGTACCCTGCCCCCTGGGTCAAAATGGTGTCCCCCCCATTCTTGCTGGTGCCCCTCACTCCTGACCTACAGCCTCCTCAGGCTGCCAGTGCCCCAACCCACAGTCCCCCACTCTCCTGTGCCCTCCACTCCTGACCTGCAGCCCCTACCCAGCCCTGCCAGTGCCCCTCACTCCCGACCTGCAACCCTGTGACCCTCCAGCCCTGCCAGAGGGGCCCCAGCTGCCCCTGTCCTGACCAGACTGGAGCAGAGCAGCTTCAATTCATACAGGTGGTGGCAGTGTGTGTTGGGCCTCAGCGCAGGCTGGAGGGAAGAGGAGAGGAGGCTTGTGGCACCCCCTGGCCCTGGGATGGGGCTGCAGTACTGCGCCAGGCAGCCCGGCCATAGCCCCCCTCCCTCCTTTTCCTCCCTACCCCACCCCAGGCAGCATCTCCTGGCTGCTCAGCCCCTGTGAGCACAGGCACCAACCCCCATGCTACCAGCCAGCCGTGGAGTTTCCCACTGCCCTCAGAGGGCCCCCATCCCTTCCTCCCACTGGAGGGGCAGGCAACCTCCCTCCCGCGACCCTATCGTACTGCCTCTGCCCTATTGCAGCCCCAGCTCCTGCCCTGCCCTGCCCTGCCCAAATGTCCAGAACTTGCTTTGTTCCAGGGGTGGGTGCAGGGGGAGGGTTATCGGAGGCTGCACTGAGGCACCTAACTGCCTGAGCATAATGGTCCACCAGGCTTGTGCAGTTAAGGCATGTCCATCTCTATAGCAGCATGAAGGAGTGATGTGGCTAGTGTCCTATCTATGCACTTTTGCTGCCCCTGTCTATACTCTGAAGAACCCATTTACAGCTGGTTCAGTTGAGGGTGATCCTCACCACAAGTACACAAAGGTTCAAACTCAGACCTCTGGCACTGTACTTAGATGCCTTTATTTGTGTTGCCATTGCAACCCCACAGCTCTTTTTATTGTTAGATCTTGTTCATTCTCAATGTTTTCTCTTTATTCTGAGGTTTCTTCACTGTCATTAAGGAGTCATCATTATATTCCATCAGTACCCCAATTATGTGACATGTTATAGCAGTTTTAATGACCAATATTCAAAATATACGCTGAAGATGCCTGGGGTGTGGGGGGGAAGAGCCCAAGAGCTCAGGAGACAGAAGAATGCCTTAGCACTTGAAACAAACAAACAAAAAAAAACCTTCTTCAAAATATAGGGATGGGTTGGTATAAAAATAAATAACTAAAAACACTACATGTAATTGGATAACGAAGGACTCTGATAGAGGTAGATGGGGCAGCAGATAAAGGAAAAGGCTAGCTTAAAATGTTTTTATTTAAGGGTTAATCATTTGCAGACACTGTGGTTAGTATGTAAACACCAGACAGCTTCTCAAATTAAGTAACATGGATGTTGTTGTCAAGGAGGCATGTGTGTCGTATAAACACAAATGGATGGGAAGCCAAGCATTTGGAGTTACAGACTGACAGATGTGTTTACATCATCAACAGGCAAAGGATTCTTTCCAAGTTATACCTATGGTGACAGCTGCTCAAGGGATTACTTTCCCTCCCTGCCACCCAGCATCACTACTCCTCCATTCCTATTCAATCACCTCTCTGTCAGGCTTCCCTGCAGCTGGGAATGCTCTGTAGATTGGCAAGAGATCATCTCTGAAGGAATTTCTCTCTCTCAGGAGACTCGTCAAATTGTAAAGATTAACCTTGGTGTGTGTACGAAATGTTAATAAGGGAATGTCTGGACATCTATCTGCAATCCCCCCACGGTGCCTGACCTTTAGAAATGCGTTTTCTGGACTTTAGGTTTATTTTTCAGTCACAGGGGTATTCATGGCAAAATACGAATTTAAAGATACTGTTTTTCTTCTAGTGGAGTCGCACATCCCATTGCAAGGTAGGGGCACAATTCTTCCAATATCTGAATGGGCAATATTTTATACCTACTTTGCATTAAAGCGAATGATCCCCACAAGGAAGTAGCAATTTAGGTTCCCTACATGTCCGATTTTCTGCTCCAGAATTTTGACACCCAGAACTTTACCACACCACTCGAGCTACATATTGGGTGTTTCTGCTCACTTAAAATTCAAAACCCGTGGTCTCACTTCCGAGGACAGATGCCTAACTGACTGGTGGTAGTGCCCAATGTTTCATCCAATAGTTTTGGTGGTTAGAAACTTCTGCCCAGGTTATATCTAACTTGTAACCAATGGGTGTCTAATGTAAAATGCATAAGGAGTCCAGGGAGTGTAACCAAGTCATGCCCCTGCAAGGGGAGGGGCACACCACTAGACTTGGCAATCTGCCTGCAGGACTCTTTATGCATCTTACATTGGTCATAGGAATGTAAGACTGGAAGGGACTTCACAAGTTCATCTAATCCAGCCCCCTGCTCAGGGTTGGATCATCCTGGCTAATTCATCCCAGCCAAGTTTCTATTTAACTTTCCTTTCGAAAGTTTCCAAGCATAGCGATTCCACAGTTTCTCTAGATAGCCCATTCCAATGCCTGATCATCTCAGTCAGAAACTTCCTAGTAATCTCCAGCCTAAATTTCCCCTGATGTAGCTTGAGGCCATTGCTCCTAGTCCTGTCACTTACAGACATAGAGAAAAGTCCATCTCCAGCTACTCTGTAATCACTCTTCAGGTATTTGAAGACTGTTATCAAATCCCCACCCTTGTTGTCTTTTCTCCAGGCTAAATAACCTTAGTTCTTTCAGCCTTTCTTCATAAGTCTTGCCTCCCAGGCTCTTGTTACCCTGCACTGGACACTTTCCATATATTACTTGAAGCGTGGGGTCCACAACTGGATACAGTACTCCAGGTAAGGCCTCATCAGTGGTGAATGGAGGAAGAAACACTTCCCTTGATTTGCAAGTGACACTTCTATTAATACAACCCAGGATGTTACTGGCCTTTTTGTAACAAGAGCACACTGTGGGTTTGTATTCGGCTTATGGTCCACTGTAACCCCCAGATCCTTCTCTGCAGTCGTGCAGCTTAGTACTGCAGCATAGTTACCTAGGCCATATTTGCACATGCAGTTTATTCTGTCCCAAATGCAGGACTCTGCACTTGCCAGTGTTGAATCTAATCTGACTGTAGACCACTTCTCTAGTCTATCCAGGTCACTCTGGATTCTAATTCTGCTCTCCAGGGTGTCCACAATTCCACCAAATTTGGTGTCATCCCCAGATTTGATAAGTGTGTGCTCAATCCCATCCTCCAAATCATTTAATGAAGATGTTGAACAATACTGGACCTAGGACAGATCCTTGGAAACCCCACTGGATACCTCCTCCCAACTAGCCATTAAGGACTACTCACTGGGTGCATCTACACCTGATGCTATGTCGCCATAGCGCATCGCTATGGCACTGTACCGTTGGCAGACACGGACCATGATGCCGCAGCTACATCACCATAGCAGCGCACTCCCTCACTGTAGTGCGTTGCCATGGCGATGTAGCAGCTAAAAATAACTGTGCACTGTTGGCACAATGTAGTAACTATGGCACCATAGGAGCATGTGGATGCACCTGCTAATTATGATGATCCAACCAGTTATGTATCCACCTTACAGTACTTTCATCTAGTCTGCATTTCCTTAGCCTGTTAATGAGGATGTCATGGAAGATCGTGTCAAAAGCCTTGGTAAGGTCAAGGTATGCCACATCATTGCTCTCCCTACATCCACAAAGCCTGTCACTTCTTCATAGAAGGAAATCAGATTGGTGAGGCACAAGTTGCTCACTGTTCCTGACTACCTTGTTCTCTTCTAGGTGCTTCACAATGGATTCCTTGAGGACCTGCTCCATGACCTTTCCAGGTACAGAGGTCAGACTGACTGGCCTGTAGTTCCCTGGGTCCTTCTTCCCCTTCTTAAAGGCAGGCACGTATCTTTGCTTTTCCAGTCACCAGGGACTCATCCAATCTTGTAATAGGGCTCCTATCCCATTACTGAAGAGAAGAGAGTACTAGGGAGCAACCAGTTGACTGCAGGTCCCTGGACAGACTAACAGGGGTGGAAAACCCTTTAAGAAGACTCACCCCAGGTGCAGACAGCACAATCAGGCCAGTGATTGACAGGCCTGGGGCAGAAATGGTGGATCAGGTGACCCAGAGAGGTGGTTACAGTCTGTAAGAGGAGGTTGGCTCTGATTTGCAAGAGCAGAACTCCAGACTGCAGCAGGGGAAATGAGCTCCAGACCCTGGGAGGGCTGAGAAGAAGCCCCAGCAGTGCCAAGCATCAAAGTTCCTGTTGTTATATATTTATTCATCATTCCTGTGGTGACATAGACCCAGGCTGGAGGTGAAATTTGGTTTGATAGCATTTAACTTACACTTGTATTTAAGTTTTTTAATTGGAGGACCAGAAGCAGCTGTGAAAGGAGGCTTGGAGCTGCAGGCAGAACCTAGGGGTGTGTTGCTTTCATTGCTGGAGGACCAGACTGAAAACGGAGAACCAGAGCCTGCAATGGATCCCAGAAGGAACCGAAGTAGAAGGAAGGTATGAACCCCAAAAGACTGAGGGCTCAAGCCCAGAGCCTAAGAATGCAAGACTAGGTCTGAGCAGCCTACAGCCCAGGAGGGCAAGACTGGAGCTGGGGGACTCGGGCGCCCAGAGTCCAGAGCAGTGGACCTGGTGCTAAGGGGCCCAGGTACAGCAAGAGGGCCAAGGGTAGAAGGCTGAGGCCCAAGCAAAGATCTGAGGCCCAAGGGGCCAAGTGCTGTGTTTGGGAGCCAGGGGAAGCCCCTCCAAGTCAAAGCCCTGGAGATAGAGAAAAACTATGCAGCCAAGGGAGAAATAGCACTCCAAGCTCAACTGGCCTCTGGGCAGCCTCCCCACTCTATTTTAACATCAAAGCATGACGTGTGAGACAACAGGGGTTGGACCCAGAGAGGCCAGAGGGGGCAAATAAGGCACAATCCAGATGGCTGCTAAGGGGTGACGTGGCCGCCCTCAGGGCCTGACTGATACAGACCTCCACAAGTTCTCAAAAAGGATAGCCAATGGCTTCAAAATTGCCTCAGCCAATTCCTTCAGTGCCTTCAGGTGCATCCCATCTAGTCCTGTGGACATGAAAACATATAGCTTCTCTAATTCTTAACCTGGTCTTCCTTTACTCTAAACTGTTTGGCTCCTTCCCTATCTCTGCTGCCAACTGCAATAATCAACTTGTACCTACCCCTCCTTCTGAAAACCAAAGTAAGAAAGGTATTAAATACTTCAGCATTATCTGTCACTAGATTGCCTTCTGCATTCTGTAAAAGATTTATGAAATCTCTGGTCTTCCTCTTATTTTTACCATAACTATAGAATCCATTTTTATCACCTTTTTTTATGTCCCTTGCCAGCTGCATATCAAACTGTGCCTTGGCCTTCCTAATCTTCTCCCTGCATACCCATGCAGTACTTTTAAACTGCTCCCTTTGACAAACTATGACAAAGTTTCCACTTTTTTATAGGATTCATTTTCAAATTTCAACTCTTTGAATAGATTGCTGTCTAGCCAGGCTGGTTTCCTATTGCATTCCCATTCTTCTACCTCACTGGCACCTTTTTAAAAGGACCTCCTTAAAGTACAGCCAGCTCTCCTGGACTCCTTGTCTCCTTGGAATTACCTCCCAAGGGATCCTGTCTGTTGGCACTGGACATATGACACAGATACCTTGCTCTGGGTAGACTCAAATCCTCAGGCAATCCCAACTTCTCTATTTGATAAAAGGCGAATTCTATTGATACACAAAAATAGCACATAAGAATAACACGGGCAAGGCAAACAAAATAACCCTTTCCCTCTATATCTACTAGGCCTAGGGCTGTCACAGAAGGCAGATGCATATGGCCAGTATGTGAGCTTCACCCTGTGGTTCTCTCTTGAATATCAGCAGCCTGGAGGTTGAAGGCCAAGGCCCATCCCTCTACGGTAGGGTGGGTGAGACCGGCTGGTGTGTGCCCTCTATCCATGGTGGACTTGGGTTCCCCACTCAGGGACCCTTTGCTGTTCTTAAATACCTCCTTTTGTATCCTTTTCCTCCTCTGACTCTTTATCTCCAGGCATTGTTGACTGGTTTCCCTGTGGTCATCATACTGTCCACACTGTTCTGTTGGCATATTCCTTGTTCCAACAAACCTATCACATGGACACATCTTAATTTGGGCATTTATTGGCATCTTAATGTGGTCCATCCACCAAAACCAGAAATCCCAAGGGCTCTGCAGCTGGTCAATGTGACTTGGCCAATGCGGCAGATTCCCCTTATCTCATGTTCCAGAACAGTGTGGTACATGTCTTCAGTTTCCCAGCCTGTGTATGTCCACTTGCTTGTCTGTTAGCCTTAGACATGGTGTCTGCTGCCTTGAAGGAAGACTGTCACAAACAGGCTTTTAGAAACCAATTAACCTTTGCTGTTAACCTGGACCATTATTCTTATGCAATATCTACTTAACCTACAAGCCAATTCCCCAAAGCAAACCTCTAAATTCCATTTTCTTGCTATTACTGCCCACCGGGCCCCTGAGTTTGCTAAAGTTTGCTTTTGTGAAGTCCAGTGTCATTATTCCACTGCTCTCCTTCCTTCTCCCCTTAGGATCTTGAACTCTATCATTTTGTAGTCACTAAACTTGCCTTCTACCTTCACGTTCTCAATCAATTCCTCCCTGTTTGTGAGCAGTAAGTGGAGAAGAGTTTCCCCCCCTCACTGACTTCTCTATGATCTGAATCTAAAAGTTATCCCCAACACAGGCAAAGGAAAGGCTGGCAGTAGCAATGTATTCCAGCCATCCTTGGTTAGCAATTGCCTGAAGGTCTGCTTCCAAGTGAGTACACGCTACAGCATCATCTGCATACTGAACTCAATAATTGAGGTCAGGGTGGTCTTTGTTTTGGCTTAGAGTAGGCTGAGATTAAACAGTTTACCATCTATTTGGTAGCTTAGGTCCACTCCGACTGGAAGCTTCTTGGTGGTCAGATGTAGCATCACAGTAGGGAATATCAAGAAGAGTGTTGAAACAATGACACGGCTTTGCTTAACTCCCATCTTAACCTCAAAGGGATTTGTGATAACAGACTCTCGATTTGAGAAGGTCTTCAAAATGTTCAAGTGCTATAAACCCTAACCTACAGACTTGGACACCCTCTTGCTTGGTTTCCTTCTGACCCCATGACTGTCCAATAGCCCAGCTACAACAGGTGGACTAGACAGTATCCCCCACCAGTTTTTTTCTTTAGCCTGGTGATTAAGGTATTCCCTGAGCAGTAGGAGGAATCCCCTCCAACCAAGGAGGGCCTAGAACCCACATCTTCTACTTTCAGGACCTGGTCTCTAACCACTACCACCATCATTTTGCTGTTGATGTGAGTTAGGTATGCATGGAACATGTCTATCAGATTGCAACCCCCGCCAGGGATCTAGGGGCTTTTTCAACACCAAAGTGGATTAGACAAGAGCTGAGGTGTGAGTTAGGTACTCACATGACCAAACAGCTTCTGAGCATTCCCAGAAACTCTAGGGGATTTTGGCAGTCCAAAAAATGGAGGTCCACCATCAGCAGAATCAGCATAACATCTTGCTCTTGAGTAGGTTTTTAGGATATATAATAGGGGTGTGAGAAGTGGGCCTATTCAATTTGATTTGGCCCAAATTGGAGATGGTGATTCATTTCATTAATTCAGATCACTGTCCCTGATTTGATTCATCCAAATCTGAAGATTTGATGCTGATTTCAAATGCTTGGCAGCGAACCCGGAAGTGCTTTCAGTCCACTTCTGGATCTGCCAGGGAGCACGCAGGGAGCCTCCCTGCATCTCCCGGCTCAGCCATCAGCCACAGGGGGCCCCCCCAGACCCAGGAGGCATCATTTGCTGAGCTGGGGGAACACGGGGATGTTGGGGGGCAGCGCACTCCGCAGCAGACCCAGAAGTAGACTGGAAGTGCTACTGGTCCACTTTTGGGTCTGCTGCCAAGCACACTAAGGAGCCCCCTATGCTCCTGTGGGATGCTCCATGCGCCCCAGCATCGCAGCACTCACGAGCCCCTGCTACCTAGAGGTATGTAGAAAAAACATCTAAAGCTATCTCTATGTCCGAATCGCCGAATCAATTCAGAGGGTTCCAATTCAATTTGGAGAGGTTAAAGAGTCCTCTGATTCGATTCAGATTCAGAGATTGAGCTGCTGAATCTCCACCAAATGAAATCGGGGACCAAAGCTTCACACAGCCCTAAAATGTAACACTCAGAACTAGTCATTTCTGAGAGGGGAGAGATTATTCAAGTACTTTAAAATTGCCCGTTCCTTTTTCCTACAGAAAATCTCATTAAGATACTAATCTGAATTTCTAGAGAGGCAGAGATTACTAAACACTGACTTGGATGCGCCAGGATTGAAAGAGATGCAAAGTGCATGCTAAATCAAATGCGTCAGTAAAAGAGATTCAATATCCCATAATTTCTTCTTTCCTCAAATCATCAATGCAAGAGGGGCAAGGAATTCACAAATCTATACAAACTGTTTGTTCTGCCTGACAGAAGACCATATTGCATTGTATTCCTTTTTTTTTCCTTCTTAGAATTGGGTCTTGCTTTTTAGATCCAGCCTGGCATATTAAAAGGTTGTTTCAGGGAAAAATAGGCTATCCATTGATTAACAGCTGGGAACAATTGAAGTACTCCTATTGGTTAAAATCATAGAAATGTTTTACCTGGTGTCTCTCTCCTGTCATTATCAATTGGGTATAAAGCAGAACAAGAAAACACAAGAAGAGGACAAGAAATAGGAAAATCAGTCAGATGGATGAAATCCTCATATCTTCACCTGGCCAAGTATCTATGCCACTGAAAATCACGATCGCATAAGGCATTTTTACATATGTAAGCACCAGGCGCTTTTTTAAATTTGCAGTTGTATACGCGGCAAAATGCACGTCAACACCGAGAAAATGGTGGCTGTGTGCTTTTTGAACTAAAACAATCTGGAGGTGCTTTAGTTCAAAAGTGCACTACCAACATTTTTCTACATGGTGACATGCATTTTGCTGCTTATACAATTGCACGTGGTGTAGCACAGTTTGCCTTGGCTCACGTGTGGAGTTTGCTGCGAAGCGGTGGATCTCTGAATCATGGGTCAAAAAAGTATGTGTATAAATGCCCATTAGTGCTAATTAGGACTCCCCAATAGCTGTAAACTAGGACAAAGATGCATCTTTTTACTGCATTACACCTTGTCTGTGCTGTACTGATTCAGGGTACTTGTAGGTATTGGGTTCCAATGTTTTTCCTCACCCTAATGTGACTACAAAAAGACTAATACAACCAGCCTCACTATTTTTAATGTGACCATGTGTATGCAGACACAAAGGTGTTCCTTACAGCGGTCTATATAGAAACTTTACATTTGCCCTTCTTCTAAAATACATAGGGACTGTGGGGAGAGGATGGCTTCCTTAGGCATAGTATAATTGTCTTACTGGTCTGTCTGTTTTTTCACCAGCTGTACTTGGTTGCTGCATTAGAGTTGCAATGTACCTGCCACAATATGACAGAGCTCCCATTTTTATCTATATTCCAAAAACACTTGGAATTAAACATTTCCTTAACCAAATCTCATTCTTTAATAGAACCAGTCACAACAAAAGCTGTCTGCAACCAAAGGTCACCTATACTGTTTCTCATAAGGTCTATGGCTTCAGGTCAGAGTTCGTAACACCCCTGGTATAAGATCCAATTGCTGACAAACCATAAGCTAAAGGAGCTCCAGAAAACAAAGACAACCAGTAGCTTATCTCCTTGCCCATGTTGTTGTTGTTGAACAGACAAACTCCTAGTGCAGGAAAATCAAATAAGATAAGTCATGTTTCATAGACATTAGGGCTGGAAGGGATGTCATAAGATCATCAGGTCCAGCCCCCTACACCAGGGGCAGGAAGTCAGCTAGGATCAAAGGATCCCAGCAAGATAAATGCCCAAATGTTTCTTAAAAGTGCCCAGAGTGACCATTGGACCTTGTCATCCCCTGGGGTGCTCTGGGGATCAGGGGTTCCCCCAGATCCTGATGTACATCCCTTATGTACTTATAGGCTGCCACCAAGTCACCCCTGAGCCTGCACTTTTCCAGGCTGAAGAGTCATATAGCTCACAGTAGTGGCAATGTGTAGGAGGTGCAGTGCTGGTGCACTTCCTGAAAGCCAGCGTTCCCAGGCAGGAGAGGCAGGCAAGAGCACTGGTGCCCCCCCTGAGAGTGCCAGCCAGGGAGTGGGGGTGCCAGGAGAAGCTATTTCCCCGCAGTCCCCCTGCAGCTGATCTCAGCCACCCAGAAGTGGCTGATATGCTGCGGGGACGGACTTCACAGTTGCTGACTGGTCACTGGGGGGGCAGTTGCCCCCCTGACTCGGGAGACACCAGTCACCCGTGGCTTAAGGCTCTCTTCATAAGGCCTGTTCTTTTGCCCTCTGATCATGCATGTGGCTCTCCTCTGGACTCTCAAGCTTCTCCACATCCTTCCTAAATTGTGGAGCCCAGAATTTGATGCAGTACTCCTCACCAAGGCCAAGTATAGCAGGAGGATGATAGCCTGGGTCTTGCTTGAGATGCATCGGTAGATGGAAGCCAGAGTTTTATTCGCTTTGCCAGCTGCGGTATCACATTGGTGGCTCCTATTCATCTTATGGTCAGTCAAGGCCCCCAAGTCTCTTTCCATCATGGTGCTAGCGAGTGTAACGTTGCCAAGCCTGTAAGTGTGATGTGGGGTTTTTATTCCCAAGGTGGAGCACCTTGCATTTCTCCATATTGTATGCCATTAGGTTTTCATCTGCCCACCTTGCAAGCTTATCAAGGTCGGCCTGGATCACCAGTCTATCCTCAAGTGTGGACATCCTTCCCTCAAAGTTTAGTGTCGTCAGCAAACTTGGCCAGTCCACTTTTGACACCAGTGTCCAGATTTTTATGAAGACATTAAAGAATACAGGTCCGAGAACGGAGCCTTGGGGGACACCACTAGTCACCGAGTGCCATGTTGATTCAGTTCCATCAACTACCGCTCTCTGGGTCTGACCTCGGACCCCAGCCATCAGATTGTGGAGTAGTCAAGGCCACAGTTGCCCAATTTTTCTATGAGGACATCATGGTACACCAGGTCAAAGGCTTTTTTAAAGTCCAAATATATGACCTCAACCTCTTCCCTTTTACCCAGATAATACGTTACCTGGTCATTGAAGGAAATGAGGTTGGTCAAGCAAGACCAAGTCGCAACAAACCTGTGCTGGCTATTCCTCAGAATGTTACCTTCTGTTAACCTGTCAAGAATGGTTTCTTTGATAATTTTTTCCAAAATCTTCCCCGGGATAGAGGTCAAACTGATTGGCCTTTAGTTTCCTGGGTCATCCTTCCTCTCTTTCTTGAAGATGGGCATCACATTGGCCCTCTTTCAATCTTCAGGTACTTCACCCAAGTGCCACGAGTTCTCGAATAGCCTCGCCAGTGGCTGCACTATCATGTCTGCCGGTTCCTTTAGCACTCTTGGGTACAATCTATGTTTTGTGATTATTCAATTCGCTTCACTATCTGCTGGACCTGTTTGGATTACATTATCACTTTTTCACTCTTCTACAGAAAGACCATGTTACTTCTTCTAAGTTTAAAAAAAAAAAAATCTTAATGCCACATTTTTCTTAGCCTCAAATACATTTTTCTCCTTCCTGTAGGCTGCATAGTAACACCTTCTAATACTTCAATGGCCTATTTTCAGACCCCGGTCATTCAACAGGCTTCTCTAATGCATGCATGTATGCCCAGGAAGACTCCAACTCAAGTCATCATCAGTGATCTCAAAGGGTACCAGAATCTCTGTTTACTGATCCTGTTGCAGGATGAGGGTGTGAGAGACAAGATTCAAAAACCCTGGCTGGGAAATGTCATAGTCTATAGTTCATTGCCAATCACCTGAGCCACCTATTGCTCCATGAGTTGGTTACAAAAGAGGCTGTATGAAATTACAATTATTCACTTTGAGTACTTAGCTATGAAATATTAAACATTTTCAAATAAATGATTGGGGAGGGGGAGTGGGGGAGAAACATCTTCTAAAAATCCTGATTCTAAAAATCTTCTCATGTTTTCTTGTTCTGCAGCATAAACCATCCTTTAGTAATCTTACAAGCATTTGTGAATTTGAACCACAACAATTTCTACCAATAAATAAAGTCTATTTTTAAGTTGTGAAAAATATGGGCTGAATGTCAAACAAAATTGTCTGTTGCTATGAATTGTTCTCTAGATGGAAGTGTTGTCCAGTAAAAGCACCTTTTTGCTATTTGTTTTTCTGCAAAAGTGATTTTCTCCCCACCTTGTTTATGGTGTACAATACACAGGAAGAAAAATTAGATGAGCTAAAGGTCCTTTTGAGATTTAAAATCTTTGCATCTTTCAATCTATTTCCTGCACTTCAATTTCTCGTTTGGGGAAAAAGTGTCTTTTGACTTTAGACTCACTTCATTTTTTTTCTCCCTTGGTGAACTGAGAGGAAAAAACAGAAGTTACCTGCTGTGCCTTAAAAGCAAATATTTATGGACTTGTGTGTGTGTGTGTGTGTGTGTGTGTGTGTGTGTGTGTGCGCGTGTGTGTGTAACAGTCTGAGTTATAAGTAGTTTCAGTTGTCTTGAGAATTAATGGAAGAAATTAAATACTATTGATAGAATATGATCTGGGCCAAAATCTGTCTCTGAGATGTCCTAATTCTTTGACATTACTAGCCCAAAAAAGCATGGCTTTACCCTCAGAAGCATCCTCCTGTTCCATCCTGGGCACCCTGGGCAATGTATAGCTCTCTTACTCTCAGGTGGGGAGGGAACCTGGATTCTGACCTCAGCTGTTTAAAAATCTTGCATTATACATTGCAAAATCATAAGTGAAGTTGGGGGCACAGAGCAGGAATCAAAACCCAAGCCCAGGAGAGTGCTCACCTCACTGGACTACAGAACCAGGCTCCTTGTGTACTCTGCTAGCCCCAGTAACTCTCATGTTCCTGTCTACTCTGGCCCAAATTCAAGAGGAGGGAGGGAGGATACATTCAGCACTGTCTAGGCCACAGAGATATGGCGTGGGTACTTCCCTTGAAAGTAGGAGATGCAGGTTGAAAGCTACTGAGCAAAAGATGGATGAGTCCTCTGCTATCAGTGTGATTGAGGGCTTTTCCCCCTCTGCTGTCTAACAAATATGGTACTTGCATGGAGTTTATGTATTTCCTAGGTGGAACTGGGTCACAACTGAGCTGCGGCAGTGTTAAATATGTGGATTGTCTCTGAGCACACTCAGTAGCCCAACTCTAGTCAACTAGGCATCTTTTCAAGGAGGGAATTTGTGTGTCTTCATAGTTTTGTTTGCTGTGTGGGGCAGAATTGGATTGCATTTAATGAATTGGATGTCTAAAAGCTTCACAAATGGTATAAAGGTGCAGTGTAAAATCTTGTCTTTTTAAAGCAAATTGCATTTGAGTTTATTATTCATTGTTATAATATTTTGGAACGAGTAAGATGCAAATACATACAGATGGGCATAATTAATTAGTTCTAGTTTATAGTGTTTATGCAGCACGGGTTTGTAATACTGTTGCAGGATGTACTTAAACCCTGGATTCAGCAAACAATAAAGAGAAACCAGGAATCTGTCAAAGGCTAAACAGCTGAAATGTAAAACGTTGTCATCCATAAGCTTGTTTTACTTTCTGCTTATGGACAGGTGATAAATTATTTGCACTCCAAAGGAGAGAAGAGCTTAAGCAAACTTGCAAACATGTAGTAAAAGCAATAACACTTGGAAAGGAGCTACCCTTGAATTGTAGACTTCCATGCATTTCTGTTGCCTTCTCTTGTGAAGTTTTAACTATCCTGTTACCGCTCTATATTCAAGAACAGTGGCCATATCTGTACAGCTAACTTACTGTCCTAGCAACATCATGCAGGAATATCAGAACTGTTCCACATGCACTACATCCCAAACCAGAAGTAGTGCAGTAGCCTGGATATGATGCTGCAGTTGGGCTAATTACTTCAGAAACAGAGCTAATTAGCCCACCCACAGTGTTGCACCAATATAGTTACCTACTTCTGATTTGGGAGGTCCCATCTGTGCTGAAGTGTTGTGTGTGTTCATCATGGAAGAACATGGAGTGTTTCAGAATAGCAGCCTCCTGGCATGGTAAGATAGCACCACAGACAGCCAAAGAGCCCAACTTGCTTTTATTCAGTTTCTTATTCGAAGGTAAACCTAAAATGTTACTTGTCTTTAAAGGTTTTGAAAAAATTGGTTACTTCTTTATTATGATTATTAGTTTTTTATGTACGACTCTATACCTTCAGGTTGCAAAAGAGCCAAAACACCCATTCTTTCCATAGACAAGAGCATCAGAGACTTTATCTAAGTGATCGTGATTTTAGATTAGAAAAACAGAATCTCGTCACTTCTCCATGAACAAGTGTGCTATATTCATCTCCTATAGCTGTCTCAACTAAAGTAGCTGCAAAACAGCTGCCAGCTTCTTTAGACAACAGAATGCTTATAGATTTAAAGGTGCCATACACAAATGCAGCCAGAATATTGCATAGCTATATAAACTATCATCACAAATATATTCTGTGACATACCTGGAAGCCACAGTAGTAAAAATCCAACTAAAAAGCCTATTCACATAAAGTGCCTGATTTTTCCATTGACTTACTAGTATTTTACATCAGTTGCATATTCACTTTACACCTAGGGCAAATTGCAAAGTTAAGACACTGGAAAATGATAGTCTCTAGATCTTGGATCTATTTTGCAGTCTTCGAGGATTTAGCTGTAAACATCTGAAAACTTGTGTCTTTAACAAAACTGATCCAGAACTTCCATCACAAGTATCTACGTACAGAAGGGGATGTACATTTGTAGTAGTACTTGTCATTATCATTTCTGCTGGAAAAAAAATACAGACACAACCAATTAGCAAATCAATCTCTTAAGCCATCTTACTTGTCTAGACAATTTACTGCAAAGGTAAAAAACAAACTCTGAAGAAAAGAAGTTTTAAAAATAAAGGCTTATGGTAAAAAAGACTGGAATTTTCTCAGCAGGATTCTTAGCTGGGTGGGCTGAACAATGCTAACATTATATTCTTTTTTCCTTTTCAGGTACACCTTCCTTGAGTGGAAAGCAGATGTCTGAAAATTAATCACAGCACTATCAAAACTTAGGTACTGAAATAAACAACGTGTGTGCTAAAAGTTGGGGAGAACAATTTTAAATCCAGTCCCTGCAAGCTCTCTGAGCTCTTACTGTACATATGAATGGGGAGGGACTTGTGAGATCCTGATTTTCCTCCATGACAAAGGACTAGGATCACTTTTGATGGCAGGTCATTTAGCCACAGGGTGCCACAAAGCTACACTGTATCTTATGCAACAGAAAACTGCTTCCAGTTCTAAAAGAAAGCTCCCCACACAGGGGGTCAGGGAGGAATCTCTCTAGCATTCCCATTTGGTTCAGTCTGTATTTTGTTGCCCAGCTCAAATGCACCTGTTTTCACAGAGCCCTGCTCCCTTTGTTCAGTGTACATTCCAGCACAATGTTTAAAAAAAACCCTGAACATGGTCAAAAGGTCAGTAATTGTAACATATCTCATCTAGAAAGGTCTGTTCCTTTTTTTGGTAATTTCCTGTTTCCCTCCAGTATACTGTTTAATTTATGCAGATTATTATAAAATGTATATGCATGCATCCAACTATATTCCCAGATTAGATGACAGCCATTAGCAAAGTCCATTTTGTGGCGCATTTAATCTATCATAATGTCATTTTTTACACTCCAACAGTGTATTGCTTTAAGTTCCCTCTTCCTGTTCATCTAAAGCATTCCCAGCTGTTGTGATTTCCTACTTGGTTCTTCTTTTTTCCATAGATGGATGAAGACTTGATCGGCTTCACTTCTTCTGTTCTTCCTGTCAGATATCCCAGAATTCAAGTTAGTGCCTGATCCAGCCCCACTCAAGTGAATGGCAGCTTTCCCATTGCATTTAGTGGGTGAGTCCCCACATGCAGAGGTGTGTGCTTGTAGAGGCACAAATAGCAGCAGCACAAATTTGTGCCACTACTTTGTGCCCCATTGCACGTCCCTGCATGTACACTTTGGCACACAGTAAATTGTCCCAGTTTGGGGAGGGGAGGCTGGGGCCAGCACCTGCATGGTTCCTGCAGTCTTACCTGGTGTCCTGGTGCAGCAGGGTTTTAATCTGGTAGCATGGAGCCTGGCCACCAGCCAGAGAATTGCTCTGGATGGCCAGCCCTTTGTTTGTATCAGTAGCAGGCACTGGAACATGCTCTGCATCATTTTTCCCCAGAGCTTTTTTTGCTAGCGTGCTGCAAACTTGCAGTGCAGCGCATGTTTTACATTCCCCATGTGTGGTTTGTGGCACCCCAAACTGCACACCCCTACATGTGGGGACCCATCCAGTAAGTACAGGAGCAAGTGCTTTCTTCATTTCATGTTAATTAAAGATCATATAGGGGAATTATCCACCTCCTCTTCCTGTGGCCAATAGATGGGCAGGCTACACGTAGCTCCCCAACTGCCATCAGTATTACTTTGAGTATTACATTGTTATAGTTGATCTCAGATTCATAAAGATATCAGATAATATTTTGATGTCTTCTTCATGGCAGGCTGCTGAGATCATGGGCAAGAGAACCTGACGCCCACCTGCTAACACCAGCTCCAAAGCCACAGGTTGACCTCACCGATGCAGGCCTTGTGGTGCCTACTGCATCTACTCACTGCGAGAATACCACCTGCGTCCCCTTCTCCTTGAGCTTGGCCCCCAGAGCCTTGTAGTCCTTCATGATGTGGTCTGTACTGCTCTTGGCCGCATCATTTGTGGGAGTGCCAAGGTGGTATTCTCCTCTATTTTCCCAGTGAGTAGACACAGACAAGGCCTGCATCAGTGAGGTCAACTGGCGGCTTTGGAGCTGGTGTTAGCAGGTGGGCTTCAGGTTCTTTGACAATAACCCACATTTCCATGCAGGGGGCATGCTCAGGTGGGATGGGCTTCATCTTTCCCCAAAAAGTAAACGCGTCTTTTCTTCCAGGTTGGCTGACCTCGTATGGCGGGCTTTAAACTAGTCTCACCAGGGGACGGGGCCACAGAGGCACAGGAGGACACTTCACAATCAAGCCAGGTGGTGAGCACAGGAAGTACCCAGGTAAGTGACATTGGCCACAATAGACTTGGGAACAAGGGGATGGCACAAACACCCACAGGGGGCCTTAAATGCCTCTACACTAATGCTAGAAGTATGGGGAATAAGCAAGAGGAACTCGCCTTCCTGCTAGCTATCATAAATCCAGACATAGTAGGGCTCACAGAAACCTGGTGGGATTCTACCCATGTTTGGGCAGTAGATATTAAGGGCTACAGGCTGTACAGGTGGGACAGAGCAGGGAGAAAAGGAGGGGGTATAGTGCTGTACGTCAAGAAACAATACATGTCCTCAATGAGCAAGGTGGGGTCAGAAGAGGGGCTGGCTTAGGTGCTCTGGGTAAGAATACAAGGGAGTCGTGGGGAAAGACTTAATGGTGGGTATCTATTACAGACCGCCCAACCAGGGGGAAGAGCTGGACTGGGAATTTTTAAGACGGCTCATGGAGGCTATCAACTTAAGAGATGTAGTAGTTATGGGTGACCTGAACGACCCAGACATCCGCTGGGAAGAGCAGTCAGCTAGGTCTGACCGCTCACATAGATTCCTAGCCAGGATACAGGACCTCCACCTAACTCAGGAGGTGCACAGTCCCACCAGGGGAAATGCCCTGCTAGACCTGGTCTTTGCCACAGGCCATGTCCTGGTGAGGGAATTGCAGGTTCTCGGCCACTTGGGCAGTAGTGATCATCACCTGCTAGAATTCACTATCCAGCACAGGGTGTCAAGGGCTAGCAATAGGGTGGAAGTCCTTGACTTCAGGAGGGCCAACTTAAATGAGTTAAGAAGACTAATATGAGAGGCATTGGGATCCCGAAGTTTTGGGGAGATGGGAGTCCAAGATGGGTGGTCATTCCTCAAGGAGACGATCCTCTGAGCCCAGGGGGAGTCGGTCTCAATGCATACCAAGGCAGGTAAGAGTGCTAAAAAGCCCCCATGGCTCAGCCTGAGGCATAAAAGGAGGCGTACATCCAATGGAAGCAAGGGGCTATTACCGAAGAGGATCACACCTCCATTGCTTGCGGCTGTAGGGGGGCTGATAGGAAGGCCAAGGCTGAGATGGAACTGGGGCCGGTGCCCAGGATTAAGGATAACGAAAAGTCCTTGCTCCCTACGTAGTTGAAAAAGAAGGCACCGAGTAACATAGGGCCCATACGGGACACGTTTGGCAATCTGGTGGTTGCTCCAAATGAAAAAGTGGATCTCTTTAACAAATTCTTTGCCTCCATTTTTCTGAGCAGGAACCGGGACATCTCCGCCACTGGGAGTATGGAAGGACTCGGGGGAGGCACTGCCAGACCCAAGGTTAGGGATGACATAGTTGGGGAACTTCTGGAGGGGCTGGATGTGTTCAAATCAGCAAGCCCGGATGCTCTTCATCCAAGGGTGCTGAGGTAATTGGCGGGGGTCACTGCAGGGCCACTGGCACAGCTATATGAGTGCTCATGGAGCTCTGGTCAGGTGCCAGATGACTGAAAAAAGGCCAATGTGGTCCCCATTTATAAAAAAGGGAAAAGGGAGGACCCAGGTAACTATAAGCCTGTCAGTCTTACCTCGGTCCTGGGGAAGACCTTCGAGAAAATTATTCAAGGAGCACATCTACAAGGGACCAGCAGGGGAGATCATGCTCAGGGGGAACCAACATGGGTTCATTAAGGGAAGATCCTGTCAGACTAACCTTATTTCCTTTTATGATCAGATCACAAAGTCCTTGGATGAAAGCATGGGGGTGGATGTTGTGTTCCTGGACTTTAGGAAGGCCTTTGACACTGTCTCTTGCCCCATTCTCATAAAAAAAACTAGGCGACTGTGGCATTGATGCCTACACAGTCAGATGGGTGGCTAATTGGCTGGACAGTTGCACACAGAGTGGGGGTGGATAAGTCGGCTTTTACCCTGGAGGAGGGATGTGGGCAATGGGGTTCCCCGGGGCTTGGTCCTTGGGCCTGTACTGTTCAACATCTTCATCAACAACTTGGATGATGGGGTGGAAAGCATGTTGTCCAAGTTCACTGATGACACCAAGATGTGGGGCAAGGTGGGCATGCTGGAGGGGAGGGACAGAATCCAACTAGATTTGGAGAGGTTACAGAGGTGGGCGGATGAGAATAGGATGGAATTCAACATGGACAAGTGCAAGGTACTGCATCTAGGGAGAAGGAACCTGCAGCATACCTCTAGGCTGGGGAACTCCCTTCTCATCAGCACACAGGTGGGAAAGGATCTTGGAGTCATTGTTGACTCCAGGTTGAACATGAGCCACCAATACGAGGAAGCTGTCAGTAAGGCTAACTGTCCCTTGTCATGCATCCACAAATGCATCACAAGCAGGTCCAGGGAGGTGATTCTCCCCCTTCATGCAGCATTGGTCAGGCTGCAGATGGAGTACTGTGTTCAGTTTTGGGCGTCACACTTCAAGAGATGTGGCTAGCATTGAGAGGGTCCAGAGGAGGGCCACTCACATGAACAGGGGGCAGCAGGGCAGGCCATACAAGGAGAGACTAGAGGGCCTGAACCTATTCAGCCTCCACAAGAGAAGGCTGAGGGGGGATCTGGTGGCCGTCTACAAATTCACCAGGGGGAATTGGCAGGGAATAGGAGATGCCCTGTTCCCCCGGGCACCACCTGGGATAACTAGGAATAACTAGGCCACAAGTTGATAGAGAGCAGGTTCAAGCTAGACATCAGGAGGCATTACTTTATGGTTAGGGTGGCTAGGACCTGGAACCAACTTCCAAGGTAAGTGGTGCTTGCTTCTACCTTGGGGGGTCTTTAAGAGGAGGCTGGATAGACACCTGACTGGGGTCATATGACCCCAGCATCCTTTCCTGCGCAAGGCAGGGGGTCGGACTTAATGATCTGTTTAGGTCCCTTCCGACCCTAGCTACTATGATACTATGACTGAGGAGATGTGGATTCAGTTCCCTACTCCACCACAGACTTCCTGTGTGACTTTGGGCAAACTGTTCAATCTGTCTCTTCTTTCATTGCCCTTCCTCAAAAAGGGGGTGATAGTGCTTCCTTTACAGAGTTGTTGTTGTTGATGTCAGGATGAGTTAAACTGTGGTGAATTCAGATACTGTCATAATAGGGACAATAGAAGTACTTCAAGTAGATACGTAGTGGAGTGTCACCACAGAAGTGTTCCATTAGTGCAGCCCATGTAGAATACCATAATAAGTGATTTTTGCCCTACACATGTAACGAAGAGAGCATCCAACTACATTACTACATAACATCTCTAAGATACAGCCTTTCTTATCCATCCGACTAGCTCTCATCAACTCATGTCTTGGTTACTGCAGCATCCTTTTCTTACATAATTGTGCCTTGTTCATATCCTTTAAAAATGATATCACAAAAAATATTCTTCTTGCCCATTGCTTTAACCATGTCATCTTTCCCTGTACACTTCCAGTGGCTCCTCCTTTTTATCACACCCAGTGAGTTGCTCGATTAATTTTCAAGGTCTTTCATACCCTATCCTTGTCATGACTATCATCTTTCTTCCACTATGAATACATAGACTCATGCTTCCAGTTAGCCTACAAAGAGTACTAGGGCTGTGCAAAACAGCACCGTTCCGATTCGACTTCCGGTTTTTTACTATTTGCTGGAACAGTGTTTCGTTTCATTTCAAAAACACTGTTTCATCGAAACTGTTTTGCTGGTTTAATGTTTCGCCTAGAGGTTATTCTGGGGAAACATAAAATGCAGCAGGCAGGCAGATCAGGGGCTCGCCTGCACTCCATGGAGAGCTGCAGGGGCCGTGCCAGAGTCCTCCCGGGGATGCAGGTCCCTGATCTGCCTGCCAGATGACAGACCGGTGCTGGGCACAGCCTGCACACAGCACCAGGCAGACCAGTGCTGCCACTGGCCCCAGGCAGCAGCACCCAGCTTCTGGCAGGCAGATCAGAGGCACGGCAGGCAGATTGGAGGCAAGCACCCCCAGGAGGACTCCAGCATAGCCCCCACAGCCCTCCCCAGGGGTGTCAGCAGGCCTCCGATCTGCCTGCTGGATGACCGGAGGTGGGTGCTGCCAGCTGGGACCGGCACTGAAGCTAGTAAGCCTGGCTTTGAAACTTAAACATTTTGGAAGTTTCAAAACATTTTCAAGTTCCCTTGTTTTGTTTTGAAGGCTTTTGTTCATTTCAATTTCACTGTTTCGAGCTCAAAATGCATCGAAACAGCTTCAAAACAAAATGCCAGGTGAAATTTCATACAGCCCTAATGACTACCTCCATTTCCTGTTCATTGCATTTTGAAGTGGGCACCTTCATGCTCTCTTCTCCCCCTTACTCCTGGGAGAAGCCCTTCCTAAACATCTCCTACCTCATTTCATTATTCCACTTCAAACTGTTCCCTAAAAATCTCCATTTCCATGACAGCTATGAAACTTACTTTGACAATGCTGCTGGATAGTTCCTACCTTATTTGCATCCTCCTTTTGTTTTGTCTCTTGTCTAATAGTTGTAAATGTGACTCAAAGACCATCTCCTCTCCCGAGCCACTCTAATTAAAATGCCCACAGCATCCCATGAAGACGATGAGCTTTAGTTAAAGTGCCCCCACCGCCATTTTGAAATGGGGGGATGCTAAATACACATGACAGTGAGGCACACTGTTGAGACGCACTTGATTTAATAATGTTCTAAGTAGAATGTGTCAGAGCAGGCGTCCCACACATGTACAGGCACCCTATGATAATAAAATTAGTAACCATAAGAATCTCCTAAACAGAGAGCAAAGGAACAGTGGCTATATGCATATATACGCAAAACTAAGATCTCCCTCCTAGCACAGGGGACGTGATGATGTTTTTAGGGGGAGAGGAGTTATTTTGGGTAAAGGCTTAATCTTAGATTTCTGCACATCCTCCCCAAAACAAGTACCAAATACTTTGATTGCTTAAGACGCAGGCTAGTGTTGTATTCCTTATTGCTGTCGAGCTATTAGGCGGCATTTTAGAAAGAATCTGGTCCAATACCAGTGATAATGGGTCTTCGTTCTGTCACTTCTCATGTTATTGTATGGCTGCTTATTCTCTGTTAATTCCCATCAGTATCTCTTACATTTTAATTTCTTCCCTTTTTAAATGTGGAAAGTAGATCAAACCCCAGGAAATAATACATTGACAAACAGAATGATAGAAAAACCTTTTTTAATAATGTTTAATCTTGGGCTTGACACAGTACACCTACATGCTTAACAGTGAGGTTTGATGCCCAGACACTAGACAGCTTGACCACAGATAAGAAAGGTTCAGGGATTTTAATGAGTGTCATAGACATTTCTTCATTATTTACCCACACATACAAAACCAAATTTTTCCCCTATTTCTTAGTACATTCACTGTGTGTCTATAAAGCACAGAGCAGTTTTCAGAACATAATAGCTATAGCTAAATGGATGCCTAGTTGTTGTTTGTAAATTAAATGTCTTTTTTGTTTTTTCTCTCTGAATTTTTGGAGTGCTGCATTGATTGTCTGTTATCTGTCAAGGCATCAGTCAGCAGCCAAGCAACTCTCTGCTGGAGACTGTCCTGCTTTTACAATTACCAATAAAAGCTTTTGTCACTGCACAATGATGCCTCTGAGGTCTGGTCCAGAGATTTTGGGGCGGGGAGCGAGAGCTATTTTTATTTTACAATAAACTCAAAAACCTAAACAGACTGATTGCTTTAAGAGTGGCTTGGAAAAATGCAGAAATAATTATTCTAATGAATATAAATGTTCATTTTGGAAAGTTTTTCCCTTTTTTCAATTTAGTCTCTCTTTCTCAGTTAACATATTTTTTTGCAATCAAATGTTTTGAAATACATTGTTACAAAAAACATGGTCAATTAAAACTGTACTTTACTTGGTTGTTAAAGAAATCCTAACCAGATCAAGATTAGCTTAACCTCAGAAAGACATACAATTTATAAAAATAACCTTTGGGGGAAAAGATGGTCATTTAAGTAGTCAAATTAGATGGAAGTAGGGCTAACATGGCCCATATCTTTAGGCTTCAGAAGAAGCCACATACCCATAAATCCTTTGGAATTTATAATTACTATTGAAGAATTATACCAGCTTCAAAGAGCAGATATAACTTCTAAATCAGCTTGCCATTAAAATGTTTCCATTAAATGTGGATTTCCCTACTCTCGCCCTCCTTCCCTAATCATATATGCATAAGGCCTAGGATGGGAGGGATTGAGGCCTTGACTTGTAACATCTTTTATACATAAAATGTTCGCTGCCTTAAACTCTCTTTTCTCCTGTGGCTTTACAGTACTTGTTAAAACTACCAGAGATATCCATTAATATAAGAATGTAAGAACTGCCATTTACTGGGCCAGACCATAAGTCCATCTTACCCAGTATCCTATGTCAAACAGTGGCAGAGTGTATGCTGAAAGAGAGAGTGAACTGGCTTTTTCTTTTATATATACATCATGTATCACAAAAGGTCTTATTGCTCTACATTTCTAAATACTAACTTTTTGCAACATTTGTTACCTAAACAGGAACAATGGGAACTTACTGAGAAGAGCATTAATTAATGTCATTACAAAGCAGAACATTAGTAGTAGATATTTCACACTATATATTTCATACCAAATTCTACCTGCCTGCAAAATTTTTGTGCTTTGTTTACTGTTTTTTTCATGTTCAATGTAAAACAGAGAAGATATTAGCTCTATACCCTTCTAGAATATGAGCACCTATAAAGACTCAGTGGATACATCTACTCAAGATGGAAACTCTGCTACTGCACAGTAAAGCTGTGCAGTAAGCGTGTACATCTACATGTGCACATGCTTGCTTACTGTGTGGTAACCTCATTTAATCATGAGTAAATTTGCTACCTGCAGATGAAGTAGGACATTTAGTTGTGATTAGTTACTGTGCAGTAGTGCTTATGTAGATCCTGACTGGGAGCAAATCTGCTCCCAGTCAGCTGGCCACCAGGGGGTGGGAGATTGCTCCCTGCCCCTGAGAGCTGCCTGCTGCCAAGGCAGGCTCCACCACCAGAACCCAGGCAAGTGATATGTTCCCCTTTCCTGGCAGCAGGGAGCTCCAAGCTCCCACTCAAAGTTCATGAGCTAAGAGCTTGTTCCCCACCCAGCTCCATTCTCATAGAGCTGAACAGGCATGCCATTGCAAGGACCCAGGAAGCGGGAGCAGCTTGCTGCCATTAGCAGCAAATCTGCTCCCCCTTCCCTGCACATGTGGATGCCTGCCTGGGAGCATTTACTCATGAGTAGTTTATTTTGTGAGTAAAATGCTCCCAGATCTAATTCATGTATAGACACACCCACAATGTGATAACAAGTGTGAGGTTTGTCAAAGACCATTTTCCAGATTCTCCATCAAGTGTGACTGAGTGTAATTCTGCTACAGTACAAACAAGACAGGACTAACAGGTGAATGTTGCTTAATGAGATTTCAATCAATAAAAATACTTTTATTTGCCCTGAACTGAGGGGAGGAGAGGGGGCATGAAGGGAAGGGGGAAGCAGAACATAGCACTAAATCCCCACCTTGGGCAAAATATTACTTCCATTTGTATGTCAATATGAAGTTTTCTTGCTGTGTAATTGGCAGTTTTGCACTTACAGACCAGTTTGGCTTCCCTTGCAGCATAATTGTGAAAGGTAGCATATGTAGACTGAGCATGCACCACACAGACATGTATACATGTCCATTTGGGATATGTACATCCATCTAAGTTATGAAAGCACAACCAGAGAGCAAAGCATGATCAACTGATGTTAGATTCTAGAGGAGGAGGAGACCTCACCTATGTTTTACCCCTCAGAATCAATTGGGGTACTCAGCCAGGCAAGGTTTGAAACTATACTTCTCTGAATCATCTGCCTAGTAGTCTAGGCACCATGCCACAGGTCAGACATTTTCTAGCTTTATCTCCAGCATATCTCTTGAAGCTGGTCCCCTGGATGCAGACAGGAACTAGCCCTGGATTCTACCTTGGATCCTTGTTCCTAGTAGAAACTTCTCCACTACAGCCTCCATCCATTTTATCCAACAACTATTAAATGCAAGGGGCTTAGCCTGACTACTCCTTTTTAAACTAATGCCTGGCCTGTAGCATGGTGGTTATAGCACTACCCTGGGAAGACAGAAAAGCATAAATTCAAGCCTGCCCTTAAAAGAGGGTCCTAAAACCCTGGCCTCTGGCTTCTTGGGTGAGTGCCTGAACCATTCGGCTGTTGGGGCTAGGAAAGGGAAGGACCCTCTTCTCAACCACATTCTTTAAGGGCTTTTTAGCCACACATGTACCCAGACAGTGCATAGCCTAGTATGTGTGCTCAGTCTACCTGGGCGCACTTATGCACCCATACTGCAGGGGCAGTTGATTGCTACCTTTGTGTAAGTGCCAAAAAAACCCGTTTCACATGTAGAAAACTGGCAGACATGCAAAGTGTGCATCTACATGGGCTATTACTGCACATGAATAAACTTCAGAACTTATTGCTCCAGAGTTATTTGCTCTCAGGTGTCATTTGAACGTGCACCTGGAAGCAATTAACTTTGGAGCAAAAAGCTGCAGTTTATTCATGCACAGCATGTGAAGCCAGGTTGAAACAGCCCTGGCTGGCAGGGAGCCTCTGGTGGCCAGCCTGCCAGCCCGGGGCTGCTCCCCAGTGTACTATGGAGGGGCTGTCTGGGACACAAGGGAGCTTCAGTATGGGGCTAGCCAGCAGTCAGCCCCTGAACTTAAGCATCCTTGTACCCCAGCCAGCCCCTCCAGCATCTACACATGTGCTGCTGCAGAGTTCCTTACTCCACAGCAGGAAAGTACTTATATTTACCAGTATTATCCTGCTGTGGAGTAAATTAGTTTACTCCAATCTAATAGCCCTGCATGTGTGGACAAAGAGATGTTTACTGCACAGCTAACTAGTCAACCACACAATAAACATCTCGTGTGGACATACCCAAGGGGAAGTAGAATTCCTCCCTTTGAGTATCAATTTTCAGTCAATTTATCAAAATGAAAATTATACTGTTTCACCTTGCTGTTTCTCTTACCTTCCTTTTTGGTGTCTATCATGTTTCCTGGCTCAGATTTGAAAGGAAGGACAGATGGACAAACAAATGGGCAGACAGACCAGATATTTGGTAAAATTCAAAATCCAGAACTGATTTACACTGTTGCAGCTTCATTTAGAGATGTATTTTCAAGTTTCTGGGTAAAATTTTAAAAAGTACTTGAATGACTAATGGAATTCATTTACCTGAGGGAAATTTCTACACTGCAGGAGCAGCAGCAGGTCCTGGCCAAGCCATTCCCAGGCATGCCTCTTCCATCCAGTCCCAGAGACTTGCTCCAAACCTGAAAGCACACTGGTGAAAGATAATCCACAGTCTTCCCCAAAGGCTGCTCTCAAGCATACTAAGGACTGAGGCCTTGAGGTCCTCATGGTGTCTTCACTGGTGTTCTTTGGGACACACAAACGGATATTAAAGGCAGGCTGTGGTCAGGAACAAGCCAGCTGGGAGACACCACCTCTATGGTGTAGATAATGCCCACTATAAAATGCTTTGCCTCCATCTGTACATGGTACAGCCTCAAGTGGATGCAGATGCAGGAGATCTGTCTGTCTGAAAAATCATAATGTCCTTGACAAAGCAGAAATATCAGTCCTAACAGCAGCATACTTACTTTACTTTATCTATTTACTTTATGCTGAACAGCCCTGCATTTGTTTCTCTAGAGCACCAAAGTGTGATGGTACAGGCTCTCCCTGTCTACCTGGGTTTGCCCATGCCCATATAGGCTAGAAGGAAAACCACCTACGGGCTAGAGTTCTGGGACCTTTAAATTATTAAATGATAAACAAAAGGCAGCTGTTGAACGAGGTAGAGGAAACCTAGTCACACCTTACCAAGGGGAAGCCTTGGCAACTAGAAGGAAATAAGGAAGGCTCAGAGAAACAGAACCTGGAACCAAACATTTTAAAATAGCAAAGTGATCTTCATGCTCAATAGGCGCATGGAAACAACCCCTTTTTATTGATTTTAATAAATGATCAGATTCTCCCTACTCTATTTTGTTTTCTGGCTTAAATAGATCCTGGTTAGGATTTTCAAGGGGGCAAAGGAAGTTAGATGCCCAGATCTCATTGAAAGTCCTCTGTTGAAAATCCCAGTCTGAATCAATTGTTTATCTGTCCTTTGGGAGCTAAAGATCTCATTCATTTTCTATTGATTGGCTTCAAGCCCTCCTACCCATGTTACTACTAAAGCCAAGTCTTTTATAGAAAGATAAAGTAGTTTTTATATGTTAATCAAATATTGACTATGAAGTGGAATTGGTATTAGAGAACTTTAGAATGAAAGCAGTTGACCCAACTGTTGTGTCAATGTCCTTCCCCGCAGTTTGAGGGCCTTCCACAGGGCATGAGGAGTTTTCTTTTTTTTAAATTGTTTTTTGCCTTTGTCTTTTTTCTGTCCGTGTAAATATAGAAGCAAGTGGAATAGATTTTTGCTGATCTGAAACTTAAATTGTTCTCTCCTGCAGCAACGTGTCAACCCGGGCATGGCACCAGCAGGCCGGCTGGGCACCAGGTCAACCCTGGTCTGGGCTGGTGGTTTCTGCAGCACTATGTCAACCCTTAATTTTAAGGTGGATTTTATAATTATTTTAAGTCTACCTGCTATACTGCCTTCAGGACCAGAGCTAGCATGGGCTGAGTTAGCTTTGGTATCTTGGCCTTATGTTACATAGCTACATAAAGAATGCAGCCTGAAATTAGAAAAATGGAAGTTGAGTTTAGATTATGGCTTGTATGGGATGGTTTGGATAGGGATGAACCTGCCCCAGGCAGGGGGGTAGAATAGATGACCTCTAGAGCTCCCTTCCAGCCCTACTTCTCTATGACTCTATGAAGTATTTTTTTATATTCAAGTTATCCATAGTAAAGGCCAAATAATTCACCTGTTTAAAAGGTTTGCCCTAAGTTCCCGTATAACATGCCCAGAGGTCATGTACCATATTTAATGTCATATTTTTCCATTCTGTATTTAGGTTCATTAAGCAAGTCTTTAAACTTACATGCCCACCTTTTTTCCTCTGCTGCTAACATTTGATGAATGTAAATACAGATAATTCTGTCTCTCTTGAACAGTGGGTACATCTACACAAGACACTAAGGTGCAGTAGGAATGAGCTACTGTGCTGTAGCTCATTGCTACAGCGCAGTAGCATTGCCAGACACAAACCATGTGGTGACGATACTGTGCATTAGTAACAAGCTACTGTGCAATAGTTTGTTGCTACTGCGCAGTAGCCTTGGGCAAAAACCGTGTGGCGATGGTACTGTGAAATAACACTGGTTACTGCACAGTCATTTAGTGGTTGCTTATGCATAAGCAAGTACTAAATGACTGCGCAATAACAATGGGCGGCTTGTGTAGATGTGCCCACTGATGCCCAGTATGAGATTACTCTACTTGCTGCACTGCACATATGTGGGTATGTTGCTTCTGGTGGAAAAGGTAGCATACACAAAGCAGCTTGGTGTGCCTGAGAGTCTCTCTGCCTGGCATAGTAAACAATAGTGCAGATATATCTCTGGACAATTGGAAGATTTGTCTTTCATTTATTTTTCTTTACTTCAAAATGTAACCATAACATCACTGTGAATTGAATAATCAATTTTCTCTGCGATAAACACTAAGGTATTTAAAGACAATGGTATATTGCTGTTTGTTTTTGTACATTACCTCCAATTGCTTCAGACCCCTCTTAGTACATGTGAACTATACATGGTCCTTGACTAGAGACTCTGTAGTCTAAGGATCCAGTCCTGCAAAGATTTGTTCATGGATTTTAAACAGATACACTGAAGACACTTATTTGACTTTAGAAGAACTGTTCAAGTGCAGAAGGTTAAGCTTAGGTGTAACTTTTTGCAAGAACAGGACTTCATGTCTTCCCTGATGCAATGAAGGGGCATCAAAACGGAGATGGGGAGGGAAGACTGGGTTCAGGAGAATGAACAAGAATTATTCAAAGGCATGTTGTAACATGGTTAAGCAGCTGGTTGACTGACTTCTTGTGAAAAGCAAGGGAGTTTGATGATATCTTTTATTCTTAGTTTCAGTTGTATCATCTTCTTTCCCAGACCTTTGTCTCCCAAACCTTGTCTAACATCTCTCCCACCTATAGAGTTAGTCCAATAAAAGATATCATCAAAAAAAACCTTTGTTTTTCACTATTTCCTGTACCATCATAACTTATTATGGACATCAAGTTAGAAATAAGTTTTGAGGAGAAATTTCAATGCAAGCAATGTCCTGGTGAATGCTCCTTAAAATCAACTTATAGCAACACTTGGGTTTGTTTTAAAATAACCCTAAACTAAATTTGATCAACTGTGCAGCTTTCATATATTAGGTAAAGGACTATGTCATCTTCCTGTTGTGACCCAGTTCTCTCCTGCCCATAACCCAGCCAGCTGTCTAAACTGCTTTTTTGTTACATTGTGCAAATTTAGGTGGCAAGCTCTTCAGGGCAGATGCTTGCTGCAAAATGCATGTAGCATGACATGACTTCTGCAGCTCTGGAGTCTAAATAACAACAAATATTAGCGCTATATTAGCACCACCAACAGAACATACGTCATTTAAAATCTGTTCATTGTTAGACAGAGGTTAGAGGGAGCATTTGCTAGTGACTCAGTCACTAGTGAAATCAGTATTTTAAATATTTGAGGTTTAGAAAAAAAAAACATTATCTAGAGCTGCAGCTTTACTTTGCTAGGCAGCTAAATACAGTAACTGCTATAATATTTAAAGGTTTATTTGAAGGTGAAATGTTGTGGCCAAAAAGATTCTATTCTAGCAGAGGGTTGAATTGAGCTGTTATGCTTTGGTGAATTGTGGGTAAGGAGGATTATCCTAAAAGACAGCCTCCCAAGGTAAAACCTCTCTGACAAGGAAAAAAAAGGGAGTGGGGAGAGGGAAATAAGTAAGGAGAAAAGAAAGCAAGTTGCAGTTTAATCTACAAGGAAATAATGGTATCACCACCCCAGGCCTGATAGTTCTAAAGAAAAACATGGGTGTCAAGGCATTGTTGGCATACTACCATATCTTCCCCCCATGATGAGTTGATCCAGTACTGGGAGGAATCTGTTGAGGCCGAGTGGGTCCAAGGAAAGATGAGGGCTGGGGGAAGCCCAGCAAAGGGATGGCAAGTGGCATGAGAGGAACCCAGATAAGATTGAACAGACCTTAGGGGAAGACCAGGGTTTGGGAGGCCTGGCAGTGACCAAAGCATTGCAAGATGTGGGGCGGGCATAAAGCAGAAGTAGGAGGCTATATAGGGAACTGCCTCAGGGCATTTGCTGGTGGGTGTACCTCAACCTGAAGAGCAAGCCCTCTCCCAGTTACTTGAACAATGAAGGACCAACCAGGTGTGGCAGATGAGATAGGTAGGGATGTTGGAGGGAAGCTCAAGGCCTTTGCCTCAAGTGGAGGAGGTACTGGTCCCTGGTTACAGCAACTTCAAATTACCAGCACATCATCCTGTACCATGTTGTCATCCTATTGTATTATCCCTGAAATTTTGTTTCTTTATGGCCTGATTTTCAAAGCTGGCTACCTACTTTGTCCCTGTAAGGCCTGAAAGCATGCCTATTGTGGCCACGTCCAGACAAGCAGAATGACACGTGGCAGCAGCATGTACTGCCCAAATCCCGAGCCTGGCTGGCCAGACCTGCACTCCACTGCTGTCCAGGCTCCACACAGCAGAATTGCTGCTGCTGCAGCCCCAGGAGGTCCCCAAGGCCCTCCCGTACCCCACCCAGGGTAACTTGCCGTGCACACGTGGCAGAGCCATTCCCTGGGGACAGCTAGTGACAACACAAGGTGCACCACTGCTAGTTGCCCCCACAGAACCAAACATCCACACACATCTGGACATGATCTGTATGTACATAATCCACACTTGCATTTGATAGATGTGTAATGTATCACAAATGCCTATTTTTGTACCCAAGTGCTTATTCCCATACACATATGTGGGGGTTGTTTTTGGAAAACATTCATGCAGAAGGTGGTTGGGTGCAATGGAAATGGACAGTTCTGTAATTTGCTTCTTTTTCATGCTAGCAAGGCTTCTAGAAGACAGGACAGGTGAAAGTCCTTGTGGAGGGTAAAGTGACAATGCAGGAAATCTGCCCAGTTCAGGAATGAGGCTAAAACAACAGTATCTGCTTGAAATTCCATAACAAATAAATCTCTGTGTAACTCTCTGGAAGGCACAAAGCTGACCCTCCATCCATATCTTAATGCATTCAGCTGTCTTTCTCAAAGTACCCACTAAAAGAAACTATTCTGAAATATGACATCAAAATGTGAGCACCATTCATATATCCACTCAGCTTCTCAAATCATGACTTAAACTTTTTGAGTTAGCTGTTCATTGTGCTGCATACTTCATATGCATGAATTTCCACTACCTGGCTCTTGTGTTAGCAGAATGGATTGTGCCTGCTTTATATTCATATCATTTCACATTGATCCTTTCACACTGCTAATTTTTTCTGCTAGACTTAGACAGAGCAATAGATTATGCTTGCACTAGTAACAATCAATCATTTATATTGTTTCCTTTTGCTTACCTTTAGCTGCAACAAGATGCATCTTTACATTTGATGCATGAATGTTTTCCCGGACTTCAGAAGCAGAGTCATTCCTCTCCCAGGATTCATAGGTTCATGCCCTAATTCACCAGCTAATTTTCTGCCTGTCTTTGGTGTTCTTATGTTCATGTAGCAATCACCGCTACAATCTTTAACATATAGCACCTCAGGAGACTGGGAAGTCCTATTGTATCCGTTCTATAAATGAGAGAGACACCATCTAGAGTGGAGGAGGGGCTTGAATCCAGGGCTCCTGTGATCCATGGTAGCACCCTGACTGCTGGGCCAGCTTTTCTCTCCACCATGTTGGTCTTTAAAAACCTGTTATTTTATGTGCTTGGCACCCTAATGTAGAATCTTAGTAATGGCTTCCTGTTGATACAATTTATATCATCCAATAAATTGGCTCATCTGATTGTCACACCACCCCTGTATTTAGGAAGTTACCATTAAAGTGTTGTCTGACAGTGCATATGTGTGTGAAACTGAGGTACCATGTATATTGCTTCTGGCTAAGTTAACTCTCTTAAAGAGTATGGAGGGCTGTGCTTCAGTATATTTATTATATGTTATCTCTATGTAAAAGTTTCTGAAAATGAAGTAAGTACATAAAGACTAAGCCTCTATCCATATCAGCTGGAAGAACCCTCTGTATAGGAATCCATGTCATTGCTCACTTCCTGAAATGCACAAAATATCCTCTCAGGGATTCCTAATACTTAGATACAACTGGGAAAAGCTAAAGTATTAGCATGTGACTGCTGTAGCCTAATAGGTCTAGCTATTGAGTTACCCCTTTGCATGGCCCTCACATTCCTTCCGATATAAAGGATACCATTCAACCTGGAAACTAGGGCTGTGCAAAATTTCGGCAGCTGTTTAGTTTCAGAGGTGTTTCAGCCCATTTCAGTGCCCAGAACACCGAATCTGAAACTAAATGGAAGGTTCTGAAACATCTCCAAAATGAAACCTAACCATCTGAAATGTTTTGGATGTTGAGGAGCTGGGCTTGCGGGGAAACAGAAACTCAGAAGAGGGAGGGGGAAGAGGGGCTGAAGGACTGCTCTGATATTGACATCTGTAGCTAACCAGTGTCTGCGATCTGTCCCTGAGGTCCCTTCCAATCCCAGTGCTCTGGGGGAGGGATGACAGCCTGCTGTCATTCCACACGTAGATCTGGGGGCCTGCGCCCCCCCGGGAGGAGTCTGGCTCAGCCCTGCAGTGGGTTGCAGTGCAGTGCTACCCTCCCAGTGGGGTGCAGGCCCCCGGATCTGCATGTGAGATGACAGCATGCTGCTGCTCCTGGCTGGTGCAAGCACCAGTACCTGAGTCTTCTCATTGCAGCCCGCACCAAGCACAGCTGGAGGAGCTGCAGGAGAAGCCCCCATGGCTGCCCTGCCTGGCCCATCCCCCGCCCGGCCCCAGCCTCCCAGCACTTAAAAAGCCCCGCACTCACCAGCTGTAGCAGCAGTGATCAGGGCCTCTGAGGGCTTGTGGCAGAGCCCCTCCCCCCCAGTGCAGCGTGGGGCAGAGGGGGGCAGTGGCAATCACCCACCCCGCTTGGCACTCATGCAGCAGACTGGATTCAACATAGGAAGGGACATGCACACATGCACAAACTAATGAATTACATAAGCAACAAGTGTAATGAATGGCAAAGAAGTGAAACATGAATTTCAGTCACTTACACCATAATCTTCAGATCATCATTTTTCAATACCAAATGTAGTTTAAAGAATCCTTATTGTGCCAATCACATTCAACCACACTATACCCCTACACAGATCAGTGGCAGGATTAGACTCTCTTATACTTCAGACCTCTAGCATGGAACCTTACTACTTCAGATACAATAATAATTTCTGGCTATTCCTGAGGCATCTAGTGAAGGACTTCTTGCTCATTGTTACAGTAGATTATGCAACTGTTCACTAGTAAACAGCAAACTATTGATGATTGGGGCTGTTGGATTCTGTCTTTAACTCTGGGAAAGGAGTCTGCTAGCACAAACCACACAAGGTTAGTCATTGGGAAAGGCAGAATAGGGCAGTGGCCATGAGTGGGCTTGTTATGTTAGGAAAAGGGTTTGTGGCTAATTATGATCTTCCATGGGATCTCTGCTGTCAATTAAAAACTGGGAGGATGTTAATTTGCTCCTCCCTAACTGCATTCTAAATTGAGTTTAGGACTGTTATCAACAACCAAGATAAATTGCTTGAGAATTTAAACAGCAGTTAGAAAAGGTAAGAGTATAAGTCCCAGACTTCTCTTTCCAAAATCAGGGAAATCATTCCTTAGACTGTGAGGTGATAGAAAAATCTCTGCTTGAGATATTACCTTACCTAGAAAGTGACAGCCTTTGCACTATGTAACAAGTCTGTTGTTAAAATTAAAAATTGTCAGATTCATCTTGACACACTTTTCATGCTAGATAAAATATTTTAATATGCTCTATAGACAGCTAGGACTGATTTCTAAGTGATATCTAGGAATCAACACATTAAAAGCAGTGATTTGTCCCAGGGACAGGTCTGAGAGTGTTTCTAAATTCTTACAAAAGAGTTACAATAAAAACAGAGAAGCAATTAAGAAAAAATTGTAAAAGTTATTATTTTAAACTCTCTGCACCAGTTCATTTTGCATCAAATGTTTATGAAAATGTCAGAATCTCAGAATTCTGTTGGTTTTATACTATTTCAATTATATTTTTCAGATTCAAAGGTTTAAAGCTCCTATTGAAATTCAAACCTGTAATTTAATCTTAACTATAGCTCATATACCTCTGCATTGTAACAGAATTTGACCAACATGTTCGAGATCTCCTACAAAGAGTTTTTCTGTAAGAGAATGAGAGAGCTGCTGAAATAGACATTTAATAATACTGATTTAATTTTAAACTAAGTCTTAGAGTAAGTGGTAAAAGAAAATAAATTAGCTTTTGAAGGATTTGACATTCAGAGAAGATTTGTATAGTTCTCCATGGAATACAGTCATGCTTTTGCTGAAGTGCTGTTTACCTCAGCTAATGAGCTCATGGGTCTATGTAAAATTTTTTGTGCATTGGAAAGTACATATCCAAATATGTCAAGATGTGCATCATTTCTTCTCAGTGAAATGTCTTCTTTGTTTATATTGTATATCCATATTATGCCAGAAAAGTTGCATTCACATGTTTGATATTTGGGAAGGGATTTTTTTGGTCACACAGTTTTAATTAGTGAAATCACATCATTTTTTTGAAAGAGGAAAGAACCTCATCATTCAAGAACGGAGAAGGTACACAAGTTTCTTTTTTAGTATTCTGTCTAATTCTCCTTAAAATATTTCTTTAAAAATCTCTCTCTGGTCTTTGTTGCTTATGAATGCTGCTCAGCTGAGACTTTCAAAGCCAATCTAGTTGTCCAACAGACAGTTGTCCTTGCAAATCCCCATGACAGCTTTAAAAGTCTGAGCCATCCTGCATTTCTAAACACAGAATGAAAAAGAAGGTATACATCTGTTATCAGTATTAACTCTCTAACAAGATCAACAGCTCTTTTAAGGTATTAACCTTCAGAACTTGATGTAAGTTGATTCACATTTTCTTAAAGTAAAAAACATTCTGCTACAAAAAATGCAATGGACAACGTAGATAATAGAATGTCAAGAAGGTTCTGATAAGTGTCAGGGCTGCACCAGTTTAGGCCAAGGGACTTGGTGGCTAGATGTCTGCTTGGACTGAAGTGTGGGTAACTCCTTGACTTGCCTTCAAATTGTCACAGACTTCCCCAGCTCTCATCTGCCATGTCTTAATGTTTTATGTTATATTGGAGCAGGAGGTGTCTAACTTCCGCAGCAGACCAGATAGGGACTTCTAGGGCTCCAACCTCCCCTACACCCCGCCCTAGTGCCACCGTGATGTTACACCATAGCTCGCCATTTAGATCTTAATGGGCGTCTTGTCTTTGTAATTTTCTTATCTATTGTAGGCTCACACACATCTTGACTGAACAAATCAATGAAACTGAACTAAAGAATCCTTGAACTTTCCTTCAGCCCAGGTAAGTATTCCCATTTCAGGCAGACACCACTACTTTCTTCAGTGTGGCCCACCTTCTTAGACTTGACACAAAAAGACAAACCCCATATGGGGTTTTCTGCCATCTCAAGTCTGCTGTCTGTCAGATCTGGACTTGCATTTCAGTCTGTGTAGTGGCCTTTACTAAGGGTCTTTCCTGGACACTGCCCATGAGCCATGTGTTTGGCCCTTGACTAAATGTACTTTTTCTTTGTGTTTCTCTTTCTCTCTTTTTTTTCCCTTCAGTTGGGTCAGGCACAACCTGCCTGGCTGTTGCTCTGATGGACCCCTTCCAGTCTTCCCTGGAGAACAAAATAAATAATAATTAAAAAAATAAACAGACCTAAGTCCAAATACAGCTGCCTCATCCACAGCCATCTCATCTTTGGTGGGGCTTTCTGCCACTCACACCACTCCCTTTCTTGCAGTGCTGCCAGAGCCAGCATCTCCTGAGCTCTCTCGCCAGTCTGCAGCCAGCTCTCCTGGTGTTTGGGGTTCAATTCTCCTCTCTGGGGCTCTGCTGTTTCTTTTTCTGGCTCCTCTGGCCCCTTGGAGCCTCCACCCATGCTGCATGACTGCTGTAGCTGCACGGAGCAGCTGCTCCAGAAGCATGGCTCTCTAGGCTTCCTCTGCTCCCTCTTGTGCTGGCTTGTCTCTCCCTGTGGTAAGTTCAACAAGGTTTTCTTTATTTCCTTCACAATAAGCAGTAAAGTTAGCAGGTCTGGAAAGTCTAGAAACCCATGGAAAACTCCCAAAGGCATGCTTTTCTCATGAAGCTCATAATACTTAGTGTTTCTAGAAACAGTGTACAATTGTCAGTTTTTTTTCTCGTGGTATTTCATTATTCCAGCTCCTAGACAAAGAAGTGGGCTTCAATGAAAAATAATTAAGTGCATTATTGGAAGTTGTCTGATCATTCTGAACCCTCAGAGGTCTGTTTCCATGGCTGGTACATGCTAAGGTCACTGATGAGTTCCCTTTCAGATATAATTCTAAAGAGATTTCATAATTCACATGTAGCAGCTCAACTTTTCTTTGGGTGTCCTTGGCACATTATTTCCAATGTTATCTCCAGTGCAGTTTCTCATCCTCTTTATAACTAATTTACCCAGCACACATACCAGGTTACTTTTTTCAAAAGCAGTTCAAGTTCATCAAAGACTAGTTATAAATTCAAAAAGATCTTCATAATAATGCTAACCACTTATGTTCAGCTTTCTGTCTGTAGATCCCAAAGTACTTTCCCTGGAGGTTAGTACTTACTGTTTATTTTCAGCATGAGTTTATGCTTTTTGTCAACTTCTTATCTACATTGCAACTGAAGTATCTGCATGGCCCTGACTTGAGAGCTCATTATCAGTAAGAGGAAGACAGTTCACTCCATCTAGTCAGCAACTTCACTTGAACTATATTAATGCAATGACCAAAATTAGTGGAAAAACTTTTTCTTCTCCCAATCCAGAAGCTTTTTAATATTAATATCCTAGGCACCCCCTCTGGGACTTTCAGGTCTCAGTTTGTCTATTTTATCACTCATACAGATAACACTCAGATTTACTTTCCAATGATTCATTTTCAGCAACAAAGACTGTCATTCAGTGATAGCTGTGAACTCAAGGATGCAAAAGAAATTCCTAAAATTAAATGCTGGCTAAAAAAGAAATGGCCTTTCTTGGGGTATAACAGAGGCTGTATGGCTTATTTTCACACCGTGAGGGTTATATCCAGCAGTAGATCCAGGAACAGGGGAAGGGGTATGTATGTACTTCCCCCAAATTTGGCTGTGCAGCACATGGCTAGTAAGCTCTGAGTTCACTGCCCAGTCAGCATGGGCACCTGCCAGAGCTCCATGTGAGCAGTGAGCTCTGAGCTCTCCAGCTGATCAGGGTGGGTTCTGGCCAGAGCCCCTCCTTTCACATAGCTTTGGAGCTCCAGGTTGAATGCTGCTACTGTTCGCCCAACCCGCCCTCCAGCTCTCAAGCTGCATTCAG
>NW_005841870.1:3949032-3956837 GCF_000455745.1 Alligator sinensis
AAAAGAATGGAGGAGATGAGCAAGGGCAGCAGCAATCACCCCCTGGGCTCCTGAACCATGCAAAAAATGGGCTCTGGCCAGAACCCAGGCTGAAAGCTCACATGCAACACAGCCAAAGAGAGGTGCAACTGCACTGCTGTACCCTCTCTAGTTCTGCCCCTTGTTATATAACAAACCTGTTCTTCAAAACGTTATTTTTGAGTTAATCTTAAACTATTTTCTTTCATTCCAGGAAAAAATTAATATGTTGGATTCTTTGGTGGGGAGGGAAGGAGCATCAGAAGACTGACTTCTTCAACAAAGATAGCTAATATATGTCCTCAAACAGTATACATATGTAATTGCTCATATCACCTGTGTGTGTGTGCACAAAAATCTACTGGCACATGTACATGCATACTGTGTACATGCAACTCCCTGTTTCCATGCAAGAAAGTCATATTCCGTGATCAAAAATAATGTCAGTTTTCATAGTAGTTTAGTTAAGCCAGTGTAAAAGCCTGCACTGGGACACTCCAGGTATGTTTACAGCTCCAAAAAACAGTGCTAGTGGGTGCTACAGTGAAGAAGGCTGTTCCCACCTCGTGTGCTACAACCAAAAGATTGTTTCATTCCATCCAGGAAGAGCACACACCAACTGCTGAAACTTCCTTAGCCTGACGAAGGGTTTTTGAACCCAAAAGCTTGCTTAATAAATATTCTCCAACTATTTGGGTTGGTCTAATAAAAGATACCAAATTCACCCAAGGAACCTTGACAACCAAAAGATGTCATCTAGGTGTCCTTAATGTGGGGCTGAACATGTGTCTGTAATCTCTCTGTCCCAAGTGTGCTTATTGTCCTTTATTCACATGTGCACTAGGATAGCTACACTACATTCATTGTGGGTTAGAGCACCTGGGGAGACTGCATGCTGTGCTTAATTGCAGTGCTTCCTAGCATGGCCTTCTGAATTTATAGTCATGTCCCATTCTGTTTAAGAGGGACTTATTTTGGTTTAGCTTAATGAATTAGAAAACAGTTTAAGATAAACCAAAATATTTTAGGTTGTGTATCGCCTCATTACCACAGGATCTGAGCACTTCACAACTTTAAATGTACGTATCCTTATGGTGTAGTATATATAGACCCACATTTGTGTAGCAGATTAGCTTTGTTGGGTGCATTTACACATGAAATTATGGCAGAGCAATAAACTCTGCTGCAGTTTGCACCAGAGTCAACTGCTCCTGGGTGCAGTTTTTACACATGTGCCCAGGACAGCAGCATTTTGAGCCAGGGTATTTTTAACCCCAGGCTGGCAGGGCACTGGGGATCAGCTCCAGGTGGCAGTGTTGGGTGGTAGAGAGGCTGGCTGAGGGACAAGTGTGCTCCTAGTCTGGAGCTAGGTGGCAGACAGCCCCACACTATAGCAACCTCATGTTCCAGCCAGCCCCTGTCACTGTCTACATGTGCATTGCAGAGTTAATGCATTTACTGAGCCCTAATACAGGTGCACATGTAGATGGTGGCATTTTACTGTGAAGCTAATTAGTCAACTCCACAGTAAAGCGAATGTGTAGATGTGCCTGCTGAGAAGTAGTGTGTTAGGTTGGGTACCGTGCTACACTTAATGGCTGTAATGCTTCCGGTGCCAGAGCTCAGGTATCTCTGTACAATGCCATGTAGATATATCCAAGCTAGTGTTACACCAGCTAGCACTGGTACTAGGCTAGTCACAGCATCAGATTTCAGCACAGGCTGCAAAACCCATGTGAAGACCTGAATAAATACCAGGTGGTTAACATGCACTCAACTCGGTGCAGTTGCAGCTAAGCTGAGATAGTCAAATTAAAGTTGGCTCAGATATGCCTCCACTAAAATACAGTCAGCATTGACTGAAGTGAAGCCATAACCTTAGGTGCCTTGTTGGGGAGCCTGAGTGACTAATTTGAGTGGTGAATGCCAGTAGGCAGCAGGTGCCCAAGAGCTAAGCGGTTAGGTGTTGCAACATTCAGTGTTACAACATGCAAGCTCTTTTGTGGCTCTAGCCCTAGTACTCATTCACTGTTTAATTAAAAGTAATTATTACTTTGATTCCTTGACGCTAAGAAAGTTTTTCCACCTTTTTTTTTTTTTTGGAAGTGTGTTGTTACATCCTAAGGACTTTTGGTTTTACTCTGACTCCGTGTTTATCGCACTCCCAATTAAACTGAGGGCTCACTTCAAGTAATTACCAGTAACTAAAACTCAGCTGCAAGGATTTCCTTCACTTGTAGAGAGGTAGTTAGTTGTTTTAGTTCAAAGTTAGGAAGAAGGCAGGGCAGGGTGACATGTTATAGACTAAATTATTCAGACAGGCATGGGCTTTCTTTCATAGGCTACAGCCTACTTGGTGAGATGCTATGAATGGACAGTCTATTCATAGCATCTGACCAAGCAGGCCATAACCTACAAAACCCTTGGCTCTCTGAATGAGTTAGTCTATAACATGCCACCCTGCCCTGCCTTCTGCTTTAAGACCATGCCAACCTGTCATAATTTTCACTCTCAGAGTCTCAATAGTGACCTGTGAAGAATTTCTGAAGTTGGCTTTAAGATCTTTTAAAACTTGTTAAGATGCTTTAAAGAAAAGAAACCATATATGGCATATGTTGAACATGCTTAACAAACATGTTGGTCTTGTCCTCTGGGGCAACTTGTACCTCTGAGGCATCTGCTAGAGTGAGCTACCTCACACAGCACACTCCACCAAGTTACCCAGGCAAGAGGAGGAAGCAAGCTGGACTGTTGGTGTAATGATAACTCCAGCAGCAGTGAACTGCCTCCTACGCCTTTCACATGTTTTGGGTCCCTTGCAGGATGAAGGTGGGAGATGAAGGGGGGGAAGGGGGTAAGGTGCAGTGATTTAACCCTTGAAGTGCACAGAGAAAGTCTCTGTTCTAAGTGCAAAGTATTGCTGGCTCTTGAGTTCACAGTAGAGTGCTGCATCACCCACAAGGGCCTGGAATAGTCAGTCCTTTGTTCTCCATAGCAGTGGTTGCTCTTTATTCCATACATTAAAGAGAGCCCTGGGGAAGGGGCCTCACAGGAAACATTTTTTTCAGTTAACTGTACATTCCTGTAGCCTCTGATTCAAGAAAGACCTTAAACATATACCTAAGTCCACCTCTATTCAAGCTGCTTAAACACATGCAAACCACATTGGCCAAACCAGGAACCACCACAGCTGGAAGCATGTCTCTATAGTTTGAACTAAAGAGCCAGCCTCTAGAGTGGGTGGTTAAAAGAGAATCAGATCCTCTGTGGATCAGGCAGAGAAGGGAGTGTGTAACACCCACAAGTCTATTGACTAACATATTAAGATATGGCTGTATTGGCATTCCCATAATACGAACAATAATAAAGAAATTGGCTTCAGTGGGCTTTTAAATGCATGTTAAAGTTACATATCCGCCGCCCTGAATAGGGTAACTTTCCTGAATCGGGGCCGTAGAGATTAATTAAAATTCCTTAGCTAAGTTGAACAGAAATATCAGCCCATGAACAACTAGCTTTGTTTATTCTATTCTGTTAGACGGGGGCAGCCATAAAGCCATGCTTTAGGATTCTTGTCTTGGTGATACTTTTGGCCTAGGTCTGGCTTGCACTTCTTGTGCTCCTCTTCGGTTGCTGGAATAATAGTTATTCTGACTGCCTTTCTGTTCAAAGCTGAGGTGGAAAGCGTGGCTTTTCAAATTGATATTTAGTAATATTTTTGCAATTTGTCTTTCTTTTAACTCAAGGCACTGAGACTCCAGGTGCAAATAGCAATTTTTCTGTTTCATCCCCCTAAATGCACAGCTGTGAGAAGCTCAGGTGGGGTAACCCTGTCTAGTATATCCTATCTGTCTGATCAAGGTTAGTTTTTTGAACCAGCTCTTGAGTCAGCCCTTGGAGACAAATGTGTGGATAAAAGGGGAAAAAAGCCTCTCAAGATTTAATCATCCCCAGGGGTAAAGCAATGTGCAGTTGGGAAGAAAGGTCATTGAAGGTCAAGAGGATTCAGGGAGGAAAGTGCCTTTCATGAGGAATTGCAAATGTTTACTTTAAACAAGTATTTAAGAAGTCAAGATCCTGAAAGAAGCCATATGTTTTGATTTTGAGGCCAATTAGTCGGCTTCATCCATAGTTTATTCTGTGGACTTATGGCCTTTTTATCCTTCTAAAGGCAAAGAGGCAGGGTCTGATGCAGTGGTTCAGAGGAAAAAATCCACGAACAGACAAAAATAAAGGGGGGTTGAGGTGGGGGAAGTAATGGTACACTCAAAAATACTCCTCATAAATACTATAAATATTAACCATACAGGGGAAAGACAAACTATGCCTTTTTTTTAATTAAAGAAAACTACAACATTCAATAGTTGAAATAAGAACCTCTGGTATTTGGTAATGCTTTTTAATATACAAAATTCCTGTTAGAAATTCCTTGCAGATTCTTAAACATGTAATTTGTTAATCATTGTGCTCTTTTTCAGTTTCATTTTTGTGTCCACAAGGATCACTCCAATTGTTTTAACTCTCTTAACTTAAACAAGATGCTTGTCAGCATACAGGATAATATTATGAGAAAACTGCAACATGTCACGAGTCACTGTGGTTATTTCATAAATCCAGTTAGTCACATTTTATTTGACACACAGCCTTTGTCAGAACATGTAGACTGTAAAAAACAATTAAACACAAAGCATAGCCAAGATTAAATTTTCATTTTTACTTGTAGGCATTTCAGTGGCTCTCTTCACCTTAGATACTGTGCATGCATTTTGTATGGCAAACAATTCTGGAAGCAGGGAGTGTAGCCCAGGCCCTCCCCACTTCCAGGTTAGTGCTTTACCCACAAAGTTAGAGAGTCTTACTTGCTCTTCCTGGCACAATGAATATTTAAATAATCCATTTAAAGTGGAATGGCTTCAATGGAGGAGGGAGGGTTGGAAAACATCAGTAGCACCCCCACTGCAACCATAAGGTAGCCAATAGCCTAGTGGCTAAGACACATCTAGAGTAGGTTGGGCGGGGGGGGGAGGGGTTGAATCCCCTCAGGAGTTAAATTATGGCCTCCTACATCCTGGTGGAGTGCTTTACCTGCTGAGCTATTGTATAAAAGGCATGAGCCACCTCCTTCTACCCACTTCAATGTGTGTCTTTTAAAAGAAAATGGCAGCTGCTACTGCATATTGTGCAGAGTTCAAGCCAGTGGGCACTCTCAGAGCATGATAACGAGCTTATCAGGTGACATCAGTAGAGAAACATATATTTTATGAATCTTGAGGGGTGTTAGGTGTGAGGTAGATGCTGAGCTAGTCAACCCTTTCAAGACTGAGGTATTTCTGGACATATGCAGCAGCAAAACTTGAGGAAAAATTGATGTTGTAAACTGAAGCAATGGCAGGGTTAGACAGTAGTTGAATGGAAATTTTGTTTAGCATAACATAGTTACCAGCTTCTACCTAAGTTGGAAGTAGTCAAGGCATATGCTCAAGACAAGGGCAGAGAATGTATTTCAAGGACATCCTCAAGGCCAACTTCAAAAAAAGTAACATCAACATGAAAATGACTATCACCCAGGACCACCCCAAATAGAGGAAGAGTCTGCTCCAAGGATCTTAGTACTTTGACACCTTACGACGACAACAGGAGATGGAAAAGCAAGAGTGGCAGAAACAGTATGTCATGGACTGAATCAAGAATCCAGAGCTACCCACCCCACACAGAAACACATGCCTGAGTTGCAACAGAGTCTGTTGACCTCAGATCAGCCTCATCAGCCATCTTTGGACCTGTAGATAAAGCAGTCATGGAAGACTATCATTCTCGACTGTGCAGGATTGCCAATGATGGTTTTGGGATCGGAGTCCAAGCTACTGGTTTAATATTCCTCTTGAAGTCCAAGACAGAGTTGGGATCAGAGGATGAAATCTTCATGCCTTTGAATTAAAAAACAAGACTGGCTTAAGTGTATCCAAGGTCTTGGATCTTCAGCCAATCCTGATTACCACGAGTGTCAGATGTACCTTATTTCCTGGTTAGTCAGTGTTAGCCAAAATTTCATAACAAAATCTGAAAGCTCACTTATGAAGAAAGTTGTGTTGATATGAAGAAAGCAAACAAGGGTCACATCATGCTTTATGGTGGAAAATATGCAAAACTCCTGACAACAGGTAAACTTGACCATTTCAGCTATATTTGAGTTGGTGGAACAGTTGTAACTAAAAATATCAAAGAAAAACTCTGACATAAACAAATTTTATTAATCTACATACATTGAAAATGAAAACATAGTGATTGCTTTGTACTAAGCAGTGGGTACAAAACAAGTTCTTTTGGGCCCAGAAAATATTTCAAACCTAATTTCATCTCCAACAAGGTTTATTTTAAACTGTTCTTTCATTCTGAGGAATCCCAAAGCCACCAGTGTCTGAAATTCCATATATCTCTCAACTGCAATTTTTAAAAGAAGGCTTTTTTGTTAAATGGATATTTATTACCTTTACAGTAAAGGGAAAATGGAACTGAATTAAGGGAGGATTTCAGTTTAATATTCATTAATTTGGGGATTTCTGAGTAATGTTTAGCATAACATTTTAAGCAACACAGTGGGCCCAGTAATAAGAACTGAAATAGTGTGACAGACTAAGCCTTAATTTACCCAAATTCCAGTGAAGTACAGTGTACTGTGTCACCTAATCTGCTTTGCAAGGAAGATGGGAGCTTGGGGGACAGATGAGGATCCTCAGGGGTCTATCAGATATGACCTATTGCTTTTAATTGATTTTGATTATTTCATCTGTAATATACTCATCTTGTAGAGCCAGGAGAGATGTAAGGTTTTAAAAATTAAAATACAATTCCATCTGACAAGAAATAAGTCAAAGCCTGAGTTGGAGAGAATCTGCAGAGTTAAGTTGCTCATTCAAAGGGTAAAACTTGAGATGAATGATTTTTCAAACTTAAAGGAAAAATTAATACCTTTTATTGCAGAAAGGAAATAATTTGTTTTTATTTTGTAATTCTCTCATTTAATAAAGGATTATTTTTTCTCCTTAGGTCATTCCAACATATGTTGTGAAGTTTTTCACAATTCATTGAACTGTGTCATAAATCCAGCCACTGGGACTTCCAGAGAGCATTTTATATTCACTAAACATTACGGCACTTTACAAAGCATGACAGTCTCCAAAGGCAAAGTTACTTAAGGCCTGGCCCAACACCTGCTAACTTCAGCTAGAGTTGAATCAGCCTCTTAGAGAGAAAGAAAGAGAGCTAGTAATTTGGACCTAGTGCATTAACATATATACTTGCTAGCCTTGGGATTATACCATTTGATACGTATTTCCAGATGCATGCCCTTTGGTAGTTCCGCAATAGACTTCATGTATGAATAGATACGGTGGGCCCAGTCCTACAAACTGTTCCATGCGGATGGGAGAGCCACCTTTGACTTCAGCAAGGATTAGCACAGGCACAGGGCTTTTTGCCTATGACAAACAGCTTGCAGAGCTGAGGCCAATCTTAGTGCTCCCAAGAGGCCTGACAGCCCCACAAGAGCATTGCTAAAAGGAAAAGAAGGACTAAAGGATTTCATGGATTAATTTATCTCTGAGGGGGAAAAAAGAGTGATGGTGTGGAAGGCTGGTAGATAAAAACTTTATTGCTATTAATAAGTTCTTTGCTTGTATTATCATAGTATAAAAAACTCCATTTAAGGATTGGGGTCTCATTGTGCTAAGAAGTGTGTGTGTGTGTGTGTGTGTGTGTGTGTGTGTGTGTTCGATACGGTATCCCAC
>NW_005841870.1:3957802-3965394 GCF_000455745.1 Alligator sinensis
CTGCCTATGCAGGGGGTCGGACTCGATGATCTATTGAGGTCCCTTCCGACCCTAGCATCTATGAATGAATCTATGAAAGAGCTTGAAGATGTCATCGGAGCTCGCCCCTGCGAAACTGGGCAGGAAAATCACACTCCCTTCAGCCATTCAGTACAGGATAGAAAAAATGTACATTGTCTTAGAGAAGTCCAAGTCCAGCATGCCAAAGAGGTCACTGAGAGCAGCAAAGAGTGGCTACAATCAGCAACAGTCCAGGAAGGTATAGAAAAAAGTTTCTTCCACTGCCTTCTTGCAGAAGAGGCAGGCTGCTGATGTCACCAGGTCTACATGGTAGACAAAGGTGCCTGTGGCCAGGGCCCCATGCACCAGCCACCACTGGAGGTTACCAATTCTCTTAATAATGGGTAATTTGTACAAGGTGCATCAGGCTGGACACACTTGATCTGGTGTTGCTACCACTAGGTACTGTCTCCAGGTCATGTCAAGGCCAGTAGTGAGGACATGGTCATGACATACATTGATTGTCCACATGTACACTGTCTTCCCAGACAGGATCTTAAAGCAAATCCCACCACTGTTCTCACTGGGCATGGAGAGGTACAGGAGAGTACTGGGCCCACCACTTTCATTGCTGTCCACAGATAAATAGGCAGCAACATAGGAGTTCTGTCTAGTGAGCTGCTATGAGGAAGGGCTTGTCTCATATAGAGATGGCTCTCCAGGGCAACAAAGCATTTGCAGGGAGGGCAGCTTTCACTTCAGCCAAGAGGTGCAAAGCAAAGCAGACAGAATGCAGGACCAGCTGGTCAGCCAGGGCTTTTATGAAGAGCCAGGCAAATTGGTTTGAGTTGAGGAGGTATACCTCTTGATGGTATGCAACCAGACCAGGGAAGTGATGAGCCTTCCAGAGGCTCAGCTCAGTGCCTTCTGCTGCAAAGCCAGGTTATGGACCAGGGGCTCCTGCAGCAGCTCTGGAAATTACAGGCACCTGTCCTAGGGCCTCAGTCAGGAGGCCCACCAGGCCCAGAAAAGGCTGTGGTAGAAAGGCACTCAGCTCAGGTGATCAGGGCCCAAGAAGAAAAATTCCTGATCAAGGTTGAGGTCCCCCACCCAACACAGGAAGGTGAAAGCTACCCATTGCTGGGGAAAGGGTACAGCAGCAAAGAGGAGGCACTGAAGGGATTGCAGGAAGAAGACAGTCACCCTGATCACAGGCCCTGATCCTCCTCTTTGTTGAACACATAAAGGATGGCTGCTGGAGCATGTGTTGCCCATTTCAGAAGAAGTAAAAAAGGAGCTTCTAGAGCCTTTTGAACAGGGTCATTGATGGGTCTACTGATGATGCCTGCACCACAAAGTAGCCATTTACAGGTTGTTGATGCTCTGGTAGAAGAGGTTGGGCAGGTACCATCACCACCTTTGTAGTGACACTTCAACCTTCTCACTGAGGCCTTTCTGGTTCTTTGCTAGATAGACCAGAGGGCCCAGGATAATACCAAGGTCTTTGAAGCAATTGCAGCACCAGGACAGGGTCCAGGCAGATCTGGGGGCTGTGTGTTGGCCCAGGTGCCTAGCAGAAATGTGTTTCTTTTGGCCTAGTCGATACAGGTTGAGGAGGCATGCACATAGGTGTGCTAACACTCAATCAGGGACTGGACATCACCTTTACTGCTCATAAAAACAGTCATGTCATTGACATATGCTGTCACCTTAACTAGGGGGCCAGGGAGAACCAGCCTTTCAGGGCTCCCCTGAAGCATGTGGAGCAGTCATTCAATAGTTAGGGCATAGATCATTCCAGAGAGGGGGCAACCCTGCAAATGCCCCTGCATGTTGGGAGCCTGCATAGCACTTCATCTCCAGGAGGGAAATCGCAGTTCTCAAGGCCACCCAGGTCTGCCAGGGGTATGTAAAATAGTCCCCAAACTTGGCATCCTGAGGAGGCTAATACCGAGGCACCAGTAGCCTGCTTGGCTGAGAGTCAAGTTAGGAAAGCCCATTTCACACCAGACCAGGCCATGGTCTGAAAGTCCTGATGGAGTACTATGACTGCAGCAAAACAGCGGTGTTTGATGATGTAGAAGTAATCCAGACAAGCCATGAAGAGCCCGTTAACACTTTCCTTCACCCAAGTATACTGTCTTATACTAAGATGGAGGTGTCACCACATGTCAGATAGGCTTGCCACCTGCTGGGTGGTCTGCAGTTGTTAAGTAGTAGCACATGATCGGAGGTAATTTCCTCAGCAACCAATTAAACCAGTTTCTGTTTCTGTGAGAGGAACATGACAATGCCTGGGGTGGAGATGGTACCATGGTGGAGGAGGGCTCTTCTCCTCAAGGTAGTGTGCCAGTCTGCCTCATCATTCCTGTCTGCATGTGTCTCTTGCAACAAAGTGAAGTCTAGCCATTTCTATTTGGGAGCTCCAAGAGAGCTTGCACTTATCTTGAGTGAGCCAACAGTAAAGATTAGCACTGTGAGAGGTTAGAGAAGATGACATCAAAGGCAGAGAAAAGATGGAGAAAGAAAGAAGGGCTATGCATCATCTAGGATAGCCCATAAAGTTGCCCCTGGTAATCATCAAGGGGCTTGTTCTTTGCTAACAAGCTGCTCTGTCAAGCTGCTCCCTAGGTTTTCATTAGAAAGAGAGAAAAAGCAGATCCTCCATCCCCAGAGAGCTTATATTTGAGAATATATGATGAGAGGCAGTAGGCAGAAATAACAGACAGATCAGAGGAACCCCAGGTAACAACACTGAGATGTTAATCTATTTTGATCTGAAATTCATAGGAAAGTCCAAGGCTGCCACTGCTGCTGCTTCTGTTAGTAGCCCTTATAATGAATTTTACAAAAGAACTTAGTATCATTATCCACATTTTACTGGTGGGGAAACTAACGTATAAGGAGGTGAGATGATGGGCCCATGGTCATCTGGCCATCCGATGGCAATAAGTCTCCTCAGACACAAACCAGTTACTCTGTGTATTAGATGCAGGGTGCTCAACCCCTTGGCCTGCAGGCCAAATCCAGCCAATGGAGCCATGACATCTGATTCATAGCCATTTTACCTGTAAATCCTCTCATTCAGAGGAAGGTAATCTGACTGCTACCTCCTGATTCTCCTTTCCACAAAACGTGAACCTTCCTACCATTTCCATTTTTCCAATTTCCAGGACCTACTTTCTAGCTTTTCCTGTCTCTTCTCATAACAAACGTCCTGCCCCACAAGCTCCTTTCTCTGTTGCCCCTAGTTAAAAGGAGACCCCATCAGTCATTTCCACTGTCTAGTATCTACTAGGAATGTTGCATCCCCTTGGTTGCTTCTACTTCCACCCCCATAGGCCTGCCATGCACTCCTCTTGTTTCCCTACCATTCTGCTACAGGAGAGCAGAAGCTACTAGCTATCTTTTTTCCCTCCAACACTAAAGTTATTTATACAACAAACTTTCAGTCAAGGGTTTCCTTGGCAACACACATGCCTTCCTGTTATCTCTTTTACAGGCAGTCTTGAATTGTCCTTTAGCAGCTTAAAGGCAGCAATTTAACACAGCTGGTGGCACAATAATACTCCAGCTTTAAGCATGTGTTTCCTACCCTAGCTTTAGTTCAAACAGTGATTACTCATCTTTCATTCATCAGGTCTAACAATTAAGTAAAAGTTAAATATTGTAGTAAGGATGGAGGTAAACAGATGATGCAAAAGAAACAGCAGCTCCATACTACAAACTAATCAGTTGAAGCACGGTGTTAACTGACATGCCATAGTTTCTACGTGTCCTAAATGAAAGGAGATGCTGTGGTAATTCTGGTATTACAGTGGCGTAACTGGTTTTGTTGACCTTGTTATGCGTCCTCTCTAGCCCTTGAAGGTTTTTTTTATTTGTTCCTTCATTACTACTCATGTTCATAGTCATGGCATACATGCATACATAAAGCTCTGCCAGACCCTCGTGGCAGTATAAATGCCAGGTTCCAATTTGGGGGGTGGGGGAAGAGTTTGTCTCAAGCCCTCATCCAGAAACCTGGAAAAACCAACCTTTCCTGGGGTTCATAGTAGTTCATAGTTGGTAGGGTTGAAAGGAACCTGAGCAGATCATCAAGTCCGACCCCCTGCCATGGGCAGGAAAGAATGCTGGGGTCAAATGACCGTGGCGAGGTGTCTATCTAGCCTCCTTTTGAAGACCCCCAGGGTAGGAGCGAGCACCACTTCCCTTGGAAGTAGGTTCCAGATCCTAGCCGCCCTGACTGTGAACTAGTGCTTCCTGATGTCTAGCCTGAACCTACTCTCAGTCAACTTACGGCCATTATTCCTAGTTACTTCTGGTAGTGCTCAGGGGAACAGGGACTCTCCCGTTCCCTGGTGGTCCCTCCGGTAAGTTTATAGATGGCCACCAGATCCCCTCAGCCTTCTCTTGTGGAGGCTGAACAGGTTCAGGTCCTGTAGCCTCTCCTCCTAGGGCCTTCTCTGCTGCCCCTTGACCATGTGAGTGGCCCTCCTCTGGACCCTCTCGATGCTGTCCACATCTCTCCTCAAGTGTGGCACCCAGAACTGGATGCAGTACTCCAACTGCAGCCTGACCAATGTCGCATAGAGGGGGAGGATCACCTCCTTGTCCCCGCTTGTGATGCATCTGTGGATGCATGACAAGGTGCGGTTAGCCTTACTGACCGCGTCCTCTCATTGGTGGCCAATGTTCATCTTGGAATCAATATTGACTCCAAGATCATTTTCTGCCTCTGTGCTGACAAGTTCCTCAGCCTGTAGTTATGCTGCTGGTTCTTCCTCCCTAGGTGCAGTACCTTGCACTTGTCAGTATTGAATCCCATCCTATTCTCATCTGCCCACCCCTCTAACCTGTCCAGATCTAGTTATAGCCGATCCCTCCCTTCTAGCGTGCCCATCTCTCCCCACATCTTATTGTCATCTGCGAATTTGAACAAGGTGCTTTTCAACCCCTCATCCAAATAGATGATGAAGATGTTAAACAGTGCAGGCCTGGGGACCGAGCCCTGGGGGGACCCCACTGCCTACGTCCCACCATGTAAAAAATGACCCATCCACCACCACTCTCCGGCTGTGGCCCTCCAGCCAATTTGCAACCCATCTGACTGTGTAGGTATTGACGCCACAGTCGCCTAATTTTTTAATGAAAATGGGGTGAGAGACAGTGTCAAAGGCCTTCCTAAAGTCCAGAAAGTCTACGTCCACTGCAACACCTGCATCTAAGGATTTTGTGACCTGGTTGTAGAATGCAACCAGGTTGGTCTGACAGGACCTGCCCCTAATGAACCCATGTTGATTGCCCCTAAGCATAATCTCCCCTGCTGGTCCCTCTCAGGTGTGTTCCTTGATAATTTTCTCAAAGAGCTTCCTCAGGACCGAGGTAAGACTAATGGGCCTATAGTTACCCGGATCCTCCTTCCTCCCTTTTTTGAAAATGGGGACCACATTGGCCCTTTTCCAGTCCTCTGGCAGCTGGCCAGAGCTCCACAAGTGCTCGTAAAGCCATGCCAGGAGTCCTGCATTGACCTCTGCCAATTCCCTCAGCACCCTAGGATGGAGATCATCTGGACCTGCTGACTTGAACGTGTCCAGCCCCACCAGAAGTTCCCTGATTAGGTCTTCACTGACCCTAGGCCTGGCAATGCCTCTCCTGAGTCTGTCCAGAATCCCAGTGTGGGGGGATGTCTCGGTCCCTGCTCAGAAAAATGGAGGCAAAGAATTTGTTAAAGAGGCCAGGGGTTTTGAAAGAATAAATTCCCCACACACAAGCAACCAGAGTATAGTAAAAGCTCTGTTACCTGGCATCCCCCGGGAATGGGGGATGCCGGATAACAAAATATGCCGGTTAATTTAGTGGCCCCAGCCGCCGCTTCTCACACCGCATCTGGGGCGTCCCTCCGCCCCTCCCACGGCGGGCCCCACGGCACATGGAGGTGGGTCCCACACAGCCCCACACAGCCTGTTATGCCCCCAGGCCGTGGGGGCTCAGAAGCACCAGTTGCTTTGCCCCAAGCAATGGGGGGGCTCAGAGAAACTGGAAGTGCCACGGTGGGCACTTTCAGTTTCACTTTATGTTACAAGCCAGCATGCTGGTTAGTGGAGCATGCCGGCTTGTAAGATGCTGGATAGCAGAATTTTTACTGTATAAAGATTTACTAAGAGAATGAAAATAATGAAAGCTTATTAAACCCAACTCTAAAGCATCCCAACTATTCAAAGCCCCCAAATATCAAATAGCCCAAATATCAATCACCCCAAATGTTTAACACCCCAAAATATCAAACATCTCTAGGTTTATTGCTTTAAAACTTCCCAACCTGTGGAGGTCTTTGTCACTCCTTGGAGCTGCTGTTCATAGTTGCCATTGCTCTGAGTTGGCACTGAGGTGTACCATCTGCTGCCATTTGGGGTTTCTACTGCCTCACAGGTTCACCACTTGGGGTCACCACCATTTGGAGCTGCTGCCACTTGGGAAGGGTCACTTGGGATCACCTTTACTTGGAGTCACTGCCACAGCTCTGTAAGGCTTTTACCAGATGTTCATGTAAAGGCACAATAAGATGTGTTGCACAATCCACACAATCTAATGCTTGACCCCACAATCACACCTTCTGCCATGTGACATGTGCATGGCAGGAGGCATGATTGTGGGATCAAGCATCAGATCCCATCATGCCTTATTGCCAGTGCAGGGGGAGCCTGAGATCATGAGCCCAAGCATCCCCTGCACCAGCAAGCACCAAGCTGCCATGGCTGGGCCCCCCCTCAGCTGATCCTCATGGTGCACCCCCACAGCTAGGAGCCCAGAAGTTCATTCTGGCTACACGTTCAATTAATGATGTGATAGGAACCAGCCACTAAATTTTTACACATTTTTTGTGTAATAACTTTGTGGCTTGTTTCTTGTTTGAGGATGACATTAATTGCTTTAAAATGTGGCTGGGTTACAACTTAAGAGGTGATTAACTGGTTAAACATGCCATAAGTGTAACATATGGCAGGAGCCTAAAAGCTACTTGGATCTTCACCACCCCTTGGAGTTGCTGCTGCTCCAGGTAACCTCTGAAATGCACCATCAGCTGCAGTTCTCAGTCTCTGCTGCTGCCCTGAATTGCTGCTGCTCCACCGCTAAGGGGCAGCACTGAGGCACAATGCTTACCATTGCCCTGCCACTCCATTCTTGGTCTCATCAGTAAGATAGCTTCATCTGGCTTTGTCTAAAGAAGATTTACCAGGGCTGGTGGTGCAGCCAGTCTGCAGCTGCAGCAGCTGTTATTTCTTTGCCCCCACCCAAGTCAGAGTCCAGTGCTGCTGCCCTGGTCACCCGTCCAGAGCTCACTACTGAGATTTTAGCCCCTGGAATTGAGCGGTGTCTTGCTCGCTAAAACTAACTACACTATTTGCAGAGTCAAGCACTACTCAGCATGAATGAGACAATGGAATCTGTCCAAAATATTTTTTCCTCAGTATTTCCTCATCTCTATTCCATAATGTTTGTCCATTCCTTAAGAACGTCAGGTAAAAGGTGTCTTATATTTACTATAAAAATGGATTTTACTTTTTATATAGGTCCACAGGATGGTTTGG
>NW_005841870.1:3965425-3966732 GCF_000455745.1 Alligator sinensis
GGAAAGAGTCATTGCCCCATTGCCCTTTGATTTTTAGGTTTGGTAGAATCCAGGCTTTTTGTCTTATCCCCTGTCCCTGAACAGAATCAGACTAGCAATGCTGTCTCCATCAAGTATAATGTGATGCAAATATCAGTCCACTGGGTGTGAAGGACACCATTTAATATTGCCAATGAGTCAAATAGTAATAGAGTTCAAAATAATACCACAAAGGATAAAAGTAACACCTTTCCCTTTCCTCAAAAGCTTTCAGTTTATAATCCCTTGCTCAAAGACAGAGGCAGAGCCAGCCTTAGGGAAAATGGGTAAGCTTGTATTTTGGCAGCCCCTTCCCTCCTCACACCCCCGCACACCATTTCAAAAATAAAGCTGTAATCTCTAAAGTTTTTTTTATAATTTACTTAAAAAAATACAAGAGGAAATGGCACAAAATTCAATTCAATTACATTCAGTTTTATTCAAATAATAAATTATATATCATAAAATGTAACATTATAGCTGTGACAAATAAACTAAGCATTAAATTAAACAGTAAACTAATAAATAGCAATAACAAATAAAAAAACTTTGTTCACCAAGATTACAAGACTCAGAAGACAGACAACTCTGCATGCCTTTGCTGCTGCAATCTCTGATATTTGTTGTGATGGGTCTATATTTTGATCCACACCATTCTAAACAGACAGGACGGTCAGCAAAGATAGCCTGCCATCTCCCAAGGTGGATCACAAATATGTTTTTATCCACTTTGGCTTTGAAAAGCTCCATTTGCTCCTCACCACCAATATGATCCTGGTTAACAGGATCCTGATTGCTATCCATTTGTTTGGGAAGTTGCCATGAAGTTCATTGTTGTAAATAAATTATAGAGCTTCTTGAGGAGCACTACAGGCCATTGAAAGTAGACTTTGGAGATAGCCAAGCTCTACAGAGATGTTGACACCATTAATGTCAGAGCTTTCTCCATATGTCAACGCACAATGAAAGTCCTTACAGTGCTTCTTCCAAGTTTCTCTGTCAGGGAGTAACATTATGTTATACTGAAAGCTCCAAAGGTTCACATGTTTATTCACTTGCTGAAACCATTCTTCCATGGACACTCTCACCGCACCTATAATTGCTTGTTGAAAAATTCAAGTTTCAACGTGACTTCTGGATTGTTAACTGTTTCATCTTCACATTCGTAGCTGTGGGGAAAAAAGTGTAGCTGAATTGACACTTTTTACAACGAATGCATGGGGCTGGTGTAAACACTAAATCAACAATTATCTTTGTTTTATCTTTTGCTCTGCTTCAACCCACGTTCA
>NW_005841870.1:3966763-3982596 GCF_000455745.1 Alligator sinensis
GCAGGAATTGAAATGACTAGGCAACTTTTCACGGCACACAAGAATCTTAGATGTGTTTCCAATTATACAACTCCTCCAAAACTAAGGATGATTTTAGATTCAAGTCAATAAGCTTGCAACAGAAACAGAAAACCTTGTCAATGGACTCTGAGTAAACTAGTCAGCACCATTCAGAACTTTGCTGTTTTCAAGGTTTCTCTATAAACACATCATAGAAAAAATGGCAATTCTTCTCACCCAGAGATAAAACTATGTCCTTTACTTCTGGTGGACTGCTGGTCACTAGATCTTGAATTTGGAGTGTTAGGTTGGGCCAAAAACAAGATCAGAAATGGCATTGCCAATTCCTATAATGGGAATCATTTAATCTCTGTCACTAGTAACATCATCATTATTCTGGTCCGGATGAAGAATTTCTCTTTCATTTGGGTCTCTTTGTCTTGTGATGATTCTTGGAAGTTGAATTTTGGATCATCTATGCATTTTTCATCTGACGTCTCTGCTGTGACCATCTCAGTACTACTACACAAGTTATTATTAACAGATTTCAAGTATTTTTTCATCATGTCCACATCAGTCATCAACTGAGCTTCTTGTTTCCTGTTCTGCGCTTCGGAGATCCTCTTCTTAGGTATTTGTGACATTTTGTTTCCTTCCAAGTTTCATGGCCAGTGAAAATCAAAATGAGCATCCCAGCACACCCTTGTACATGCTTGCAAGGGTCACAGCTGATGAAAATTAAAACAAATGTCCAGGCTCTGGCTCTGCTCCTGCCACCTCAGAGCAGCCATCCTCTCCCCTGGGAGGTGCAGTTCTGGCATGTGTTACTATTCAGATTATTCAGACCGCTAATGGAATTAATGGACAATTAATGCCCCATTTTTCTTAACTTACATATATTAACAATCATCTCCCTTAGCTCCTTTAACTTCCCGAACTGCACCATGCCACCCCACCCCCGTTCCTACCTGCAAAGCTGCACCACACTGCCAACATCCCCCTGACCAGGGCACCTTGGGCAGTCACCCACACTGCCCACCCTAATGCTGGCTCTGGGCAGAGGTACAGGGAAGATTATTGATGGCAACTAAAAAGCCCTTGAGCTAAACTGCCTCTAAACCCACAGAAAGTCCAAAGTCCAATCTTTTGAGTTAAATGTCTGTTTTCCATTAGCAGATGCACGTTGGGCTATTTTTCCCCTTGGGATGACAAATCTGTGAGGTGATTGGGTCACCTGCTAGTGGAATCAAATGCTCATTTATTGGCAACAGATGTGCTGATCTGCACTGCATGGGTGGGGGCACTAACAACCAGCAGGCAGGCTTTTCACTGGGGAGAAAGGAGATAAAGCCAAGAGCTGAATGCTAATAGAAATCTGGAGTAATGCTTTAAGAATGTGGAGTCTCATGGCAGTCAGGTGAAAACTCTCTTGAGCTGTTTAGGTTCACAGAGTCCCAGCTAAAAGTTTTCTTACCTTTCAATAAGCAACATATGGATTATTTGGTAGTAAATCTGTAATTCATAGCCATTGTTTTGGTGAGGGCTTCTGCGTTAGGCAAGATTGGGCCCATTGTGTTATGAAGACCTATTGTGATGTCTGATATTTCTTTTGCCTCATTCCCCGGCACACACTAAGCCTCTTACAAATATTTCGACAATCACTTCTGCTGTTATTCTGGAAGTAACACTCTCCTCCAGTAAACTAAAGTCATTTGAGGGGATGTTGGGGACCAAGAATATATAAGGAAGGTGATATAACCACTGTAGGCCCTATCTAAAATCAGCCAGAGTTTTGCTACTATCTAGAATCAGGGACTAAGGAAGGGATTGGCAGATGCATCGTCCTTCAGCCATCACTACTAGCTGTTTTGGTGCATGGTATAATTTCATGAAAGACCTGCAAAAGTCAGAGAACACTAAGAGAAGACAATAATCGTCCTAGTTTGTATTGGTATTTTTTTTATTCACTTGGAAAGCTTTAGTCAGACCTTTCCTAAAACAGAAACAATTCACAAATATGCATTCAAAAGTATGTAATAGACAATTGAAGAAATGACATAGGGCTCAAAGTAGTGTGGCACTTCAGTGCTAGTGATTTTGTTGTGTTCAGCACTGGACACTGCACACAATTTTAACTTAAATCCTGCCTTGAGGATCTCAAAATTTAACATTAATGGGGTGTGCAATGGTCCGTGCATGTAGGGCTACTGCAGGATCGGGCCTAAGATATAGCTGTGTAAAAGTTGAACCAGTTGGGAGGTTGATTTAGTGCTTCCTTCTTAAATTGCAAATGCAAAGTTAGGGTCACTTATTCTCTAAGGTGCAAAGTCCACTTGCATGTTGAAGACAATGTGGAAGAAAATACAGAGGCTATGGGCAGGTGTTCAACTGCTGTACTGGAAAATGTGGCAAGAATGTGGATAGAGAATTACAAATTCACCTCAAAGGCAGGCTCTCCGACAAGGGGGAGATAGAAGGCTAGCCCTTGGGTCCTCCTGTCTGCAGGGTAGCCCAATCATTGACAGCCTGCTCTCTCCCTTGCAAGGTAAGGGAGACCCTGTCAATGATCAGCTGGCAACTGCTGAAAAGCAACAGCTGCCAAAGACACCCCCCTGCCCTGTTCTCCTTTGGACTCCCTGACAGGTCACCATTGAATGAGCTATCAGGGATCCAGCTGCTCCCCCTTCCTCTCTTCCCTCCCTTCCCCCATGGAAGAGGCAAGGGAGAGCAGAGGGCTGTAGAATGCTAGGATTCTAGGGTGGAAATCTAGGTGGAATAATAGGTTTCTTTGCTCTCTGACAAAGTTGTGGGGTTTTTTAAAAGTGTGAACAGTTTGTGGTAGAATCACCTTCCCCACCCCCCACCCCCCTACAAACTTCTTGAATGCCTATACACTCACTTTTTGTGCCAAGAAAAGGGCATGGATATATTTCCTAACACAAATATGACATCTGTCTCTGGCCAGAGATGTTAACAAGAGAAGGAAATGAAAAGGATGCTGAGGCTTTTTTGGCACTGATACTAACGTGTCATCACCCTTCTTCTTGCATCTTCCTTTCCTTAAAGCAAAATAACAAATGTGGTGGGTTTCTCATTTTAAAAACCTAAATGGAGATGTGGCATTTGTAGTGTTTCCAGAAAGCAAGTAGGCATAGTTAGTCCTATACCCGCTGCTCAAGGATAACCTTGCTTAGTTTACCCCATAGTGAAACTGTAGTTGTCTTGTCCTCTCTAGGATTGTAGAGCAGAATAACTAATGCAAAAAAAAAAGCCCCACTTTTTTGTCAGTAAATACATTGCTTGAGATTGCCATTATTAAGATATTAGGATGGCTTAGGGGTGAATGCTAATGCACATTTATGGTGTGTTCCCAGCGTGTGATGTACTTATGTTGTGTGAAGGTAAATGATACTTACCCATCTTTGCAAGTGGATGAAAGCTCTGCGAATGAAAAAGTGCTATATGTAAGTGCTAATTATTAGTATTTATTCAGTTAAGATACTAATCTAGTAAAGCAAAGTCCTTTCAGAATTCTCATTAGAGGGATAAGATGAAATTATGTCCTTATGAACAACTTCTGTGTGGTCTCAATTACTGTGATTAGTACATAAATCACACATTGGAAGCTGTTCTAGAAATAACCAAAAGAGATAATATTTCTTACCAGTTCTTTGGAGTGGTGCATTTATTTCTCATTATAAAACTCTTATGGTAAACATCCTCTCTCCCTCCTTCTCTTACTCTTAGTATTGCTCTTAAATTTGTTAATTCCCACAGAGACTTTAGCATCCTTAACCTTCATTGGACTTTAGCATCCTTAACCTCCATTCCTCACCAAGGAAGGTGAGGGTTTCTGCACTAGACAAGATTGGGCCAATTGTGTTGTGAAGACCTACTGTGATGTCTGGTATTGCTTTTGCCCCTTTCCCCCTATACACACACAGCCTCTTACAAATATTTTGACAATCAGTTCTGCTGTTATGCTGGAAATATCATGCCCCTCCACTAAGCTAAAGCAATATGGCCTGATTTCTGCTTCCCAATAACTGTGGAATATGAAATGTTGCAAGAAAATGAAGTGCCCAATTTCATCATAGGCAGACAAGGTTCTTTGGGTAAATCTGATATATTTTATTAGACCAACTGAAATAGTTGGAAAAAAATCTTCTTTGCAAGCTTTCGGGTACAAACACCCTTTTTCAGGCTGAGGAAGCATCTGCAGTTGGTTTGTGCTTTTCCTGGATGAAATAGAAAAAAAGGCAGAAGCTAATATGTGTGTGAGAAAACCAGTCAGTGAAGCAGTCAAGGAGTGAAAGACAGGTGTGTGTGCTGGGGGAGGAATGTAGACCTGGTGATAAGAATATTGCTGGTAAATAGTAGAGAGGTTACCTGGGGTGTCAGATGTTAGGCAGGTTATAGTGTGACATAAATCCAATGTCTATGTGTAGTCCATGATTTTTTGTATCCAGTAGGTAGATGAAGTGAAGCTCGTAGGCTCATCTGTGAAAGGTGTTTTGTAAACTCCCTTTAAGGATTAGAACTGAGGGATTGAAAACAGAGTGGTTTTCTTGTGTGCATTCATTCTAGTGCACAGTTGTTGTTTGGTTTCTCCTACATATTTTCCATCACAGCATTTGGAGCATTTGGTGCACATTTCTGGAGTTTCAGGTATAAGATCCAGGAATGTTGATGGTTCTGTTGTAGGGTGTAGTTTTTGTGGGGGGTAGTGGAGATGTGTTGGCAGGTTTTACATTTCTTGTCACAGCATGGTCTGGATCCATTCGGTGCATTTTGGGCTGTAGGAAGTTTGTTTATTGTAATGAGGTTAGTGAGGTTTGGTGCTTTTTTAAAGTCTAGGATGGGCATTTCTGGGAAGATCTTTTTAAGAATTGGGTCTTCTTCTAGTATGGGTTTCAATTATTTGAGAATTTTCCATACAGGTTCCAGGGAGGGATGATATGTCATAATTAGTGGTGTGCAATTCATGGGGATTATAGTTCATCATATAAACTCAATCTATATTTGTAGCCCATCTGTGTATAGTCTAAATAGAGAGAGTATGGTGGGGGAAAGGTCTTAACTGAAATTTCAAAATGGAAGCAAATGCACTTGATACTGTTTTACCAGCACTAATGGTAGTGTAAGCAGAGACCAGCTGGCTGCATGAAAATGCAGAGCGTCACTGACAAAGCTGATCTTTCCAGGTTTATCTGTGAAGAAGATTGCTCTGCCACTGCAAATTCATATACTGCTCTTCCAGCACTGTATAGAGAAGCCTTAACTGTGCAGGAATGTCAAATCTTCCTTTGCCAAGCTCTAAGTACAGCAGAGAGAACCTCTCTCTAAAAAGTCTAGCTTTGTGGCCAAGACACTAGGAGAGAATTCTAGAGTTCGATATCAGTCTTTAATGTAGGTTTCCTGTGTCATTTGTCCAAGGTTTAATTTCTATGGCTTTGTTTCTGTTAAATAGAGATACTACTCCTTTCTAAAGCATTTTGATTTAAAAAAATGACAGAGCTAGGTTGTATTGCTATAATCCCAACAGGATGGAATCCCTGATCTTGGCTGGAGTCCTAGTGCTACCATAGTATAGATAGCACTAACCCTTGATCATCAGTAGGAATGCATCTCTCCCAGCTAGGCAATACTGAAAAATAACCATTTGGGGATTTTACCTGAGGCAAAGGTAAAGTATATGGATCTTCTTCATTTTAACCATCCACATTTGTCACCTGCACTTATTTTCCAGAAAGAAAAGCCAGAAATGGCTAGTCTTTACAATTTTAAAATATGTAATTGTGAGTCACGGGTACACTTTGTGTGGTGGAATTTAAAAACAAACACCATTGTACCAGTTAGAAGTTGGTCCCTCACATACTATATCAAGCCCTGAGGCATAAACTGTCAGCTATCAAAGGAGTGGTTTAGAAATCAATACACCTTTTCATTCAAAGGGCCAGGCACGTGCTTTTTCTAGCATCTTGTCAGCAGATTGTGAGTGTAAATAGTTCTGAAGCACAAAAACGTGCAATAATCATCTAGCAAATAAGCACCATGGTAGCAGGTGGAGTAATGAGCAGTGTCCACCGATATGCCGCCCAGAGACAAAAAACTAGCTCAAAAGCACATTTCAAGAACTTAGTTATATTAGACCAGCTGCAGCTTGAAAATAGGGGGCTGGGGAGCTAAAGTTCCTGCAACTTTTTCTCTTAACACCAAATCCTGTCTGAATTGTGAAAAATATCCACTTGTTCTTGACAATCAAAGTGAATATAAGGTTTCCATGAGACACAGGAAAATGAAATTAAATTAGTATAATAAATTAGCCTGTCTTGCACATGTGTTTGATGAATATATGATCCTATTTTATCTTAGGGGAAAGGAAAATAACATTTATTCAAATAAACCTTAGTGGATTTTAAGGAATGCCAAGTTGGGTTATTATAAAAAGAGCTCCTTACAGTAGGCTTTCTGATATCTGAACTGTTTCCCCACTCTGTTAAACAAATATATTACAAGCACAGGGCCAGGACGTAACACCCTAACTTGCATTCAACAAACTGTCTACCTTCCTGCACTGTGACAATATGTGGAGTGAGATACTATTCAACATGGCTTAGGGTGTTACAGTCTGGCCCAGTAATCTCAAATTTAGTCTAGAATGTTTTGGCATGCCTATTAGTATGTTGTTACCAAATACAGCTGTGGTAGCCATGTTAGCTCAGCATTTCACCTGGAGTATTTAGCCCTGCCAATATGGTGAGACTGCTTCTGGTACCTGGACCCAGCACTACATTGCACTATGAGGCCATAACCCTAAAGAGAAAAATAAGAACATTTTTTGTAATACCAAACAGATAAGGAAGTTCTTTCAGTGGAAATCATGATTGTTTTACAGGTCATTTTTAAGGGCCCTTCAAACATGAATGGAAGAATGTATCCTGCTAGTGAGCAGCCATTTCTTCTTTAAAAATGAGTTTTCTCCTTTTCTTATACTGCTTTGTTGTTCTTTTTTGATGTAGAGTGTTGAAATACGAACTTGTCTTCTGTGAGTTATAGGCATGGAGGGGTTTTTTTCCTTGTGGGAAGCATGCTCAGTCATGATGATTAATTTTTCATTGATTCAGTAAAATGGCTTGGTCTCCAGCATTTCTTCTGGGTGGGGGGGGGTTGTTTTGTTTTGTTTTTTGTGTATTTACTTTCCCCCCTGAAAGATCCTGACAACAGAAATCACTTTTCTATTTCTCAAGAAGAAAAGACTTAAGAGGGGCAGTGGCTATACAAGCTTGTCACATGTATAAATTGTGTGCTTAGAAGGGCTAACTTTAAAAGAGGGACTGTAGATCATGCTGCACACCTGTTCCAATTCTTGGCTCTTTAACAGAGAATGCCAACAAAAGCACAACTTAATTCCAGTTGTAGAAGCAGTTTCCTGATGGTGATGCCTATCAATTAAGAGATGCCCTCAAAACACCAAAATCATTTAACTGAACAGTTACTGTGAGGCAACGAATATTTAGTCATTGTTCATCTTGAATGGATTTGAACTGAACTACTGAGGCCCAAGAGTCCTCCATCGGGTCCCCTTAGATGAATACTCCAAGCATTCTTATTTATTTTTAACTTTGAAAGGGTTTTGAATTTTCTATTTCTTTTGTAAGAGTCATACAAAAGTTGTGCATAGAAAACCAAAGGTCAGTTACAAAGTGTATCAAGAGCAAAATGTGAGCATGTAAATGAGGTGAAGCAGGAAGTAATAATATAGATAAGCTTGCACACAACCCAAAATTCATTAGAAGATGGGAGGGAAAAAAACCTGTTTCCAGAATATCTGTTCCCGTTCCATCTGAGTTCCTATTTTACATCTTTTTTTTCATTAAATGGCAGCTGTGGTGGGTTTTAGAAAAACAAAAATTTAATATCAAATCGTGAAGGATGTAATAGGTCATAGAAGTTCTGTGGCAATCAGTGAGGGAGAAACTGAAATGTAGTGAGAGGAATAATGACTTCCTCTGACACGATCATCCCAAAACAGAGAAAGGAACAGCAGAGGATCAGAAAGGCACTAATAAGAATAACTCCCTGACCTGTACATTAAACTTGCACTCTCGAGTCATCACGTGATTCTATTATCTGCTGACTCATGTTTTTGCCTCTTCCTTGGCCCCGTCTCTCAACCAGTCCCTGTGGTACTATCTCCTCCTATTGTTCTCATCTTAATTTAAATTATAAACTTATTCAGAGCTGAGTCTCAATCTTGAGTGTAATGGTTATTAGGGTCTCAAGGGGTTGCCTGCACCCTCCAAAACAGGCAATTTTCCTCCCCTCCACCCACTTCTATCCCCAGACCCTTCTTCAACACTTTCTTGCAGACCTTGGTTTTAATTTTAGATTTGATGTTATACTTGATTGCACTTTAACTTGGTTTTAATTGTTTTATTGTACTTTACATATTTTCATCAAAAATAACTGTATATGCAGAAGCTAGAGCTTGAAATCCCACAGATGGCTACCTCACTCAAATATTCAGCTAATTTTTAACTTCTGAATACATGGTAATAGACCTAAGAAAGAGGATTTAATTTCCCATGGTATTCCAGGGCACCATAGGTTGTTAATAATTCCTACACAGTACCCACACATGTCTGTGCAGTACTTCAGATTTATTAGATTGTTAAAAATATTATTAGAGTCTGTTTCACGTTTCCTATTCTCCTTAGCATCACAATATCTAAATACCGAATGCATAATTTAGAATAACCATATCTCAAAAATCCACCAAAGTCTAACATCTGATTGGGCTAGCATGGGTAAGGCACACCAGTTTCTGTAGCATATGACACACGAGGGAGTGATGTGGCCAACATGACAACCAACTATCTTAGACTCCCTAGCCCACATGACCAGGTGCCCATTTGCAGTTTGTCAATTGGGAACAGGTTAAGTTAGTAGCTGCTCTGGTTGTTAGCTTTTTCATACAGATCTGTTCACAATGTTTGCAAGAGTAGGAAGTATCATTATCACCACTGAGATCCTGAAAGCTTTGTCAGTGGAAGGCTTCAGCACATTGTGCTCCAAATTTGTTACCTTTTTCATTGTTATCACTTGCTCTTTTCTACTTCTCAAATTATTTGTGATCCTTGTACATACATGTGCCTCTGAACATTAAAGAATAGGACCTTGTCATCCTTAAGTTCCCCAAATCCTTTAAAATTAACATATTTTCTCTCTGATCCAGTTTTTATGTGGTTAGTTACATTTTTTACTTCACTGACATTGAGCCAGACTTAAATGTACAAGGAACTGAACTATTGCAGTGCAATTATTTTTTTTAAAGTCATTTTCAAGCAACTATAGCTCTACTCTGTCCTGAGCACAGAAAACAACTTTCAGATCACTGATATGCACACATGCTCCTAGCTTCCTCATGGAAGCTTGGTCATTTACTTTATATAATGATCTAGACGTTTCTGGAAAACATGCTGTCTACTGAGCTCCTGTAGCTGATAGAGAAGATTTTAGTTAGAACTAATTTTGTGTTGTCAATAACTTTGGCACAATCTTCCTTAGGTCTATATTTCAACTGAGCTTGATGGGACTATTTGGCTAAGTACAGACATTCAAAAAGTCTGAGCCTGAATCAATTAAATCTTTGCAGGTTAGTCTAACGTGCGTAGATTGAACTAACAAGCAAGTGAATAGACATTCACTTTTGACTCCAGAAATGCAGCCATATGCCTGCAGTGGCTCAGGCTAGAAGTGGGGGGGCACTAGGCCAAGCCCTCCCTTTCCCTCGGCAGTGGCCTGAAGGCTGGAGGAAAGCTGAGCTGGGGTGGGGGAGCCTGGTCAGGCCCTGGCAGGCTGAACATGATTGGGGAGAGGTTTAAACCCCCAACCTGCTCTGCAGGGGCCCCAACCAGGGTCTGCCTGGAAGGGGAGGGGGCAAGCAGCCCTTGCCGGGCTTTTGGGTGGGTGGGGGCAGGGAGCATGGCAAGGCTTCAGGCCAGGCTGGCCCAAGCCAATTTCACAGCTCCCACAACCCCAGCCCAAGCCACAGTGAGCTAGGAAGGGCCCTGCCCCCACATCCCAGCCTGGCCTGACCCCTCCATACCAGCCCTCAGCAACTCCTGCAGGCTGGCCCAGCTCAGGTCCACAGCCCCATCCCCAGCCCCAACCCTGGGCGAGGCGGGCAGATGGCAGGGCTGGGCCAGGCCACAGAGGCAGGGCCTTTCCCAGCCAGTTGTGACTTGGGCTGGGGCCATGGAAGTAGTGCACCCAGATCACTCCCAGCTCCCCACACCCAGGCCAGGTTGGGCTGTCACAGAGCCACTGTGGCAGGCAGGGCTCCCTCCTCCTCCTCCACTGCAGGGCCAGCAGAGGGGCTCTGTGCAGCATTGCCTCGGGGCTCAGGAGTAGAAGGATGCAGCGCTGCCCTGCTGGGGGGAGGAAGGGGGGAAACCAGCCTTAAGAAATCCTTGGTGGCTTTTTTCCCCAACAGTATACAGCGCCCTTCCTCCCCCCTCCCCCCCAGGTGAACAAACCCTTCGCTCTTTCGATTCCAGTGCTTGTACCATTGGGTCTGGCCAGGGCTCAGGCAGGGGCTGCACTAGACACTAAAGGACCTCTGGTGGTTCCTGCTACCCCGCTTCTCTGTGATTCCCCCCCTCCTTCACCTCAGACCTAGGGCCGGGGTCTGCCTATGCTCTCGCTCTTCCTGCTCAAGTAGCAAGGGGGAATGGAAACCAAGCAGACCCCAGCTGGCGTCCCCCATGGGAGGGAGGGAGGATTAAAATTCCCCCTTCCCTTCAGGCTACTGGCACCTAGCCATGCCCCTTGCTCCTGCTGCTCGATCAGCAAGGGGGGCACCCCAGAGCAGGGTTTCCCACCCCCTTCTCAGCCAGCTGGAGCAGTGATAGTGCTCTAGCTAGGGAGGAGAGGAGTGGGCCCACCCTTGCTCTGCTGGAGCAGACAGCATAGCCCAGCCCAGAGCAGGGCTGCAAAGCATCCTGGGATGCTGGAGGACTGTGAGTTAACTTAAACCAGGAAGGGTTTGGGGACAGAAGTTCCATAAACCAGTTTGACCTAAATCAGTTAAGTCTGACACTACATTCAGACAGATTTATCTTAAGCCAGTTTCAGCCATTTTGAAAAAGGTTTATATGCACTGAATTTCTGTTCTGTTACAGGTTTAAATTAGCTTCTGATCACTTAAACCGGTTTATGTGTAACTTCTGGCCTAGTGTGAGGATGTATCTGACCCTAACACCTGATGCCTACCAATGAAGGAAATATCCCAACCTGTCTTAAAGGCATGTCAGTTTTATTACTGTTCTGTGGCACCCTGGGATGACTTTCATGGAAGCTGCCAGTTGTCAAACAATGTTATCACTGTTAGTTGTGCAAACATGATTCATATGATAAACCTAGAGATTTCCAGTAAGAATCTGCAGTGTTAGAAACATTCTGACATGTTTTGGTCTTTCTGAGTTCTTTGCAACAGAAAAAAATTGCTCTATTTTTCCTGTAGTCAAAAAACAAGTGAAAACTAAGAGCTTCCATTCTCTGAGGAGGGCCTCAAGCCTACAGAAGAGTGCCTTGATTCTAAAAATGTTGAGAACCACTGTTTTAAGTGCTGTTTGACAATCTGAGAAAGATAGTTATGCTAATTAGTAGTAGCTATCAGTGACTGGGGACCCTGGATTCCTGCCTTCCCCATACTGGAGTGAAATGAGTTGACATGATGATATCAGATGAGGATGATTAATACCCCTTTCAGAAACCTCTCTTACCAGACTGGTACTCTAATGAGTGTTCTAGGTATCTGCCAAATCTCATTTGGAAACAGTCTCTTTCATTTAGGAGCATTTTAAAAATAATTCTGTCTTAAAATATTACTGAGTTTCACTGAAAGAGTGACAGTCTTATTTCTGGTTTGTTTCTTTTTTAGCTCCCAGATGGTACATTAAATATTTATCCTGCATTGTTTTTAATTCTCTGTCACCAATATGCCTGAGTGAGTAATCCACCTTCACAAGGCTCTCTAATGTTACAACACACTAAATCTATAGCTTTATTGCACTTAATATTTCTCAAGAGTCTAGAATGTTTTATCTGAAATTTCACAGTAAGTTATTTGAAACATTTAGTTAAGAAAGACACTGGATTCAACCTAAACCTCTAAGAAACTTGTTAAAGAGCCTATCAGGAGATCAATTGTAACATTGTAGCTGAAACCCTTCTCTACTTCTCATGTATCCTGTAAAAAAATATTTAAATTCACAATATGATTGCTTATGTTAGCAAAAAAAATTCTTCCTAATTTTTGTATTATTATTTTTGATAAAATGACACTTCAGTTCAAACTATGGAGTCGTGGTGGTTTGTGGAGAACTTACTGGTGGTCCATGAAAACAAAGTTAATCCTGTTGACCTGACTTTCCTGTTCTGGGTACTAACATTCCTTGAAACTGAGTAGGAATATACTGCTTTTCTAGGACTGCATTTCCTCCTTTGCTGTTCCTTTATTTATCACAGGGATGATGCATGACAGAAGAGAAGTGATCCATATGATAACAAGTAGGACAAGGAGTAACCACAAGATGTGCCTTTTATTACATAATGGCATACCCCAGAAAGAGCTGAATTACTGTGAACATTTTCATGGTACAACTGACTTTTTTCCCTTCAGAAAGACTTACTGCATTTTCATGCAAAACATCTCTAACTTCCTGGAGTCATCAGGACTTCCCTTCCAAAAAATTACCCTATTGCTCTAGGTGCTTTCATGTGGAATTTCACAAAAAAGCATTGGAAAGGCTGGCACCATTACTGCCCTCTGAGACATGTGTACCAGGGCACTAACCAAAAGTGCAGCACCTGCTTTTTTATCTTTTTTTATTAAATACTCTAATAAAAACCTCTCACTTGACTGCCCATTAGTATGTGCTCTTAACTCTAAAATAAAACCCTTTATTTGCCCTCATTGCTATCTGCCTATTCCTCCAGAGGCAAAGCTGCTTCTGCCTTAGACTTGAACCATGTGACCTGTATAGTCATTTGAGATGTTAATTCACTGAAGAATGAGGCTGAACAAGGATGGATTGAAGAGTTTTCATCCCTCCACCACCCAAACGAAAACAAGGTTATGTAGGCTTTGCATACTGATCAACTAGGCTTAGATTAAGTATCTCCAAAGTTTTACTTTAAGCTAGTCCCTAACGTAAATAGAAACGTAACCACAAGAGCTTTAGGAGCTATTTGGTCAGATCCTTAGTGTCAGCAGGATATTCACTGGATTTTAGAAAGGGAAGAATTCACAGCAGAGACAGCCCTTGGTACAACAGAATGGCTGGCTATGCTTAAGTTGACTTGTTCCCATTATTTTTCCCAAAATGTTTTTTCCTATTGCCAGATTTAGGTCAAAATAAACCAAACCCAAAACTTGTAATTTTTCAGCTTCCAGCAAGTTTCTTCACTTCTTCTCTCTGCAAATATAACATCAGAGAAAGAAATGTCCCCAGAGAAAGAAAAATATAATTGAATCAGTTCAGCACAGTTTTTCTTCCTTTTTAGTCAGGGTCAGCAACCTGTAGGCCAGGAGCCACATGCAGTCCACAGAACCATTGGATCAGGCCCAGTGGCATTCAGTGCTGGGGGGCTTTGGCTGCAGGTCTTCTCCCACTGCTGCTGCAGGTACAAGTGCCATCTGTGGGTACTCTCCCTGGGTGCATCTACATGTGCAAATGCTGCTGGATGGGTTTACTCTGGAATAATTCACTCAGGAGTAAACCCACCCTGGTCAGGCATCTACATGTGCAGGCTTTTGGGAGCGGATTTGCTCCAAATGGGAGCAGCCCAGAGATGGCTGTTCCCACCCTGCTCTGTCCCCTTGCAGCAGCCAAGGAGAGCTCTAGGCTGACTGGTAACACAGGGCCAGAAAACAACTCTCCTGGTGGGAGCTGTGAAATTGCTCCCTGCCCCTGGGAGCTGCCAGCTGCTGGGGTGGGTCCAGTGGTGGAGCCCAGGCAGGGACAACATCCCCCTGCTCCAGTAGCAGGAAGCTTCCAGTCCCAGGTCCCCAGTTGGGGGCAGGAGCCTTTGAAAGAGCTGCAGAGGAGGGGCAGGTCCCAGCCCCCTGCCCTGACCCACCAATGGGGCAGCTAGCAGTGAGCCCACAGCTGTGCATGGGATCACTCCTAGCTGCCCCATCGGTGGATAAGGGCAGGGGGATGAGATCTGCCCATCCCCCACAGCTCTTTCCAAGCCCTCTGTCCCTGACTGGGGTGCCAGGGCTGAGAGGTACCTGCTGCAGGGGCAGAGGGATCTTGTCCCCACCCGGGCTCTGCTCTCAGTAGGCTGCTCCTGGGGGCAGGGAGGAATCTCCCACCTCTTGCTGCCTGACTAACCAGGAACAAATTTGCTCCCAGTCAGCCATCTACACGTGCCTTACTGCACAATAACTACTTGGCAATTAATTTGCTACTTGCATTTGCAGGTAGCAAATTAACTGCCAAGTAGAGCAAATTACTGTGCAGTAAGGGCCTGCACTGTGTAGATGGTGATGCCTACTACACAGTAATTTGCTCTACTGCGCAATAAAGTGTCTTGTGTAGACACACCTCTGTGCATCAGTGGAATCAAGTGTTGGTGGCAGTCTCATACCTGCCTTCCCAGCTCTGACCTGGGTTGCGCCATTCCAGCCCACATCTGGAAAGGGTTGCCTAGCTCTGCTTTAGAAGCTAGAAGTTACACTCTGAAGTCAATGGCAAAACTTCCATTGATTTAATTGGTTTCACAAATTAACCCTAGATTTTGATGTAAATCAGCATAGCTCCTTGGAAGTCTACAAAACATGACTAATTTACACCAACTCAGAATCTGACAGTAGAATTTCTAGAAACAGCACTAGTATCAAGTTGAAACATATTGAATTTAGAAGTGTTCCTGGCATACCTGGTGCTTAGATAAAATAGTAACAAAGGCACTAGTAGTATCTTGGCATGTCTACACTTGCATTTATGCCATCTTAAATTTATTATACAGTAAGCAGGAATAGGCCAGCATCTACAAGTGCAGGCATTAAAGCGCAGTGACACCCAAGTCAATCCATACACGCAATGTTACTGCATAGTAAGACATCTACATGTGTACTACTATACAGTAACTAATCAAGTGTAAATTTGATACCTACATCATGCAGGTATTAAATTTACACTCAAGTCAATGTAAGTCATCATATATACTGCACAGTATGGGCATGCACGTATAGATGCGTACCCATACTGCACAGGAATTTCAGTTACTGCACAGTAAATGCACACATGTAGACATGCCCTCTGAGTCTGAATTACCTTGCATCTCAATAGATATAAATGAGTGGGGGTAGTTCTGAAGAATACAAAGGATCTGCACATAGGTGCTTCAGTTTAATATTCCTTTCACTTGCTGCCAAGGGTATAACATTCATAATGACTTTTAAAAGCAAAGCACTTTTGTATTAATAAATCATCTTTAAAACTAGTTTCTAAGCTCAGCTTAAATCTGTTTTCAGCTAAGGTGTTTCTAACTCAGTCAGGCTAGTCAGAATGATGGGTTCAAAAGCTTGTTATCAGAATAGTGTTTAAGATGTATTTGAACCTAACAGTTATCATTATTGCATGAAGCTTGGGGTTGGTGAGTTATCCTTGACAGCATCACAACAATGGTTGATGAAGGAAAACATCTGACATGTTCTTACTTCCTTTGACACAACCACCTGGGACATGGCCTCTGACACAGTCTTTCTCAATCCTGTTACCCTGCTCATCAAATTAAAATATTTAAGTACTCTTTCC